>NC_134362.1:208389045-208721404 GCF_048569485.1 Anomaloglossus baeobatrachus
CAAAGTAGTATCGTAGTGAAATCGTAGTGAAATACCACAGTCCCCAGAAATCAAATGTCTGAAAATGATAGTCGTGAGACATTTTAATTCTGAATGTGTAACGGAAGGTACAAATAAGTCATTAGAATTGAATTCTCATTCATCCTCTCATGTTTTAATAATGCTGTGCTGGGCAGCAGGCTATAGCAGGGCTGAACAGATATACGGCTTTTTGACAAAAGATTCAGCATTGACTGTATATTTATCATTTAAAGCGCCACTCCAGCATTTCTTTTCTTTCTTTTTTTTTCATCACTAGAGTGGCGCTTTAAGTCCCCTTACCCCTGTCATAAACTCTCCTTCCGGTGGCTTCACTATTTACGGACGCCGCTCCAGTCCCATGGCGCCATCTTGTGTCCATAAGTCAGTAGTTCCGTCACCAGTGGTTAATGCAAGTCTATGAGAGCTAGAACGAGGCTCTCATAGAGATGCATTGATTTGTGGCCTCCGGCACGCTTCAAACACTGGAGGGCGCTGGCAGGTGTGAGACTGTGACCGGGGTTATCTATGACGGCCGGTATGTCTCACCCAGGTTGTGCTCACTCCATGATAGAAAGTGAACCCACTATAGGGTTAATGCTGTTTCCCTACAGACTGAAGGAAGGGTTAAATAGAATCAGGAACAAGGGCAGGTGTGCCGGGTGTGGGGAAGTGAACAGAACTCCCTGAGTTTTCTGCTGGAGAGGCACCTGTATTGTGTTATGGACTTTTGTTTTGGACATTAAAACCGTGTGCTGTGAACCTTGATGCCTGGATCCCGTGTCTTCTGCTGCGCAGCCGACCGTGCTACCTCACATATGGTGGAGAATCGGCGGGCATCACAGCCGGTGAGGTGTAGCATCCATCCCTGGTGACCCAGCAGCGCATGTCCTGGATTCGAGCGGCTATACTACAGCCCAAACCAGGCGACGCCATGGAGGACATACTAAAGCATTTGGCTCAGGCTAATGCACAGCAACAACAGGCTAATGCACATCAACAACAGACCAATGCACACCTGCTCCAATCCTTGCAAGTGCAGGAAAAAAAATTCCAAGAACAGATGGATCAGGCCAATGCACGTCAGCAGCAATCCTTGCAAGTGCAGGACAAAAGGCACCAAGAACAGATGGAGCAGGCCAATGCACGTCAGCAGCAAGCCTTGCAATTGCAGGAAAAAAGGCACCAAGAACAGATGGTTCTCCTGGCCAAGTCGATCCGTGCCGGACCGGCAGCAACAACCCCGGGACCGGGTGATGACGGCAGCGTCCGGAAAGCGGTGAGACAAGCGTTGCAAAAGATGACCCCGGGGGACGATGTGGAAGCGTTCCTGGCGGTGTTTGAGCGGGTGGCCGAGCGGGAAAAGCTGCCGACCCCCCAGTGGGCTGAGGTATTGTCACCCTATCTGACGGGGGAACCCCAAAAAGCGTACCTGGACCTCGGTACCGAGGACGCCATTGACTATGTGACCCTAAAAGCCGAAATACTGGCACGGTTGGGGGTGAATACCTATGTACGGGCTCAGCGGGTAAATCAGTGGTTCTATGAGGAAGCCAAACCCGTACGCTCCCAGGCCTATGACTTGTTGCATCTTGTAAAAAAATGGTTGCAGCCTGACACTCTGAGCCCGGCGCAGATGGTGGAAAGGGTAGTAGTGGATCGTTTTGTGCGCACTTTACCCGTCACCGTTCAACGGTGGGTAGGACAGGGTGACCCGAGTACCCTGGACCAGTTAGTGTCCCTGGTAGAGCGGCATGTGGCTACGCAGGACTTGATACGGGACACTGAGACTTTGCGTACCGCCCGTCGGTCCGGCCCCTCCAAGCCTAGGGCCAAGGACCCTCCGCCGACAACGGTGCAGGAGTCCCCTACCGTCCCGCCTGAGGCCGCGGCCGCCAATCCTGAGGTCCGGAAGGTTCTGTACCCTAAACGACAACCCGTCAAGGGGGTTTCCGTCCCCCTTAGATGTTGGCGGTGCCAGCGGGTGGGACATATGGAAGCCCAGTGTCCACTCACCACGGAGCCCATGGATTGTGGGGTTACCCGGCGGGGTTCAATGTATGCTCAGGTGGTGTGTACCGCTGACCTGGTCTCCCCAGAGACGGAGCCCCACTTGTGCCAAATACAGGTGAATGGATGTCCGGTTACAGGATTGTTGGATTCCGGAAGCATAGTGACCCTTGTGCGATCCACCTTGAGGGCTAAAGTAAAGGCCACAGGACGTACCGTGGGGGTGGTTTGCATACATGGGGACCGCCGAGACTATCCCACGGGGATTGTCACCATCACAGCACCTTGCGGTCAGGTGCAACATGAGGTGGGACTTCTTAACACTCTTCCTTATGACGTGATCCTAGGAAGGGATCTGCCCTATTTTTGGACTTTATGGAAGGGACCCCCTAAGTCTCCTCAGATATTGGTCAGTCCGGGACCTGAGCCCTACAATCCTGAATCCGGGACACCTGCCGTAGGGGTCCCCATGATAGGGACAGAATGTGAACCCGATAGGTCGCCCCTAGAGGTATTGGCAGGAGAGGCTGAGACGGTCGAACCCATCCCGGAGTTGGAGGCGTCCCCGGATACGTTTGGGACTGCCCAACTCCAGGACCCTACATTAATACATGCCCGGAGTCAGGTGACAGTAATTGACGGGGTGGCACAGCTGCCCGGTGCCCAGGTAAGGTACCCCCATTTCGCTCTTAAGCAGGATTTACTCTACCGGGTAGATGAAATACGGGGCGTGGGGGTAGAGCAGTTGGTGGTGCCCCAGCCGCATCGTCGGCGGGTCCTCGACTTGGCTCATAAACACCTGATGAGTGGCCACCTGGGGGTCAAGAAAACGCAGGAGCGAATATTGCAAAGGTTCTATTGGCCCGGAGTCTTTGGGGAGGTAAAACGGTTCTGCGAAACCTGCCCGGAGTGTCAGCTTACCGCACCCCTGACCCATTTTCGCAGTCCGTTGGTACCGTTACCCATTATAGAAGTCCCTTTTGAACGGATAGGGATGGATCTGGTGGGGCCCCTCGTAAAGTCCGCTCGAGGGCACCAACACATCCTAGTGATCGTTGACTATGCCACCCGGTATCCCGAGGCGATACCTCTCAGACATACTGCAGCAAAGCTTATAGCTCGGGAGTTGTTTGCTGTGTTCTGCCGGGTGGGGTTGCCCAAGGAGATCCTTACGGATCAGGGGACCCCATTCATGTCTAAAGTGACCAAAGAGCTATGCCGGCTACTCCAGATCAAGCAGTTGCGTACGTCTGTGTACCATCCTCAAACGGACGGTTTAGTGGAGCGTTTCAATAAAACCCTGAAAACCATGCTAAAAAGGGTGATTTCAAAAGACGGGAAAGACTGGGATATGATGCTTCCCTATTTGATGTTTGCCATCCGTGAGGTGCCACAGGCATCCACGGGGTTTTCGCCTTTTGAGTTGTTATACGGGCGACATCCCCGGGGATTGTTGGACCTGGCAAAGGAAACATGGGAGCAAGAGCCCACCCCCCATAAAAGTGTGATTGAACACATTTTGGGTATGCAGAACCGCATAAGCGCGGTCATGCCAATTGTGAAGGAGCATTTACAGGAGGCTCAGGCCGCGCAAAGCGGCCGCTACAATAGACAAGCCACCGTGCGGACCTTTAAACCCGGGGATCGGGTGTTGGTATTAATCCCCACGGCGGAGAGTAAATTCCTGGCTCAGTGGCAAGGCCCCTACGAGATAAAGGAAAGAGTCGGGGTGGTTAACTATAAAGTATTGCAGCCCGGTAGGCGGAAACCTGAACAAATATACCATGTCAACCTATTAAAACCCTGGCAGGAACGGGAAAGCCTGATGGCTGTTTTTTCCCCATCTCCCTCCCCTTCGGGTCCTTCACCTCCGGCTCCAGCGACCTCCGGAGAGGACGAACCGGAAGTAAGGATTGGAGAAGCCCTCACCAAGACTCAGAGGCGAGAGGCCAGACGGTTGGTTCAGCAGAACCCCGATGTCTTCTCCGAGCTGCCCGGTAGGACCAGTCTGATACGACATGATATTGTCACCGAGCCCCACCTGAAGGTACGCCTGAAGTCATACCGGGTACCGGAGGCTCGACGACAAGCCATATCGGAGGAAGTAAAGACAATGTTACGCCTGGGGGTCATCGAAAAATCCCGGAGTGAATGGGCTAGTCCGATTGTCCTAATACCAAAACCCGATGGCTCCTTAAGGTTCTGCAATGACTTTAGGAGATTGAACGAAATATCCAAGTTCGATCTCTACCCCATGCCCAGAGTGGATGAGCTGATTGATAGGCTGGGACAGGCGCGGTATTTTACCACGCTCGACCTGACCAAGGGGTACTGGCAGGTGCCACTGACGGAGTCCGCCAAGGAGAAAACCGCTTTTGTTACGCCGGAGGGTCTCTTCCACTATGTTGTCTTGCCTTTTGGGTTACATGGCGCTCCAGCCACGTTCCAGAGGTTGATGGACTTAGTGCTGGAACCCCACCAGGCGTATGCATCAGCGTACCTTGATGACATCATTATTTACAGCTCCGAGTGGCAGACCCACTTGGAACAGGTACAAGCGGTGGTGGACGCGCTTCGAACAGCCGGACTGACAGCCAATCCCAAGAAATGTGCATTGGGACTCACGGAAGCCCGCTACTTGGGCTACGTGATAGGCCAAGGAGTGATTAAGCCCCAAATTAACAAGGTTGAGGCGATCCAGAAGTGGCCTAGACCCCTGACCACGAAGCAGGTTAGGGCCTTCCTGGGTATCGTGGGGTACTACAGGAGGTTTGTAAAGGATTTTGCGGGACTATCAGCCCCCTTGACGGACCTTCTCAAAGGCAAGAAGTCCGTCATGGTGCGCTGGACTCCGCAGGCCGAGGACTCCTTCCGGGCCCTGAAGGAGGCCCTGTGCGGACAGCCCGTTCTGGTACACCCTGATTTCCGGAAGGAGTTCATTGTACAGACTGACGCCTCGGAGGTCGGCCTGGGGGCAGTACTGTCTCAGGTGGTTCAGGGGGAGGAACACCCCGTCACCTTCTTGAGTAGGAAGCTCACCCCTCCCGAGCGGAATTATAGCGTAGTGGAGAAGGAGTGCCTGGCGATCAAGTGGGCCTTGGAGTCCCTACGCTATTACCTGCTGGGACGGCAGTTTCGCTTGGTGACGGATCACTCTCCACTGGTCTGGATGAGGTCCGCCAAGGAACGGAATGCCCGGGTTACCCGGTGGTTCCTTTCTCTGCAGAACTTCCGGTTTACGGTTGAACACCGGGCCGGTAGGTTGCAGGGCAACGCCGATGCCTTGTCCCGCGGGCCGTGTTTGATGGCTGGAGTTCAACCCCGCGCGCTTGAACTGAGGGGGGGGGTATGTGAGACTGTGACCGGGGTTATCTATGACGGCCGGTATGTCTCACCCAGGTTGTGCTCACTCCATGATAGAAAGTGAACCCACTATAGGGTTAATGCTGTTTCCCTACAGACTGAAGGAAGGGTTAAATAGAATCAGGAACAAGGGCAGGTGTGCCGGGTGTGGGGAAGTGAACAGAACTCCCTGAGTTTTCTGCTGGAGAGGCACCTGTATTGTGTTATGGACTTTTGTTTTGGACATTAAAACCGTGTGCTGTGAACCTTGATGCCTGGATCCCGTGTCTTCTGCTGCGCAGCCGACCGTGCTACCTCACACAGGTCACAAATCTCTGGAGCCTGACGGAGAGGCGGTGATAGCGGGTGAAGCCGTCGGAAGGTGTGTATCAAACAAGGGCTTGCATTTAAAGCACCGCTCCAGCAATGCAATGAAAAACCGCTGGAATGCTGCTTTATATCTCATTCTGGATTTAGGAGTCAAGTGGGAGGTCCCAGTAAGTGATTATTAGTGATTAATAGCCTTTCTTTTACTATTATTCCCACAGAGAAAGCTGCTAGGTATTGCTTAGGGCCAACTAATGGAAGGATTTAAATGGATAGTTCTCCTGATTCCTTTCCCACAAGCCTATATATCAGCCAGCCTGGTCTATAACCTGCTGCCAGCAGATTACACTGCCTGCTCAGCGCTACAGCTTCTTAGGACGCAGTCACACGACCGTATAACAGATGACGTTTGCATCGCAATACTCAGACTGGCCGGTGGCTCTTCTGACCCGAGCATGACAGCGGCATGGAGATACACGCGGACACGTCAGAAGAGCCACCATCCAGCCCGAGCATTGTGGTGTGATTGTTGTCTGACTTATACGGTCATGTGAATGCATCCTACGTCACAGACTTCCAGACTTTGGACATTTGATAGTGGGGAATTCCTGGAAATGATGAGCAATGGCTACGTGTCTAGCTCTCCACAAGCCCAGAGGCTTCTGATATCATATGAGTGTTGTAATACTATGAGGCTGGCGGTCTGTCCACCTGCCTTATGGCAATGTATGGTACAAAACGTTCTGTCTTGGAGGGTGGGAGAGCTCTAAACCCCCTCTAATGGCTGACCCCATAGTGATTACCACTGATGTGCAGCATGATACGCTGCCTTTGATCGACAGACAGGTTTTTCTACATTTGCAGATCTGCCCTGTAACAACAATGACATCAAATCTTGTGCTCCAAATAAAGGTTAATCATATTAATTTTTACAGGGCATGTGCAGCATTATAAAACATCTGACAAGTGGGTGCATGTTAGATGGTTGAGACCGGGATTACTAACCCAGGCAGTGGGGCTTGTGGCTAAGGCTATGTGCCCATGTAGCGTATTTTCATGCAGTTACGCTGCTATCTGCACTGCAGCGTAACTGCATGCGTCCTGCATCCCCAGCACAATCTATGAAGATTGTGCCTAATCTATGCCCACGTGGCGTATTAGAACGCAGCGCTTCGGCTGCTGCCAAATCGCTGCGTTTTAGGAAGTGACATGTCACTTCTTTCCTGCGCTTTGCATGCAGCCCCTCTCTGTCTATGGGAGGGGCTGCATCCAGAGCGCATGAAATCGGCAGTCACTGAAGCTTCAGAACGGAGCTTTTCAGCTGCGCTGTGAAGCACACATGCAGTGCCGTTACGCTGCTGTGCAGAGCGCACACACGTGGGCAAATAGCCTAACTCCACTTGGATTGGCACAGGGCACAGTCCAGAGCACACTGTTTTTGGTAACCGTCACGTGGGCAGACAATTTTGGCGGTTTTACTAGCAGGAATGCTTGTGTGTTTAACAACTTATTTAAAGCAGAAATTTGGGGCGCTGTGATGGACATACACTACTAGCATGCAGTGAAGGGCAGCATTTGTGCGGCCGTTGTTCGGAGTCACTGTCTCTCTACCTCTGCCCAGCACACTCTTTTTCCAGGAGCTTTCACCCTGCCTCTTGGCTACGCACCAGTTTCTGTCATGTCCGGCAAATTTCACCCTGCTCGATAAATACAACACCACCTCCAACTTGACCTTCATACATTCTGCATCTGTATCCACAGCCTTCCACCTCCCCCACATCCCCTGCTGTCATTTTTGTATTGTTACCCCAAAATCATTCTTTTTGATGCCAGATGTTTTCTAAAAGATCCCCCTAATAATGAATGTTTTGACAAACACTTCTATGAGCTATATATTAACCCCAATGTCCTGAGGGCAGCCGTCTTAGGGGCACTTTGCACACTATAACATCGCAGCTGCGATGTCGGTGGGGTCAAATCGAAAGTGACGCGCATCTGGCGTCGCTGTCGACATCGGAGTGTGTAAATCGTTTTTGATACGATTAACGAGCGCAAAAGCGTTGATTATAAATGACTTAGTGACTAAATGTAGAACTGGTGGAGGAAGGTTGAACTAGATGGACCTAGGTCTTTTTTCAACCTAAGTAACTATGTAACTATGTAACTATGTAACTATGTAAGTGTAGTGTCGGTCATTTCGATAATTTCAGAAGGACCGATGTTACAATGTTGTTCCTCGTTCCTGCGGCAGCACACATTGTGGTGAAG
The DNA here is from genome assembly GCF_048569485.1 of Anomaloglossus baeobatrachus. Lineage (NCBI taxonomy): Eukaryota > Metazoa > Chordata > Amphibia > Anura > Aromobatidae > Anomaloglossus > Anomaloglossus baeobatrachus. Next base: position 208,397,011 of record NC_134362.1, read on the forward strand.
CCGCAGGAGCGAGGAACATCGTCTTACCTGCGTCCCGGCTGCAATGAAGAAGGAAGGAGGGGGCGGGATGTTTACGTCCCTCTCATCTCCGCCCCCCTGCTTCTATTGGTCGCCTGCCGTGTGACGTCGATGTGACGCCGCACGACCCGCCCCCTTAGGAAGGAGGCGGTTCGCAGTCCAGAGCGACGGTTGCAGGGCAGGTGAGTGCATGTGAAGCTGCCGTAGCGATAATGTTCACTACGGCAGCTATCACAAGATATCGCATCTGCGACGGGGGCGGGGACTATCGCGCTCGGCATCGCTAGCATCGGCTTGCGATGTCGTAGTGTGCAAAGTACCCCTTAGTGTAAGCATGGCAGCCAAAAGCTCTCTTCTGGGAGAGAAAATAAAAGCACAAATATCAAGAAGCAACAAGTCAACTCGCGAATAAAACATTTAAAAATGCAGCAGTAGAAAACTATGCCCACTACAAAGCGAGACCGCCTCCTGTGAGCGAAACATGGCAGCACCAAAAATCTTTTATTGAATAATGTTGTGATATTTTACTACTTCATATCATTTCCCTGGGAGATTCCACCTTATACTAGTCAAATAAAGGATGTTATTTTGACCGCTGTTTGGCTAATTCTTACTCTATGGATGTCTTTCCATATTACATTCTAACCATACATCACAAGTAATGTGAACAGAGCCCAACATTGCTCAGGCCCTTAATGGCCTATCTGCAAAAAAGTGTACCTCTGGGGATGTAGAAGGACTGCATGTGCAGTGTTTTGTAATGTGAACATAGCCATGTGGTTGTGTTTAAGGGGCAGGAGTTTATTCCTCATCAGGTGTGAGAGCCTCAGCAGGTTCAGGTATCCACCGTCTGCATTCAATGCTCGTATTATAGAGGTAATTAATTCTTCTCATTTATTTGCCACGCACTTTTCTACTTTTAAATTACAAAGCCTTGATCCAGCAAAGAAGAGCGTCCCCATCTCTCTAGCAGCAGCATTTTCAGATAAAAGGCAGGAAAAGGTTGACATTTCTGGGCTCCCTGGAGCATGTTATTTAGCTGCATATTTTATGTGACCATTTCAGTTTGATTTATCTCTCTCGCTGGGCTGAGGGATGAAAGCAGCTCCTCACATGTTCCCTGTGAAGGGACTCTTCACAACTAACAGATGTGCAAACACAGGAACTAAATGGAGATACTGTCGAATCTTTGCAGAGAGTGGGCGAGCTCACGGGGCCCGGCACTTTGTGTGGAGGTGGCAAATATATAGTGTCTATATGAAGAAGGTGATGGGTGGGTCACACATATCGGAGGGTTCGGCTTTTTGGCGGCTCTAAGAATTTTTGAACTTTTGGTCTGCAGTTTTTTATAATGATAAACTTAGATTCCCCCCACATTTTCTTCTTCCAGCACATAGTGCTGAGTTTATTATTGCAGAGCATTACTGGCTGTAGAAATAAACAGTCGCTCCACTTGTCAGTGCTGCTTCATTCATCTTCCCATAGGTTCTGTATGCCTGCTTGGATCCTAATTGTATATGTATTTAAAGCACAGAAAGATTATAGAAACTCTAAATTAATATTTAATATATATATAATCAGTATATAATTTCTATAGGTGGTAGGTCCGACGCTAATTTTACCTCGTGGATCTTGGGCATTGTGAAGAAGGAGCCGCACATGTCACCCGCTGCACTGCAGAGTGACATTCACACCTATATCCACAGCATAAAGTCAGGCTGTGGATCCAAACTCACAGATTCTAATATACAGTGTGGATGGATTTTACAGCATAGGAATGAGATTTCATAAAATTTCTTGCTGTATGTTGGCACTGCAAAACAGCGGATTTTTACCAAGCAAATACTTTGCAAAAGTACCATACACAGTCCTGAGCCCATGTGTAGTATTCAGCCTTGTGGCCATTATGGCTTCAACAGTATTATGTCCACTTACTTGTGTGGCGCCCCTGAGGCCTCAGTTGCCACAGGGTACTGCACCTCACTTAAGGCGCGGTACTCATCTTGGATCCAGAGGAGGTCGGTACTGGTTCCACTTACATAACTACTCATTTACACAACCAGGTTGCCCTCCCCAATGGGGACTGGACAAGGGTCGGGTTTTTAAGGCAGTCACCAAACATGGGGGCAGCCACCCATTAGTGACAGGTACCCTGGGGAGGAGCAGCCACCATGGGGAGTTAGGAGCCAACACAAGAGTTAGAGACAGTTCTGTTCTCCAGCAGAAGAAAGGAGCAGACGGGATACCGGTGGCTCTAGTGATACACGGGAGTAAAAATGGTCGCCGAGGGGAGAGTTTCATTGCTCCCTCAGGACCAGCACAGCTCAGGGTGCAGAACCCTAGGGTGAACCATACTTCAGGTTGGATCATCGGAATCTGCAGGACAGGGGGATTGTATATCCCTCTGGCCACAACAGTTCCCGGAGTACAGTGCTACATAGGGTCCGGAGTCAAGACCTACATCAGGCCCCACAGCGGACCCGCGGCACCTGCATACGGGACGGGAGACACCAAGTCAAGAGCAGAGGTCCCCAAGTAGCTTCAGGCCACGGTGATCCATTTCAACAAGCGCAAACAGGAAGGGCCCACCGACCACTGCACTGGGTCTGACCTCCAACGGATCCGGGATCGACCAGGCCCTATCACAGCGGTGGCCAGTACTTCAGAAGCAGCAACCGGGTTACCTAAAGAACTGTGAGTAAAACACCTGGAACCCGCAAAGACTGTGTCCGCCTGTCATTACCGGCGCCCCACGCTTCGGCGCCAATGGTCATAACTACTCCCCTCATCATCCTCCCTGGGGCCCACTCCACCTGTGGGGAGCAGAAACATCTTAGCTGCTACTACCATCCGCCCCGGAGGACAGCGACAGCATTGGTGGCTAATTCCCTGGCTGCATACTGCACGTGGCATCATGAAATGAAACCTCCATTATCCCCACCCCCTCCTTTATTGTACAGCTCAGGGCCATGAAACCGGACAAAAGGGACACCCTGTGACAACCCCCTGACGCGACATCACCGGCCCGGTGACAAGTAACTTAACCCCCTGGCCCCGTGGGTGCTATACTTGCTCCCTTTACCCAGTAGATTTGCATAATTTCTGTTAAAATTAACATCTGACCTACATCCTATTCTTTTATGGCTTATCCATATGTTGCCAAATTTCCTCAGGATATGTTCACACGATCAGCGTTACTCACGTTCTGGACGCAGAGTGAAAAATGTGATAAAAATGCAGCGTCAAAAACGCAATGAATAAAAATGCAAGTAAACTATGGTGCGGAGATGTCAAACACTCAACTGATCCTGATCGTGGGAACGTAGACTTAAGCGGGCTTTACACGCTACGACATCGCTAATGCGGAGTCGTTGGGGTCACGGAATTCGTGACGCACATCCGGCCGCATTAGCGATGCCGTTGCGTGTGACATCGATTAGCGATTTTGCATCGTTGCAAAACAGTGAAAAATCGCTAATCGGCGACACGGGGGTCCATTCCCAATTATCGTTACTTCAGCAGTAACGAGGTTGTTCCTCGTTCCTGCGGCAGCACACATCGCTCCGTGTGACACCGCAGGAGCGAGGAAGCTCTCCCTACCTGCCTCCCGGCCGCTATGCGGAAGGAAGGAGGTGGGCGGGATGTTACGTCCCGCTCATCTCCGCCCCTCCGCTGCGATTGGGCGGCGGTTCAGTGACGTTTCAGTGACGTCGCTGTGACGCCGCATGGACCGCCCCCTTAGAAAGGAGGCGGTTCGCCCGTCACAGCGACGTCGCCGGACAGGTAAGTATGTGTGACGGCTCTGGGCGATGTTGTGCGGCACGGGCAGCGATTTGCCCGTGTCGCGCAACAGATGGGGGCGGGTACCCACACTAGCGATATCGGGACCGATATCGCAGTGTGTAAAGTAGCCTTTAGTTTTGTAATTAGCAGCTTTATAGCCTGAACGTAACCTCGCACACCCCATATAGGTGCTGGTGTTCTATGTGTGTGAAATAATGTAAAACGGCTTGAGCATTGCGGCTGACGTAATAAGAGTAATTAAAGTTCACGCTGGCAGCCCGCTTCTTTGCCACGCTGCTCCTAAATCAAGAGTTTTACCTGAACAACGCACTAATTATCTGATGACAGCCACTTCTCATTTGTAAAGAAAGTATAATCTGCTTGTGTACAAGATCAGGGATCCCCAGAGTCTGTAAGTAAGATAATAAAATCCAGACATAGTGGCTACAAAAGACTCCTAGATGACCGATATCCTTTCTGTCAAACCCAAGAAATCAGAAAATATGGAGGAAAGATCTGCATGATATGAAAGACATCACAGATGCTCATGTATCACTGCAGGCAGAGGCAGCACATTCTCTCTTACAGGATTCCCTATGGGACCTCAGAGATTAAGCCCCCGACTTACTCATCACTAGGCCTTCATTGAAAACCCATTTGTGCATGTGAAGGGGGCGCAGATACAGTATATTGTGGTATTGTGGCATTTTACTGGCTCTGTTCTCACCTTGGAAGAATGCTGAGGCAACAAATGAGAAGGTTTCATTCTCAATCCTCTGATTCATGAATCTTTGCTAAATATTTAATATTACACAAAGTTGCAGAATCTGTGTTTTACAGATGGGGATGTACTATATAAACCAATCTGATATGCATTTTTACTTATTTTACCGTTATGGGACAAATTTGGCGATGCTTCACAGGGACTCAGAAGTGTTGTCACACTCCAGGCTATTTTCCTGTTTTCAGGGTACAGACCTGCATTTGTCGTGTAGCATGCATGACTGGGATTAATAGACCCTCAATCTCACTATCATTTTGGACTAGTTTGGGAACCACTGTTGTGAAACACACAATTTCCAGAAGATTGCAGCAAAGATATAATTATTTAATGCATGAATTTAAAAAAAGAAATGTCCTATAGCCTCTGTGTAGTGGAGTTGTCCTATAAGATGTTATAGTTCTGGCTTACTATGAAACTAAACTGTATTGTTGTACTTTTATATGAAAGTCATGGATTCCGTATGAGAGTCATGGATTTTATATGAGAGTCTTGGTTTCTATGTAAGAGTCTTGGCTTCCATGTCAGAGTCTTGGCTTCCATGTCAGAGTCTTGGCTTCCATGTCAGAGTCTTGGCTTCCATGTCAGAGTCTTGGCTTCCATGTCAGAGTCTTGGCTTCCATGTCAGAGTCTTGGCTTCCATGTCAGAGTCCTGGCTTCCATGTCAGAGTCCTGGCTTCCATGTCAGAGTCCTGGCTTCCATGTCAGAGTCTTCGCATCCATGTAAGAGTCATAAACTCCATGTAAGAGTCTTGGTTTCTATGTAAGAGTCTTGGCTTCCCTGTCAGAGTCTTGGCTTCCATGTAAGAGTCTTGGCTTCCATGTAAGAGTCTTGGCTTCCATGTAAGAGTCTTGGCTTCCATGTAAGAGTCTTGGCTTCCATGTAAGAGTCTTGGTTTCCATGTCAGAGTCTTGGCTTCCATGTCAGAGTCTTGGCTTCCATGTCAGAGTCTTGGCTTCCATGTCAGAGTCCTGGCTTCCATGTCAGAGTCTTGGCTTCCATGTCAGAGTCCTGGCTTCCATGTCAGAGTCTTGGCTTCCATGTCAGAGTCTTCGCATCCATGTAAGAGTCATAAACTCCATGTAAGAGTCTTGGTTTCCATGTAAGAGTCTTGGCTTCCCTGTCAGAGTCTTGGCTTCCATGTAAGAGTCTTGGCTTCCATGTAAGAGTCTTGGCTTCCATGTAAGAGTCTTGGTTTCCATGTAAGAGTCTTGGCTTCCATGTCAGAGTCTTTGTTTCCATGTCAGAGTCCTGGCTTCCATGTCAGAGTCTTGGCTTCCATGTCAGAGTCCTGGCTTCCATGTCAGAGTCTTCGCATCCATGTAAGAGTCATAAACTCCATGTCAGAGTCTTGGCTTCCATGTCAGAGTCTTGGTTTCCATGTAAGAGTCTTGCCTTCCGTGTAAGAGTCTTGCCTTCCGTGTAAGAGTCTTGGTTTCCATGTCAGAGTCTTGGCTTCCATGTAAGAGTCTTGGTTTCCATGTCAGAGTCTTGGCTTCCATGTCAGAGTCTTGGCTTCCATGTCAGAGTCCTGGCTTCCATGTCAGAGTCCTGGCTTCCATGTCAGAGTCCTGGCTTCCATGTCAGAGTCTTCGCATCCATGTAAGAGTCCTGGCTTCCATGTCAGAGTCCTGGCTTCCATGTCAGAGTCTTGGCTTCCATGTCAGAGTCCTGGCTTCCATGTCAGAGTCTTCGCATCCATGTAAGAGTCATAAACTCCATGTAAGAGTCTTGGTTTCCATGTAAGAGTCTTGGCTTCCATGTCAGAGTCCTGGGTTCCATGTCAGAGTCTTCGCATCCATGTAAGAGTCAAACTCCATGTAAGAGTCTTGGTTTCCATGTCAGAGTCTTGGCTTCCATGTCAGAGTCTTGGCTTCCATGTCAGAGTCTTGGCTTCCATGTCAGAGTCCTGGCTTCCATGTCAGAGTCTTGGCTTCCATGTCAGAGTCCTGGCTTCCATGTCAGAGTCTTGGCTTCCATGTCAGAGTCCTGGGTTCCATGTCAGAGTCTTCGCATCCATGTAAGAGTCATAAACTCCATGTAAGAGTCTTGGTTTCCATGTAAGAGTCTTGGCTTCCATGTAAGAGTCTTGGCTTCCATGTAAGAGTCTTGGCTTCCATGTAAGAGTCTTGGCTTCCATGTAAGAGTCTTGGTTTCCATGTCAGAGTCTTGGTTTCCATGTCAGAGTCTTGGCTTCCATGTAAGAGTCTTGGCTTCCATGTAAGAGTCTTGGCTTCCATGTAAGAGTCTTGGCTTCCATGTAAGAGTCTTGGCTTCCATGTAAGAGTCTTGGCTTCCATGTAAGAGTCTTGGCTTCCATGTCAGAGTCTTGGTTTCCATGTCAGAGTCTTGGCTTCCATGTCAGAGTCCTGGCTTCCATGTCAGAGTCTTGGCTTCCATGTCAGAGTCTTCGCATCCATGTAAGAGTCATAAACTCCATGTAAGAGTCTTGGTTTCCATGTAGGAGTCTTGGCTTCCATGTCAGAGTCTTGGTTTCCATGTAAGAGTCTTGGCTTCCATGTAAGAGTCTTGGCTTCCATGTAAGAGTCTTGGCTTCCATGTAAGAGTCTTGGCTTCCATGTAAGAGTCTTGGTTTCCATGTCAGAGTCTTGGCTTCCATGTCAGAGTCTTGGCTTCCATGTCAGAGTCTTGGCTTCCATGTCAGACTCCTGGCTTCCATGTCAGAGTCTTCGCATCCATGTAAGAGTCATAAACTCCATGTAAGAGTCTTGGTTTCCATGTAAGAGTCTTGGCTTCCATGTAAGAGTCTTGCCTTCCGTGTAAGAGTCTTGCCTTCCGTATAAGAGTCTTGGCTTCCGTATAAGAGTCTTGGCTTCCGTATAAGAGTCTTGGCTTCCGTATAAGAGTCTTGGCTTCCATGTAAGAGTCTTGCCTTCCGTGTAAGAGTCTTGGTTTCCATGTCAGAGTCTTGGCTTCCATGTAAGAGTCTTGGTTTCCATGTCAGAGTCTTGGTTTCCATGTCAGAGTCTTGGCTTCCATGTCAGAGTCTTGGCTTCCATGTCAGAGTCCTGGCTTCCATGTCAGAGTCTTGGCTTCCATGTCAGAGTCTTCGCATCCATGTAAGAGTCATAAACTCCATGTAAGAGTCTTGGTTTCCATGTAGGAGTCTTGGCTTCCATGTCAGAGTCTTGGTTTCCATGTAAGAGTCTTGGCTTCCATGTAAGAGTCTTGGCTTCCATGTAAGAGTCTTGGCTTCCATGTAAGAGTCTTGGTTTCCATGTCAGAGTCTTGGCTTCCATGTCAGAGTCTTGGCTTCCATGTCAGAGTCTTGGCTTCCATGTCAGAGTCCTGGCTTCCATGTCAGAGTCTTGGCTTCCATGTCAGAGTCCTGGCTTCCATGTCAGAGTCTTCGCATCCATGTAAGAGTCATAAACTCCATGTAAGAGTCTTGGCTTCCATGTAAGAGTCTTGCCTTCCGTGTAAGAGTCTTGCCTTCCGTATAAGAGTCTTGGCTTCCGTATAAGAGTCTTGGCTTCCGTGTAAGAGTCTTGCCTTCCGTGTAAGAGTCTTGCCTTCCGTGTAAGAGTCTTGGTTTCCATGTCAGAGTCCTGGCTTCCATGTCAGAGTCCTGGCTTCCATGTCAGAGTCTTGGCTTCCATGTCAGAGTCCTGGCTTCCATGTCAGAGTCTTGGCTTCCATGTCAGAGTCCTGGCTTCCATGTCAGAGTCTTGCCTTCCGTGTAAGAGTCTTGCCTTCCGTATAAGAGTCTTGGCATCCATGTCAGAGCCACATTTTCCTTAGGCTCTTTCCACACTTCTGCTTGTGATCACAGTTGATGTATGTGCTTGGAAAGCTTTCGCAACATACACTTAACACATCTATGGGGCCCATGCACTCAGCTTATGGCAAAAGAGTGTCTTACATATAGGCCAGGTTGCCTGCTGTAGCATGTATTAAAATATCGTATCTCATGCGCTATACTTGTTTTTTTAAATTGGGAGTCAATGGCCAATGTATACAGCGGCATAAGTCATAAGTATTTGTTGGAAAAAAGTCCCCAAACGAACCTCTAGTGAATACAAGTGACAAGGTGTGATCAGAGCCTTAAAGGGCTTGTCCGGTCTAATCTTTAGTCACTATGTCTTGTGACCGCAACTATTCGATGTGTATTCTTTCAACTTTATTCCGACTAGACGTGCACGGCCTTGCTGAATACAAGTGAATTGAGCGAGGTCGGGCATCACCTATCCCAGGTGGTTAGGTGATAACTTACTGTTTAGTGCAGGGCTGACCTCTTCGACCCACACTGATTGGCAGAACAGGGAATTTTTATCCCCAGTAGTCAACTTTGATCCCTGTTACAAAATAGAGCTGCAGGTCGGATGCCCAACCACCCCATTAATTCTCTATAGGGCTGCAGAAAAAACCCAACGCAGCGATTAGCAGCTCCATCAAGAATGACTGGAGCATCAGTCGAGCATTCACAGCCATTCTAAAGGCCACGTCACACACAGAGATAAATCTGCGGCAGAGCTGTGGTTGCAGTGAAATCATGGACATATTGTTCCATTTGTACACAGCCACAAACATGGCACTGATTGTCCACAATTTCACTGCAACCACAGATCTGCCGCAGATTTATCTGTGTGTAACAGGGCCTTAACAGGGATAAAAGTGCTCTGTTCTGCTGATCGATGCGGCCCGTAGCAGTCAGACACCTCAATCAACAAGTTTTCTTTGTTTTACTGGAGAACCCCTTTAAGACTAGGTTCACATTACATTGGTCTCTACTGAGTACTAAAGCAGAGTTATTGTCAGAATCCCCCCAAAACTTTTATTCTGATATGAGAACACAAATGGAGACACTATGGACACCATCTGTCTTCTTGCTGGCAATGTTTGACTTTTTCAGACCACTGTATAATGGATTGCCTTGTTTTAATATCCGAAAAAGACGAATCCTGCCAGGATGGAGGGGAGACAGTGAGTACGTTGGCTTCATTCAAGGGAATGGCTCTTTTGGGGTTCCCATCCGAACACACTTTTTCCGGGATTCAGACAGAAAGCCCTCGCATTGTGCAGCAGAGAAAACTATGTTAATGCGAACTAAGTATAAAGCTATGTTCACACGTCGCATTTTTACAGCTTTTTTCTTACAAATTAAACGCTTACTGTACTCGTGAACGCTGAGATTTCAGAAACTTCATGCACACACTTGTTTTTTTTTTCCAGCCTGAATTGGAAAAAGGCAACATTTTATAAATCAGCAGCATGTCAATTCTGCGTGGTTTTTTTTTTCACCCACAGAAAGCAATGACAAAGTGAAAAAAAAATAAAAAAAATAACTCTGCAAAACGCAACAGCGTTCTTGATGTAAAACAGACTTTACTTAAAATTTATAATATATTAAATAAAGATTATTTATCACTTGGGACATTTGTGCTCTTTTTTGAAAAAATGCCATAAACAGATATTTTTTCAGAATATTGCTATTGTTATGAAATGGGAGTGTCCTCCTATTTGTGCTAATTCATTTACTTAAGATTTACTGTAGAGAAAGCACGGATGTAATCTACACCCAAAAAACACATCACTCAGCAAAAATACTGAAAAACAGCTGTTCTTTAAGCCTAGCGTTTTTACTGTCAAGAGAACAAGGTTTAGATACGGACAAAACGCTGCGTGTGAACATAGCCTACACATGCCCTGCTGTCACCTAGCTATGTGTACTTCCTTACAAATATTTTCTTATTTTCTGTTTGTAAAACATTTTTATACGAAGGTTCAGTTTTGGGTGAAATGTAAATTACAGGTCATGAGATTTATGTCCTGACTTTTGTGAGAGTTATTCATTATAATCCACTAGACAACAGCATGAATGAATGGAAGCCGGCCTCCATCCCTAACCCCATATTATGAGCACATGCAGCTGCACCCCTCCCTATCAGTAATTCACAGATGAAAATAAACTTGGCCACAACTGAAAGCTGAAATAGACACTTGTAATCACAGAAAGAATGACCTTGCAGATCTGGAAGCTTTGATGTGGCCTTGTCCATTTTCCTCCGGTTTGCCACTCTAAAATAGATTGTTAGCTTCTTGGCTCAAAATGCATGTAATATCTTTTTGTTGGTTACTAACACAATGTATATGAGGAATCAGAGGTAGACCAGGATCTGAACCTGAGTTAATAGCACCTATAAGGCTATGTGCGCACGTCGCGTAAAAACATGCAGTTACGCTGCGCTTTGTAGCGCAGCGTAACTGCATGCGTCCTGCGTCCCCTGCACAGTCTATGGAGACTGTGCAGGGGCTGTGCGCACGTGGCGTTTAAGAGCGCAGCGCTTCGGCTACTGCCGAAGCGCTGCGCAAAAAGAAGTGACATGTCACTTCTTTCCTGCGCTTTGCCGGCAGCTCCTGCTCTGTCTATGGCAGGAGCTGCAGGCAGAGCGCATGGAATCGGCGCTCACTACGGACATTTCTGCAGCGATCTAAAGCGCACATGTGCTCTTCAGATCGCTGCAGAAATATCTGCAGGGCTTGTACGCAACGTGCGCACATAGCCATAATCTCCTGTCAGGAACAAGACACCGAGATCAGATTCAGAGCTCATAAAGAGCCCCACTTGTAATGATGTGAGGCGCCAGCCACAGCCAAATGTATGCGGCAGAAATGATTGGTTTAAATAACCTTTTGGGTGATCTTTTTTGACATTTTGATTTATGATGCATTAATATTAGTGATGAGCAAGCACTAAAACGCTCAAGTGCTTGGTAACTGAATCGAGCAGGTCGGACGGATGAGACTCGAGTACCGAGTATAATGGAAGTCAATGGGGAACGCAAGCATTTTTCTGGTACACCTTAATAAGAAAGGAGGGGAGGTAGAGAAATTGCTGAAGTGGATGAAAACAGTATGGGGAAGATGCTTGGATGCATTTCTGACTACCGGGTAGCTGCTGTGCTCTAAATAAATAAATCATTTAAAAAAATGACGTGGGATCCCCCTATTTTTGATAACCAGCCATGTTAAAGCAGACAGCTGGGGGCTGGTTATTGGGTCCTTCCCAGCCTAAAAACACCAGCCCTCAACTACCCCAGAATTGGCACTTCACATTAGATGATCCGATTCTGGCTCTTTGCCTAGCTCTTCCCGGTTGCCCTGGTGCGACCGCAATCTGGGTAATAGCTTATGGGCTTGATGTTAGCTGTGTATTGTAAGCTGGCATCAAGCCCAGGGGTTAGTAATGGAGAGGAGTCTTTCAGACACCCCAATTACTAACCCAGTAGTAAAAAAAGAGTCACAGGAAAAAAATAGTTTATTTGAATAAAGACTCATCCCCCCCCACACACACACTATCCCTCATTCACCAATTTATTGTAAAAAATGTTCCCACAAAGCTTCTCTGTCATAGTCCATGATTCACAGGTGCCGCGTAGTGACAACTCTCATCAGAGCTGCCAGGTTTCGCTGAGCACAATTGGGAGTTGTAGTCACTACCCGACGCCTGTAAATAGCTGTACATTACTGCACTTCACAGCTATCGAGCTGCATTCGGGGATCGTGGACTATGACGGAGGAGCTTATTGAGAACATTTTTGATAATAAATTGGTGATTGAGGGATAATGTGGGGGAATTCAAATAAACTTTTTTTTTACTGTGTTCGTTTTTTTTTGTTTTTTTTTATTACTGGGTTAGTAATGGAGGTGTCTGTTACACGCCCCTCCATTACTAAACCCTGGGCTTGATGCCAGATGTTACTACACAGCTGATATCAGCCTCACAAATATTACCCCAATTACCACCACACTAGGGCAAAGCACCAGAATTGGAGCATCTAATATGAAGCGCCACTACTGGGGCAACTGCAGACTGGAATTTTTAGGCTGGGAAGGGCAGAATAACCATGGACCTACCCAGCCTGATAATACCAGCCCCTAGCGGTCAGCTTTACCTTGGGTAGTTATCAAAAATATTAGGGACCCCACTTCATTTTTTAAAATTATTTATTAGCTTTTAAAAGGCTAAAAATACCCTTTAATACCACATGAAAGGCACTAAAGGGTGCAATAAAACCCTGCCTATATGCCTGCTCTAACCTCTCCATGATCTGCTTCCAGAGCACAGTGTTGAGCATCGCACCTTCACGGGTCTAATATAAAGACCCCATGACACGATGCGGCTGGCTAATCACAAGAATGCCAGTAGCCAACATGGCTATGGCATTACCTGTATGGCAGGCAGTCTCCGCTTGGGATGGTCCCATTCATCCATGTATATAAATCTATTTTTTCTCTCAACTTGGTGTGGTCCTAATGATGACCGCCTTAGAGAAGAGTTGAGGATCACACTCATTTTTCTGAAAAGACTAGATATTCATACAGGTAAGTGGGGGCCATATCTCAGCAATGGAGAGGTGCAAGAATATAAGAGAAGCAACGTCAGATTCAGGAGAAGAGACATTTACTCCAGGAATAAAAAGAACATATTTATGGAAAGTGACAGATGGATTTATAATCCTTGACTAGTTCTTGTATGTGACTTCAATATAGTATGACCTCATCCATGTAATAAGGGCTATATGTTTCCAATCTCCGATCTAGACAATCATTGTTGCCGGGGTTAATAGTCTGGAAGTAGTTGTCCTGTGTTATATTAATGACTTCACTGGTAGCCAAGCAGTTAATTACCCAAGACTGGAAAGAAAACCCCAGGTGAATTATGCAGGCAAGTGTCAGCCAAATGAAGACACAGACATCAACAGTGTATATTCTTCCCAGCTGTATAAACACCGCAGGAAAATCCGTATGAGGCATGTACAGTTATCTTTGTGCCTTTACATCCTGGCCAGAACGTGATGGGAGGGCAGCGAGGCCAAAGCCCCCCCCCGGTGGCTCCCAGACTCGCCTTCATGTCTTGGCAATAGCGTAACCAAAGGAACACCCTCGGCTGGGAATTTACTGTTACTATTGGTTACACATCGGCTTCTAATCTGTGAAAATAGGTAAAAATTCATGTTTTACCAACCATAGATGGACACATGTTCCCTCAATGACAACGTTCCTGACTGGTTCACAGTTGGATGCATCTTGGATTGGATTTGTCCTCGCAACATCATTGGGTTTTGGGATTATCATCCGCAGAGAGATTCACAAATCACGTACTTTCCCTTTTGGCAAAAAAAAACTTATAAATATTTCACTATAAAGTTATAGAAGGAAACTTCTGTTTTAGATTTTTCCAAATATTTCCATGAGGGACAGCTTCTGAATGGAGGTTACTATGCTAATACTTGAGGCTTTATTATTTTTGTGCTGGTTCTGTATGTGTAAGACTGTTACTATTTATAAAGATCTGTAAAAAGTGAAAAGGTGGACAGTAAGGGGTTAACGAGCCCTGTAAATGTCATTTCCACTAAACCATTTGCTTCCACTTACATTCCATTGAAACCCTAGACTGTTGGCAGCACGGAAAACATTGCGTTTCCGACTCGCTACGTATATGACCAAATACAGCCATTTTGATGGGAAAGTGGAATGAAATAATGGAAAATATTTCTGGATGCTGGATTTTCAGCGTCCTGACACTTGAACAGTCCAGCATTGACGCCTTTCCATCAGCATGGGCTAGGAAGGGTTAAGCTCTAAGTAACGTTTTTCTTTCTGGCTGACACTACGCAGATGGATTAGTAAGTACCAACATCTGATAAACGGGGGGCTGCCATGGATGTGGTTTGGAGATTAGCTGTACCTAAGAAGCCGTTCATGGCCAAATCTCCATACCGAGGGCTGTAACTGATAAATTCCTCCTGGCTACTTACTAGGAGCAACATTGTGACTTCAGCTAATAGGGAAAAATACTCTGAGAAGGGACATCTGAGGCTCTGCAACGTCCGTCTCCTAACAAAGCGTTTGTATCTTTCTATTAGGCTAGGTTCACATTTCCGTTGTTTTACATCAGTCACAATACGCCGCTCTGATAAACAACGCAATCCATTTGGCGGATTCCGTTGTTTCCCATAGACTTATATGAGCGGCGGATTGTGACTGATGCCCTTGCGTTGCATCCTCCGCCCGACTGATCAGGCGTGGAACGATTGACCGTCGGGCGGCAGGAACGCAGAGAGTAACTTATATGATGACAGGTTGAAAAAGTTAGTTATGTTTAGCTTAGAAAAAAAGACGTCTCAGAGGAGATCTCATTTATTTGTATAAATACATGTGTGGTCAATATAAAGGACTGGCACATGACTTATTCCTTCCAAAGACAATGCTAAGGACCAGGGGGCACTCACTGCGAGTGGAAGAAAAGCGATTCCGGCAGCTAAATAGGAAAGGGTTCTTTACAGTTAGAGCAGTCAGACTGTGGAATGCGACCAGAAGAGGTAGTAATGGCAGATACTATAACAGCTTTATATCAGGGCGGAGGATTTCCTCAGTACACACAACATTGCCGGTTATAAATGACTTAGGGATAAAATGTAGAATCGGTGGAGGAAGAGTGAACTAGATGGACCTAGGTCTTTTTTTCAACCTAATGCCGGCGTCACACGGTACGATCTATCGTGCGATTGCATGAGCGATCGTACCCGCCCCCGTTCTTTGTGCGTCATGGGCAATTAGTTGCCTGTGGCGCACAAAGTCGTTAACCCCCTGTCACACGCACTTACCTCCCGGACGACGTCGCTGTGGGCTGCGAACATCCACTTCCTGAAGGGGGAGGGACGTTCGGCGTCACAGTGACGTCACACAGCGGCCGGCCAATAGAAGTGGAGGGGCGGAGATGAGCGAGATGTAAACATCCCGCCCACCTCCTTCCTTCAGCATTGCCGGCGGCCGCAGGTAATCTGTGTTCGTCGTTCCCGAGGTGTCACACGGAGCGATGTGTGTTGCTTCGGGAACGATGAACAACCGGCGCAGAGAAGAAGAAACGACTTTTTGAAAATGAGCGACGTGTCAACGAGCAACGATAAGGTTAGTATTTTTGCTCGTTCACCGTTGCTCGTAGCTGTCACACGCTATGATATATCAAACGATGCCGGATGTGCGTCACTTACAACGTGACCCCGCCGACATATCGCCCGATATATCGTATCGTGTGACGACGGCATATGTAACTATGTAACTTTTTTGAGCAACGGAATCCTTTAGATTTCACTGCGCATGCTCTCTCTTGGCGGCCGAACGATCAGCTGATCGCCCAGCAGCCGCCTTCTGTGAGCGATCAGCTGATCTCCCGGCCGCCGGCTTTTGAGAGCGATCAGCTGATTGCTTTTGAGAGCGATCAGCTGATCGTTCACAATAGCCAGCCGCCCGGAGATCAGCTGATCGCTCTCATTAGCCGGCGGCCGGCTATCAGGAATGATCAGCTGATCGTTCTCTCTCTCGTTTTAAAACGGAATCCGCTTTCTAATTCCAATTATTGTCATCCGTTGTACAATGCATCAGTCACAAGCGTCAAGCAACGCATGTGACTGATGCAAAACAACGGAAATGTGAACCTAGCTTTAGATGCAACTGGTTTACTAATATTACTACTATACTGCATACTGCACTTGGGATTGATGTGTGACCTAATGATCCATCATTTTCATGCTGCCTTAGGCCTCTGCCACACTCACGTGAATTTCACGCACGTGCCGAGAGACACGTATTTCCCCTGCGTGTTGCGTGCAGGTAAGTACGTGTCTCTGGTACGTGCGTGACACGTGTGTTCTACGTGTGCTATCCGCGATAGCACACGTAGAACCGGTAATTATTATACTCACCTGGTCCTTCCTGATGTCCGCGCTGCTGTCCGTGGTGCTGATCCTCGGTCTCCAGCCCTCCCGTCTCCCCGCTGCTGCTGCTGCCAGGCAGTGAAGTGAATATTCAATGAGAATAATGAGCGGCGGTCGGCAGCAAGAGGCAGCAGCGGCAGAGACAGGAGGGCTGGAGAAGGTGAGTAAATGTTTTGGTTTTTTTTCACTGACATGTGTGTTTTCTCCGGCGCGTGTCACACGGGACCGCATCCACACTACACCCGTGTGGTACGGGTGCGGGCCGTGTAACACCCGTGCTGCCGGAGAAAACACTGACATGTCAGCGCTTTGAAAATCGCACACACGTACAAACGCACACGGACACACGTTCCGTGTGGTTTTACGTGTGTGTGCCTGCTACAATAGGGTAGCATTGGTTAAAGTGTCTCCGTGCCGCCGGTACGTGTAAAAAATGACAAACACGTGCCGGAGGCACGGATGTGTGGCGCAGGCCTCAATGAAATATTTGTCCAGAATCCTCTATACACCACAGTCTCTCCACTGCTGAGTAGAGGAGGATCTGCCCCATAGGGTCTTGTGCTACTCACAGTCTCTTTATTCTTCTGTAATGAAGAACTATTATAATGACTCCTTTATGCATTCATTTTTACCGGCGTTCGCCTACAAGTATCGTTGCTGCCATTATTTCTTGCCCACTTGTACTGACCACACTGAGTTGTGGCTCATCACTAGCATAGCCCCTTGTTTTCTAGCCCGTACCGTCTGTTCATGGTTATGCTGGAACTCCTCTATGGTACTCAACTGGTTCAGCGTAGACTTGGAAGAGAAGACTGGCATGAGCATATCACCATACATTCTTCAGTCTTTGTGGCAGAATCCTTTAAACTTGAGTTGCTAAGTTTGAATTGAAATATTAAAAAATCAGACATCTGTACAAACATCCTGGATGAACGCAAAGCATTTCTCATTGGCTCCTTTGCAGACTTGTGCATATGCCTTACATTATAGGCAATCACCCTCATATTACTTCCCATCTGCGGAGAGCCTCTGTACATGGATTCAACATGAAATGGAGCATATCCTTTGCCAGCCAAGGGACAATTGCTTCACGGCCGCTGATAACCTGCCAAGTGCAGGACTCCCGGAGATACGGGATCATTGTGCATAATCACGGCTATATTGTTGGTTTACACAATCCTTTGTTCCAGAAACAAAACAGTCAATCAGATTCTCAAGGAAGGCTTTGCCATATCCTGTCCTTGATGGTGCATGCGGCCATATCCCTCGCAATCATAAAAGGAGTCAGATCACCTATGAGCGGCAGAATACGCTGATGTCTGGAGAATACACTCTAAAGGCCACTATGCATATAAGACTAATGCTGGGTTCACACACAACGACAGCGACCACGACATCGCTGTTACGTCACCATTTCCTGTGACGTAACAGCGACCTTACATGATCGCTAGTAAGCTGTCAAACATGTAATTTTAAGCAGCGGCGGAGCAGCGATCATAGCGACCTCGACGGTCGTTGGGACGTGTCACACACGTCGCTGTGCGATGACTCAGACCTTGATAGAGGCGTGGTGTTTACCCCTAGACATGTTTTGCGTTGCCTCTTTTCACGCCCCTCTATTCCGATTGGTGATCTCTACAGCGCCTTTGCGTTGCCTTTTTCACGCCCCTCTGTTCTGATTGGTGATCACTACAGCGGCGCCTGATTGGGTGACCGTGCCAAACAAAGGAAGATGTAAAGAACAACGCACTAGCGACACCAGAGACTACTACGTGGAACAAAGAATGGAACTTAAAGAATGAAATCACTGTAACGCCTTCGGCAAGTTACCCAATCGGAGCCCTGTTGTGACCACCAATCGGAGTCGTGGGGGCGTTGTAAAATACACCGCAAAAACACACCCTTGTCCTGCTTCAGTCCTACGTCACTGCCTTCAGCGTCATCGCGACCGTCGCTGCTGCGGTGTCAAACACAAGGATGCATCTGGCGCAGCGGGATAGCAGCGATCAAAAAATGACCTGGAATATTCAAGAGCGAGCAGCGATCTCGCAGCAGGGGTCTGATCGTTGTTATGTGTCACACACAGCGACGTCGCTGTTGAGGTTGCTGCTACGTCACAGAAAATGGCGACTTAGCAGCGATGTCGTTGTTGTCATCGCTGTGTGTGACACCACCAGAACGTCAGCTGAACCTGACAATATCAACATGTTTGGTCAACAATCTAAGTTGCCCACTCTGCCTTAACATCACCTATGTCCATTTTTGGACAGCTGATCCTTTTATTCTGTAAAGGATAAATGGCACCACCAGGGGGCTCTTATAGAGAAAAGACAGGAGCGCTGAGCAAAGTCAGCGTTCCTGTGTATGGAAGAGTCGGAAAATACACTCTAAGGCTATGTTCACACACTGCGTTTTTTACCTGCGTTTTGGGTCCGTTTTTGCTGCAGAAATTTCTTGAGAAATTCTTGTAACCTTTCTGCAGACATTCCCCAGCAAAACCTATGGCAAAAAAAATTAGCTGTGCACACACTGCGTTTTTTTCTTAAGAAAATTCTTTCAGTAGATTTTCTTAAGAAAAAGAATGAGCAGTCACTTCTTTTCTGCAGCTAACTGCGTTTTTTGCCATAGATAATTGGCACAATAATGCAGGGAGCAACCAGCGGTAAAAACGCACCAAAAACGCACCGAAAACGCACCAAAAACGCGGCAAAAACGCAGGTGCGTTTTTGATGCGTTTTTTAATGCAGGTGCACTAATCCTTCACTCTTAAGAAATTTCTTAAGAAATTTCTTAAGAAAAATCATTTTTCTAGTGTGAACATAGCCTAAAGGCCACTGATGCTTATAAGACTAACGTCAGCTGAACCTGACAATATCAACAGGTTTGGTCAACAATCTAAGGTGCCCACTCTGTCCTGACATTACCTATGTCCAATTTTGGATAGCTGATCCTTTTATTCTCTGAAGGATAAATGGCACCACCAGAGGGGTCTTATAGAGGTAAGACAGGAGCGTTCAGCAGAGTCAGCGCTCCTGTGTATGGGAAAGTCGGGCGAGAGCTGCCGACTGAAACATCCTTTGGCCGACAGCTGCTTGAAGTGTATGGGAGATTTAGTACGTGCTGTGCTAGCTCAATAAAGTTTGACACTTGTAGATATAAATAAAGTCTAAAGAAGAATATGTCATCTTAAAAATACAAGATCATTTTTCATAGATTAACTTCCAAAGACCGCAGAGGACTATATGTGCATTTTGGCAAGTGAAATGTTAATACCTTTTACTCCTGCAAATCCCGTGTGAATCGTGCTAGAGACAACCGGCTCTAATACCAAAACACAGCACATATAAAAAACAGATGCCTCTTATAATGTTACAAATCAGCCCAGGCGGCTGGCGGGGATTTGCTGCAGGATCATAGCATGGTACTAACCCCATTTAATAGCTGCTACTGTTGGGAATCCCCACAGCTAGCACATATCCTTTTACCCTGCATCTATATATCATATAAGTGAGAGATATTTGACAGGAGGCCCAAAACGCATGACATTGTTCATTCTTCCATCAGAATACTGAGGAAAAGCCTGCGTTCTTTCTGTTGCTGTTTTAATGGGAAGATTTTGTGCAAGTGTAGGCTCATAAAATGGGCAAATGTTTCTACCATAGACTGAAGCTCAAAAACATGACCAAGAAATATATCTTACACTGACTGGTCAGTTTTCACTACCTAGTAATATTTGTAATGAGCGGGCACTACCATGCTCGGGTGCTCAGTACTGGTAACTAGTGATGAGCGGGCACTACCATGCTCGGGTGCTCAGTACTGGTAACTAGTAATGAGCGAGCACTACCATGCTCGGGTGCTCAGTACTGGTAACTAGTGATGAGTGGGCACTACCATGCTCGAGTGCTCAGTACTGGTAACTAGTGATGAGCGAGCACTACCATGCTCGAGTGCTCAGTACTGGTAACTAGTGATGAGCGGGCACTACCATGCTCGGGTGCTCAGTACTGGTAACTAGTGATGAGCGGACACTACCATGCTCGGGTGCTCAGTACTGGTAACTAGTGATGAGTGGGCACTACCATGCTCGGGTGCTCTGTACTGGTAACTAGTGATGAGTGGGCACTACCATGCTCGAGTGCTCTGTACTGGTAACTAGTGATGAGTGGGCACTACCATGCTCGGGTGCTCAGTACTGGTAACTAGTGATGAGTGAGCACTACCATGCTCGGGTGCTCAGTACTGGTAACTAGTGATGAGCGGGCACTACCATGCTCGGGTGCTCAGTACTGGTAACTAGTGATGAGCGGGCACTACCATGCTCAGGTGCTCAGTACTGGTAACTAGTGATGAGCAGGCACTACCATGCTCAGGTGCTCTGTACTGGTAACTAGTGATGAGTGAGCACTACCATGCTCGGGTGCTCAGTACTGGTAACTAGTGATGAGCGGGCACTACCATGCTCAGGTGCTCTGTACTGGTAACTAGTGATGAGTGGGCACTACCATGCTCGGGTGCTCAGTACTGGTAACTAGTGATGAGTGGGCACTACCATGCTCGGGTGCTCAGTACTGGTAACTAGTGATGAGCGGGCACTGCCATGCTCAGGTGCTCTGTACTGGTAACTAGTGATGAGTGGGCACTACCATGCTCGGGTGCTCAGTACTGGTAACTAGTGATGAGTGGGCACTACCATGCTCGGGTGCTCAGTACTGTAACTAGTGATGAGTGGGCACTACCATGCTCGGGTGCTCTGTACTGGTAACTAGTGATGAGTGGGCACTACCATGCTCGAGTGCTCTGTACTGGTAACTAGTGATGAGTGGGCACTACCATGCTCGGGTGCTCAGTACTGGTAACTAGTGATGAGTGAGCACTACCATGCTCGGGTGCTCAGTACTGGTAACTAGTGATGAGCGGGCACTACCATGCTCGGGTGCTCAGTACTGGTAACTAGTGATGAGCGGGCACTACCATGCTCAGGTGCTCAGTACTGGTAACTAGTGATGAGCGGGCACTACCATGCTCGGGTGCTCAGTACTGGTAACTAGTGATGAGTGGGCACTACCATGCTCGGGTGCTCAGTACTGGTAACTAGTGATGAGTGGGCACTACCATGCTCGGGTGCTCAGTACTGGTAACTAGTGATGAGTGGGCACTACCATGCTCGGGTGCTCTGTACTGGTAACTAGTGATGAGTGGGCACTACCATGCTCGAGTGCTCTGTACTGGTAACTAGTGATGAGTGGGCACTACCATGCTCGGGTGCTCTGTACTGGTAACTAGTGATGAGTGGGCACTACCATGCTCGGGTGCTCTGTACTGGTAACTAGTGATGAGTGGGCACTACCATGCTCGGGTGCTCTGTACTGGTAACTAGTGATGAGTGGGCACTACCATGCTCGGGTGCTCAGTACTGGTAACTAGTGATGAGTGGGCACTACCATGCTCGGGTGCTCAGTACTGGTAACTAGTGATGAGCGGGCACTACCATGCTCGGGTGCTCTGTACTGGTAACTAGTGATGAGCGGGCACTACCATGCTCGGGTGCTCAGTACTGGTAACTAGTGATGAGCGGGCACTACCATGCTCGGGTGCTCAGTACTGGTAACTAGTGATGAGCGGGCACTACCATGCTCGGTACTCAAAACCAGCAGTTAATGCTCGGATGGGCATGACTCGAGTATCCAAGTATATTGGAAGTCAATGTATAACTCGAGCATTTTTCAGAAGTCTTCTGGGAAAATGTTTGAGTTCCCCAGTGACTTCCATTATACTCGGGTACTCGAGTCGCGCCCATCCGAGCATTAACTGCTTGTTCCGAGTACTGAGCACCTGAGGTGCAGTTTCTGCAGCAATTAGAACATTGAATTTGCAATTTGTATTGGGACTATTGTCTTTCTGTGCTTCGTTTATGCTGTCAGTTTGTAAGGACAGACTCCCGTTAAGTGACATCTCTCTGAGGTTATTCCCTTCTTGAGTACAAAATCTATGCCAGTGCCTAGTGACGAGCGAGCATGAAAATGCTCGAGTGCCCTTTACTCGAGTCAAGCTGGTTGGATGCCTGGACGGGCTTGACTCAAGTAACAAGTATCAGAACAAGTATAATGGGTGTCAGTTATTGGGAAGTTCGGCTCTGTCCACATGCAGCCAGCTATAAACAGAAGATTTACGGGGGAGGGAGGGCGTTTTTTTTTGTTTGTTTTTTTTTTTACATACAGCATCTGAAAACGTTCTTTTTACCCCCAGTGAGAGCCATTCAGAGACTGCAAGTGGCTCTCACCAGGGAGCCAGCTTGCATAATTCCCTGAAAGGAGCCGGCTCTGTGTCAGCTATTTCACAAATAACACGGCCAAGCACCCACGATACTCGGCTGGGCACTGAGCATACTTGAGCACCCCGAGGCTGGATTGAGCATCGAGCAGTGGCAGGTGCGCTCGCTCATCATTGCTCATGACATAGCATTGTGTGCCATTACGGGCAGTGACTTCACCCTATGCACCCTCTGCAGCTATAATAATACTTCATGCGCCCTCTCCCTACTACAACATAAGATATAGACATGACGTAAGATAACCCTCTATAAAAACCTATAACCGGGCCTATTCTCAGTGTAACGTCAGTATATGACATGTCTTTCTAGTTTGTAGTACACATTTCCCCATATCGAGCTTGTGGTGTGTTTGATACAGTGACTAGCAAGGTAATTGTTTCATCATGCGTTCATACAGCAGAATCTGCAGATCTCTCCTGTAATGGACCCTGACATCTAGAATCTGCAGCGCTATCTATAGCAGTTCATGGCAGCCATAAAACAAGCTTCTGTTTATTAGTGTTGGCTGGGGTCTCACAATCAGGAGCTGTGCTTAAAGTACAGTGTATGTGTGGTACCATACTCTGCACCCTTACATGTCTGAGCTCAGGCACAAGAGTCCATCCACAGTAAAAGAAGAAGTTCAAAGTATCCCAGACAGATGTTCTCCTTCTAGGAATCCAGATGCAGTTTTGATTACCTATAAACTTGAGACAATATAGAAAAAAATAATGCAATGTTTTCTGTCTGAATGTAATCAGATAACTGACTAATAGGAGCCCACGAAAATAAGAATTGCTTTGTTTGTGCAGTGGAAGTCCCCAGAGCACAAACCCCAGGAAATAAGTATTCTGCAACAGGCTGGTTACTGCAGATGCATTGCCTGACAACCCAGCGCTAGAGTGGTGCTGTGCAACAATTACTGCACATCGTACACTGCCGGCCGGGGCTCTGCAACACTTACTGCACATCGTACACTGCCAGCCGGGGCTCTGCAACACTTACTGCACATCGTACACTGCTGGCCGGGGCTCTGCAACACTTACTGCACATCGTACACTGCCAGCCGGGGCTCTGCAACACTTACTGCACATCGTACACTGCCGGCCGGGGCTCTGCAACACTTACTGCACATCGTACACTGCCAGCCGGGGCTCTGCAACACTTACTGCACATCGTACACTGCTGGCCGGGGCTCTGCAACACTTACTGCACATCGTACACTGCCAGCCGGGGCTCTGCAACACTTACTGCACATCGTACACTGCCGGCCGGGGCTCTGCAACACTTACTGCACATCGTACACTGCCGGCCGGGGCTCTGCAACACTTACTGCACATCGTACACTGCCGGCCGGGGCTCTGCAACACTTACTGCACATCGTACACTGCCGGCCGGGGCTCTGCAACACTTACTGCACATCGTACACTGCCGGCCGGGGCTCTGCAACAATTACTGCACATCGTACACTGCCGGCCGGGGCTCTGCAACACTTACTGCACATCGTACACTGCCGGCCAGGGCTCTGCAACACTTACTGCACATCGTACACTGCCGGCCGGGGCTCTGCAACACTTACTGCACATCGTACACTGCCGGCCGGGGCTCTGCAACACTTACTGCACATCGTACACTGCCAGCCGGGGCTCTGCAACACTTACTGCACATCGTACACTGCCGGCCGGGGCTCTGCAACACTTACTGCACATCGTACACTGCCAGCCGGGGCTCTACAACACTTACTGCACATCATACACTTCCGGCCGGGGCTCTGCAACAATTACTGCACATTGTACACTGCGGCCGGGGCTCTGCAACACTTACTGCACATCGTACACTGCCGGCCGGGGCTCTGCAACACTTACTGCACATCGTACACCGCCAGCTGGGGCTCTGCAACACTTACTGCACATCGTACACCGCCGGCCGGGGCTCTGCAACACTTACTGCACATCGTACACTGCCGGCCGGGGCTCTGCAACACTTACTGCACATCGTACACTGCCAGCCGGGGCTCTGCAACACTTACTGCACATCGTACACTGCTGGCCGGGGCTCTGCAACACTTACTGCACATCGTACACTGCCAGCCGGGGCTCTGCAACACTTACTGCACATCGTACACTGCCGGCCGGGGCTCTGCAACACTTACTGCACATCATACACTTCCGGCCGGGGCTCTGCAACAATTACTGCACATCGTACACTGCCAGCCGGGGCTCTGCAACAATTACTGCACATCGTACACTGCCAGCCGGGGCTCTGCAACACTTACTGCACATCATACACTTCCGGCCGGGGCTCTGCAACACTTACTGCACATCATACACTGCCGGCCGGGGCTCTGCAACACTTACTGCACATCATACACTGCCGGCCGGGGCTCTGCAACACTTACTGCACATCATACACTGCCGGCCGGGGCTCTGCAACACTTACTGCACATCGTACACTGCCGGCCGGGGCTCTGCAACACTTACTGCACATCGTACACTGCCGGCCGGGGCTCTGCAACACTTACTGCACATCATACACTTCCGGCCGGGGCTCTGCAACACTTACTGCACATCATACACTTCCGGCCGGGGCTCTGCAACAATTACTGCACATCGTACACTGCCGGCCGGGGCTCTGCAACACTTACTGCACATCGTACACTGCCGGCCGGGGCCCTGCAACACTTACTGCACATCATACACTTCCGGCCGGGGCTCTGCAACACTTACTGCACATCGTACACTGCCGGCCGGGGCCCTGCAACACTTACTGCACATCGTACACCACCGGCCGGGGCTCTGCAACACTTACTGCACATCATACACTTCCGGCCGGGGCTCTGCAACACTTACTGCACATCGTACACTGCCGGCCGGGGCTCTGCAACACTTACTGCACATCGTACACCGCCAGCTGGGGCTCTGCAACACTTACTGCACATCGTACACCACCGGCCGTGGCTCTGCATCACTTACTGCACATCGTACACCGCCGGCCGGGGCTCTGCAACACTTACTGCACATCGTACACCACCGGCCGGGGCTCTGCAACACTTACTGCACATCGTACACTTCCGGCCGGGGCTCTGCAACACTTACTGCACATCGTACACTGCCGGCCGGGGCTCTGCAACACTTACTGCACATCGTACACTGCTGGCCGGGGCTCTGCAACACTTACTGCACATCGTACACTGCCGGCCGGGGCTCTGCAACACTTACTGCACATCATACACTTCCGGCCGGGGCTCTGCAACAATTACTGCACATTGTACACTGCCGGCCGGGGCTCTGCAACACTTACTGCACATCGTACACTGCCGGCCGGGGCTCTGCAACACTTACTGCACATCGTACACCGCCAGCTGGGGCTCTGCAACACTTACTGCACATCGTACACTGCCGGATGGGGCTCTGCAACACTTACTGCACATCGTACACTGCCGGCCGGGGCTCTGCAACACTTACTGCACATCGTACACTGCCAGCCGGGGCTCTGCAACACTTACTGCACATCGTACACTGCCGGCCGGGGCTCTGCAACACTTACTGCACATCATACACTTCCGGCCGGGGCTCTGCAACAATTACTGCACATCGTACACTGCCAGCCGGGGCTCTGCAACAATTACTGCACATCGTACACTGCCAGCCGGGGCTCTGCAACACTTACTGCACATCATACACTGCCGGCCGGGGCTCTGCAACACTTACTGCACATCATACACTGCCGGCCGGGGCTCTGCAACACTTACTGCACATCGTACACTGCCGGCCGGGGCTCTGCAACACTTACTGCACATCGTACACTGCCGGCCGGGGCTCTGCAACACTTACTGCACATCATACACTTCCGGCCGGGGCTCTGCAACAATTACTGCACATCGTACACTGCCGGCCGGGGCTCTGCAACACTTACTGCACATCGTACACTGCCGGCCGGGGCTCTGCAACACTTACTGCACATCGTACACCACCGGCCGGGGCTCTGCAACACTTACTGCACATCATACACTTCCGGCCGGGGCTCTGCAACACTTACTGCACATCGTACACCACCGGCCGTGGCTCTGCATCACTTACTGCACATCGTACACCGCCGGCCGGGGCTCTGCAACACTTACTGCACATCGTACACCACCGGCCGGGGCTCTGCAACACTTACTGCACATCGTACACTTCCGGCCGGGGCTCTGCAACAATTACTGCACATCGTACACTGCCGGCCGGGGCTCTGCAACACTTACTGCACATCGTACACCGCCGGATGGGGCTCTGCAACACTTACTGCACATCGTACACTGCCAGCCGGGGCTCTGCAACACTTACTGCACATCATACACTTCCGGCCGGGGCTCTGCAACAATTACTGCACATCGTACACTGCCAGCCGGGGCTCTGCAACACTTACTGCACATCATACACTTCCGGCCGGGGCTCTGCAACACTTACTGCACATCGTACACCGCCGGCCGGGGCTCTGCAACACTTACTGCACATCGTACACCGCCGGATGGGGCTCTGCAACACTTACTGCACATCATACACTTCCGGCCGGGGCTCTGCAACACTTACTGCACATCGTACACTGCCGGCCGGGGCTCTGCAACACTTACTGCACATCGTACACTGCCGGCCGGGGCTCTGCAACACTTACTGCACATCATACACTTCCGGCCGGGGCTCTGCAACACTTACTGCACATCATACACTTCCGGCCGGGGCTCTGCAACACTTACTGCACATCATACACTTCCGGCCGGGGCTCTGCAACACTCAAAGGGAACCTGTCCTGTAAAAAAAATGCTGTTAATCTGTAGGTTAATAGCATTCTGACAGCGTGCGGCCACCGTGAGGAATTAATTTTATTCCTCCCGGCAGCCTTCAGCTTTCAGTTATAGAGGAGCGGCCGGCGTGACTTCAGTCACCGATCTGTGCATTGTGGGCGGCGGCTGTAACCGTCCCTGGCACTGACTGACAGCCGGCTCTGTACTGATTCAATGCATAGATGGCTGTCAGTCAGATTATATTCTTCTTAGAGCCGGGCTGTCAGTGCGGCAGCTGCTAGATGTCAGAGTGCTACTAACCTGCAGATTAACCCCATATTTGCAGGTTAATAGTGTTTTTTTAGCATGACAGGTTCCCTTTAATCCAAGTGTACTCTTCATTCTTTGAGCCAAGTGCCGGACTTGTTTGTATGCAGCATCCGGCACATCACCAGCCCTCCGCTCTTCATGTCTATTATTGCACTGTGTGAATGGTGACGTTAGGCGATACTTCTGGTTCTTGGAAAGTGATTGATATATATATCCTTTTACTTTTTTTTTTTCTTTTTTTACAATTTTATTTTCACTTCTCGCAGTTACCTTTGGCGGTTGTGTATGGGGCACTGATAATTGGGCAGATTTGCCATTGAGCAAATTAATAACATTGATTGGCACACAATCTAGTGTATGGAAGTCTCTAGCAATGGAGTCCGCTCCACTGTAACATTGGGCTGACGGGGTCTGGGCTCTTCACACCGGATTGTAAAGATTCCTATTCAGATTCTGTGAAGTAAGAAAACATTGTGCTGCAAACAAACAGAGATCTTATTCAGAAGAACAGCCTGCACTCAGCAGATCATATCCTCTGCCGACGGCAGGAATTACAGATTAAAGCTCAGATCAACAAGCAGAATTATTCAACCAACAACCATCTTGTGCCCACATTACGTTGTGAATGAATGAACCGCTGCCTTTGTTGGCTTTAGCCGGTGTTTTTGGGAATTTTTCTTTGTTCCGTTAGTTCATAGACACCCCACAAAGGAGAATAAAGAAGAATGAGATACACATTTATCCTTCCAGGCTGAAACCTTTGAGCCTCCCGACCCCCAAGATGCTATTTTGATGTTTGATGTGAAGACGCAGCTTGAAGAAAACCACATGAAAGACTTCAGTACCAGACCTGAGTTTGGAGCAAAGGAGTCTAAAAATGTGCCCATAGACTTGAAATGGACGAGCACCATATTTAAGGGTGTTTGCACAATGAAATATTTTCTGACATGTGATTAAAGGGAATGCGTCATCACAAAATGATCTATTGTTTTTAATCAGGATATTCTGTTAAATGTATTTTTTCTCAATATCATGATCTTTTTTAAAAATAACATTAGACGTTTTGCAATTCTCACTGTGGCCACGGGGTTTATTTTTTTAGAATCTAAACTTCTTGTTTCAGGAAACAACACATGGACATTATCCATCATGGACAGACTGTGACTCTACCGTTTGTATCTGACGAGCGTGGGTCACCCGTGCAGTCGCCTCTTGTGACCGGTGGATCCTGGTTTATCAGCTGTGTTAAAGATGTATTGGCTGTCATTGTAATTTTACCTCTGGTGATAAGGAAACACCTGTAAACTCTATAACAGCCACAGTGGCCGATGTGACAATTGCAAGATTAGTTATTTTGTTTTACCTGCACGCAACCTCAGATCCTCACAAGATCTCCTTCTCTGCTCCTCTCTAATCTCTTCTTCCCACAATCGCATCCAAGATTTCTCCCGTGCCTCCCCCATACTCTGGAACGCTCTACCTCAGCATATCAGACTCTCCCCTACTGTGGAAAGCTTCAAGAGGAACCTCAAGACCCACCTCTTCCAACAAGCCTACCACCTACAATAGCCCTCAGTCCAGTACACCACTGCGCAACCAGCTCTGTCCTCACCTATGCTACCATCATCCATTCCCTGTAGACTGTGAGCCCTCGCGGGCAGGGTCCTCTCTCCTCCTGTAGACTGTGAGCCCTCGCGGGCAGGGTCCTCTCTCCTCCTGTAGACTGTGAGCCCTCGCGGGCAGGGTCCTCTCTCCTCCTGTAGACTGTGAGCCCTCGCGGGCAGGGTCCTCCCTCCTCCTGTAGACTGTGAGCCCTCGCGGGCAGGGTCCTCTCTCCTCCTGTAGACTGTGAGCCCTCGCGGGCAGGGTCCTCTCTCCTCCTATAGACTGTGAGCCCTCGCGGGCAGGGTCCTCTCTCCTCCTGTAGACTGTGAGCCCTCGCGGGCAGGGTCCTCTCTCCTCCTGTAGACTGTGAGCCCTCGCGGGCAGGGTCCTCTCTCCTCCTGTAGACTGTGAGCCCTCGCGGGCAGGGTCCTCTCTCCTCCTATACCAGTCTGTCTTGTACTGTTAATAATTGTTGTACGTATACACTCTTTCACTTGTAAAGCGCCATGGAATAAATGGTGCTATAATAATAAATAATAATAATAATAAAGATCAGTGGAAGTGGGAGATGGAATTGGGTAGATCCCTGTCTGAAGAAGACAGGTCTAAAATCTTGCTCTTTACACGGAGGCTTCCATGAGCTCTCTGACCCAGGAGAGGGGATATAAGATCCTATACAGATGCCCCTCGGCTCTGCATGCAATGTTCCCTTCGACCCCAGACACCTGCTGGAGATGTTTGCAAGAGAGGGGGGTCATACATACACATTTGGTGGTCATGTGAGTCCATTTGGGGCTTTTGGAAGGCAACGTTTGACCCTATTACTCTGCTCTCAGCACGTAAGATTTCTCACTCTCCTGAACTTGCTTTCCTGTCGCTTTACAAATTTTCAATAGCTAAGTTCAAAAAAAGCGCCTGCTCCGACACGACCTAGTGGCAGCGAGGCGACGGATAGCCAGATTCTGGAAGCAGACTCAGACCCCCTCTCGGTCGGACCTGCTAGTGGAGATGAACGACTTATCAGAATGGAAGAATTAGGCTGGGGCCACACGGGGGACTAATGCAATCCTCGCATGACACTTGGCTCTCGCTGGCAGCACAGCGGGAGGCGAGTGTCACTGCGACCGAGGTCCAAACATGCGATCGGACCTCTATTGCGGGGGGCGGGCCGCCTCTGAGGAGGGGAGGGCCGATGCTGAGGAGGGGAGGGAGGGATTTATCTCCCTCTCTGCTCCGTAGCCAACTATTGCCATTCTCGCCCTGCACTCGCGGTACACCGGTGTACTGCGAGTGCAGTGCGATTTTTCTCTCGTTCCATAGACTTGAATGGGTGCAAGAGTAACAAGGAAGACATTACAGTTGCAGCATGCTGCGATTGTTTTCTCGGTCCGATTATTGCAGAGAAAATAACCGCTCATGTGCGCTGACACACAGGCTAATATTGGTCCGAGTGGAAAGCGATGTTTTATCTCACTCCACTCGCTCCGATTTTCATGCCGTGTGGATTAGGCCTTAGTGGGCCAGGCCACAGATACCTCGGCTAGAGTCCTTCATTCATGGACTCCCTGTATCTTATTCAGGGACTCCCCTGACCGGACACTTGGTTAGCTGGTGGCGACTGAGGACGAGACAGTGACAAAAAATTCCTTCACCTGAGGGGGTGGCCGCTTGGGTGGGACAGGACGAGTGTTTCCCCTCTGCCTCTCCTCCTGGTTTTCCCCTATGTAAACCTACTGTCCACCCTGCCCCCAGATCTTCCCTCTTCTGTCCTAGTTAAATTTCCCCTCCTCTTCCCTGTTTTAATTTCTTTTCTTCCTTCGACTAGTTCCTTCATCTTCCCTTTTTCCTATCTAGTTTTCGGCGCCTTCTTAGCGGAATTCTATACTTTGTGACTAGCTCTGTGACTACAATAAGAGTTTTGACCTTACAATTATTTCTCAACACATTTGAAAACGAATTGTTATCTTATCTTATGTAACGATTGTATGAGTATTTTTGTTGTTAAATGCTGACGTTTTGCAATAAACATTAATTTGAACCAAAGATCAATGGGAGTGTCGGATGTTGGCCCCCCCATTGGTATTATATTGAAGACCTAACCTATAGATATGATTGTTCCAAGTGTGTAAAATTCTATGTGAATGTTTTTTTTGGTGTAAGTGAAGGAAGGGGCAGTAGGTGACCTGTGAATCTCCTATTGTGGTTAGTGCAGTATTAGCTGCTTTGAGAATGGAGGAGCCATAATTTCCCTCACTAGATATTACAAATGGTCCTTTTCGTCAGTCTTTTTCTTTGTGGTGTATGACAGTCCTGTAAGTGAGCTGTTGGTCGGTCCTTTTCGTCAGTCTTTTTCTTTGTGGTGTATGACAGTCCTGTAAGTGAGCTGTTGGTCGGTCCTTTTCGTCAGTCTTTTTCTTTGTGGTGTATGACAGTCCTGTAAGTGAGCTGTTGGTCGGTCCTTTTCGTCAGTCTTTTTCTGTGAGGTGTATGACAGTCCTGTAGGTGAGCTCTCTGTCGGTCCTTTTCGTCAGTCCTTTTCTGTGTGGTGTATGACAGTCCTGTAGGTGAGCTGTCGGTCGGTCCTTTTCGTCAGTCTTTTTCTGTGAGGTGTATGAACGAAAAAGCTGTGGACAAACAAGCGCAAATAGGGTCTTACCCCAAAGAGTGTAGGGTGGGGAGGGGGGAGTAATGCTACTCACCAGATGTGGTTGTGAGAGTCACAACCACTATAGTAGCATGTACAATCGATCCACGGCTGCAGCCACCCAGTGGCAGAGAACAGAGAACAATAGAGAAGGGTGTTTAAATGCCGCGCCAACAGATCACTCGCTCAGATGGTCAGACCAATGTCACTTTATTTTCATCCAGGTCTACGCGTTTCAGGAGCACCTGCTCCCTTCCTCAGGACCGTCAGTTTACAAATAACATCAAATCTCTCAAATCTCAGAGAGATTTGATGTTATTTGTAAACTGACGGTCCTGAGGAAGGGAGCAGGTGCTCCTGAAACGCGTAGACCTGGATGAAAATAAAGTGACATTGGTCTGACCATCTGAGCGAGTGATCTGTTGGCGCGGCATTTAAACACCCTTCTCTATTGTTCTCTGTTCTGTGAGGTGTGACAGTTCTGCAAGTGAGCTGTCGGTTGGTCCTTTTCGTCAGTCCTTTTCTGTGTGGTGTATGACAGTCCTGTAGGTGAGCTGTCGGTCGGTCCTTTTCGTCAGTCTTTTTCTGTGTGGTGTGTGACAGTCCTGTAGGTGAGCTGTCGGTCGGTCCTTTTCGTCAGTCTTTTTCTGTGAGGTGTATGACAGTCCTGTAGGTGAGCTGTTGGTCGGTCCTTTTCGTCAGTCTTTTTCTGTGTGGTGTGTGACAGTCCTGTAAGTGAGCTGTCGGTCGGTCCTTTTCGTCAGTCTTTTTCTGTGTGGTGTATGACAGTCCTGTAGGTGAGCTGTCGGTCGGTCCTTTTCGTCAGTCTTTTTCTGTGAGGTGTATGACAGTCCTGTAGGTGAGCTGTTGGTCGGTCCTTTTCGTCAGTCTTTTTCTGTGTGGTGTATGACAGTCCTGTAGGTGAGCTGTCGGTCGGTCCTTTTCGTCAGTCTTTTTCTGTGTGGTGTATGACAGTCCTGTAGGTGAGCTGTCGGTCGGTCCTTTTCGTCAGTCTTTTTCTGTGTGGTGTATGACAGTCCTGTAGGTGAGCTGTTGGTCGGTCCTTTTCGTCAGTCTTTTTCTGTGTGGTGTATGACAGTCCTGTAAGTGAGCTGTCGGTCGGTCCTTTTCATCAGTCTTTTTCTGTGAGGTGTATGACAGTCCTGTAGGTGAGCTGTCGGTCGGTCCTTTTCGTCAGTCTTTTTCTGTGTGGTGTATGACAGTCCTGTAGGTGAGCTGTCGGTCTGCCGCTCTTCACAGGTAGCTTTCTCCAGCGTCTCCAGGTCCACAGTGAACTCCACAGCCCCATGTAACACTGTGCAGTGTTGTATATTTACACTGGGATGACTAATGCTATATAGAGGGCTTTATTACTCCCTCCCTGTGATGTGAGAGTCCTCATTTGCACTTTTACATTGAAGCACTGTAAGTAATATTTATACTGTAAAATGTTTCATATGTCATGCTACAATTATCAATACCATATCCCTTTAATTAAGACTTGGTGACAGTTTGTGAGTAAGTTTGGCTTTTCGGATATTGTAGTGGTGCCGCGCTGAAATATGCAGATGCTCAGTAGGCTCTTTGTCAGAATCTGAACGTCAGTGGCCTGTGGCTATAAAGGTAGCTGCCTGCTGGCGGAGGCCCAAGCAGCCCACATGCAGGAAAGTATGTCATTATACAGTCTAATATCTATAGATGTAACCACTGCTGGACGGCTCGTGTTTTGGAAGACAGCCACTTCCTAGACCTTTAAGATCCTGCGGTGTAACATCAGATGGGTCAGTCCAGGAGAGGAGTCTTACACAAACTACTAAATATAGAGCTACAACTGCATCTCATGTGGGATTTCCAGCTGAATTCTTCTATGATTTTTTTCACTTTGATACTGTATTTAGTATTAGTGTAGTGATTAATATATACTAAAGGTGATTGAATCCTAAAATGTCATTTAGACACTAATTTTTTTTTCTACACATTCCACACTAAAGCGGGCTTTACACGCTGCGATCTCACTAGCGATATTGCAAGCGATTCGTACCTGCCCCCGTCGGTTGTGTGACACGGGCAAATCGCTGCCCGTCGCGCACAACCTCGCTTACCCCCGTCACACGGACTTACCTGTCCTGCGACGTCGCTCTGGCCGGCGATCCGCCTCCTTTCTAAGGGGGCAGGTCGTGCGGCGTCACACAGCAGCCGTCCAATAGAAGCGGAGGGGCGGAGATGAGCGGCACGTAAACATCCCGCCCACCTCCTTCCTTCCTCATTGCCGGTGGAGGCAGGTAAGGAGATGTTCCTCGCTCCTGTGGTGTCACACATAGCTGCCGTAGTAACGACGGACAATATCGCTAATTAGAAGAGAACGATTTTTGCCGCTTTTCCGATCGTTTTAGGTCGCACGTGAATGTTACACGCTACGATCTGGTGAATGACGCCGGATGTGCGTCACTAACAACGTGACCCCGACGATAAATCATTAACGATATCGTAGCGTGTAAAGCCCGCTTAAATCTTCATGAAAATTGGCCATAACCCACCGTTTTCAATGGGAAATCCAAGTTGCCTTTCTTAGAATTGTTGTCTGAACATTAATAATGGTTAAAATGACCAACTGCAATTATAATCTTATTAAAAATCCTCTCTGCTCACAAGAACAGATTTTTTTTTTTTTTTAACTATATTTTTATTCAAATTTTTCAATAACATAACACTGGCATAAGCGAATTCAGCATTGTAAATTCAACATTACATTGTCATATTTGATCATCCCAAATTCCATACCAATTTTTAAAATCAATAACCGTAACATGGCAAGATAAAGCAAAGGAAAGCAGCGACCCCTTAACCCATCATTCTTATCATTCCCCCCATTGAACCCTTGTGAACATGGTAATGACATATAATAAAGAAGTCCCACTCAAATCGGTTATTTCCCCCTCTCCTTTTAGTCAGCTTTCAGCCTTTCCTCCCCCACCTCCAAGCCATCCAATGTATCCTTCAATTTTTCAGTATGATACCAGACTGTGTCTTTGAAAGGTGACATAATCCTGACTATCTCCTCCCGAGTACAATAGGCCAGTATGAATTTCTTCCATTTGTTAAAGTGCTGTCGTATTCTATCCGCCCTCCTTTCTGCATCCAATCCTTCTATTTCAAGAAGATGCATGAGCTGACCCAAGATCTCTTCAATCGCGGGGACCCTAGACTCCAACCAATTTTTTAGTATCGCTCTCTTGGCTGCCAGAAGTATCACATGTATAAGTCTGGGTGGGTTAGTCATCTTCCCTTTGGTATCGTTCCCCTCCTCCCAATGGTGAAAAATAGCGAACCCAGGTGAGAGCCGAACTTCAAGACCCCACACCTTTTGTATACAACTTTTGATCTGTGACCATAATGGACTCAAATGGGGGCAGGACCACAACCCGTGAAGGAGATCAGTTCCACTACTCTTACACTTAGGGCAATACGTAATCCTGTCTGGCTTTGTTGCTGATGGAGGGAGATTAAAACCATAAATTGCCTTGTGCATAATTCTAAATTGGGTTTCTCGCCAATTCTCATTTAAAATTGATTTACGAAGAGCATTCCACCCTCCCCTAATTTTTACCCCCATAGACGGGTCCTCAAATTGTTTCTCCCAAGATTTAAATAAACCTTCCGGGTGCTGTCCTATTAATAGATCACGCATGGCTCCATAAAGAAAAGAGATAGATGATGAAGTTATTGAGTTCTTTACCAGACAATCAAAAGAGTTAAATACTACCTCCTGGGTCACATCATGCAACTGAGTCATAATACTATATCTCACTTGGTCATATTGGATTACTTGGTTAGGCCCCAGGCCATACTGCGCTATAATTTCGTCTCTACTCAACCATCTAGGTTCTGAGGTGTGCAAGAGATGAGCAACAGTCCTTATACCCCGCACCTTCCACTCTTCAAACAGCTTATTGCTTGTCCCCTGCACAAACTCTGGATTCCCCCATATAGGCAAGTATTTGGATATTTTATGGGGAAGTTTGTAGTTTTTCCTCAACGCCTTCCACGCTGCAATCGTGTCTTTAAATAAGGAAGAGTGCTTGATTTTCACTGGGAGATTAGCCTGCCTAGTATGAAGCAATGCCACCAGATCCCAAGGTTGTGCATAGTCTCTCTCAAGCTCCAACGCTGAATAATGCCTAGAGCCTTTAATCCAATCCAGTATATATCTAGTCAAACAGGCTATATTGTAACCCCGAATGTTCGGCAAACTCAGACCTCCATGAACCTTAGATGCCATCAACTTCTTAAGCCCTATACGAGGGCGTTTCCCCCTCCAAATGAAGTGTGAAAAAGCTCTATTTAGCTGGACAATATCTTTATGCTTGAGAAGCAGGGGAAGTGTTTGAAGATGATACATTAATTTTGATATCGACATCATCTTAATTAGGTGGACTCTACCAATTATGTTCAATGGAAGGTCGTGCCATCTTTTAAGATCTTGCTCTATTTGGCTCAGAAGGGGTGGATAGTTTAGACTATAAAGGGTTGCCGGAACCTTACCTATTTTAACTCCCAGGTATGTGATATATGACTTAGCCACTGTAATTCCTTCAAAAGGGTTCTGCTCCCGTGTTTGAACATTTGTCCCTCCCAGGTATAGGAGCTCGCACTTTGACGCATTAATCTTGAAGCCTGAATACGCTCCAAACTCTCGCAAAATTTGTAAAATCTCGGGGACCTGCTGAGCTGGATTCGAAAGGAAAAGCAAAATGTCATCTGCAAAAAAAGCTGACTGAATTTGTCTATTATTTACAGAAATACCCTGGAAGGTGCTATGTGTAGATAACAATCGTACCAATGGTTCCAGAGCCAGATTAAAAAGTAATGGGGAAAGGGGGCAACCCTGTCTGGTTCCTTTCAGTAACGGAAAAGGGGCTGACAGATATCCTGGAATGTAAACTTGAGCCTTCGGATTTGTGTAAATTTCTCTAATGTAGGTATAAAATGACCCCGAAAAACGCATTTCATCTAGAACTCTATAAGAACAGATTTTAAATTTTATTGTTCAAGTTATAAACCATGGCTGCAGTCTTTTCAGTGGAGCGCTGAACTAACTTGATCCGGACAGGAGACCCCGGCCCATACACATTTGATGATTGACCATTATCAACAAAAGTGCCAGTTTTAGCTGACATTGAAGCGATTGTCCACTACTTTAACATTGATGGCTGAGCCTTAGGGGCACTCTGCACACTACAATATCGTAGGTGCAATGTCGGTGGGGTCAAATCGAAAGTGACGCACATCCGGCGTCGCTGTCGATATCGTAATGTGTAAATCCTTTATGATACGATTAACGAGCGCAAAAGCGTCGTAATCGTATCATTGGTGTAGTGTCCGACATTTCTATAATTTCGCTGCAGCGACGGTATGATGTTGTTCCTCGTTCCCCTGCGCCAGCACACATCGCTGTGTGTGAAGCCGCAGGAGCGAGGAACATCAGCTTACCTGGGTCACCGAGGCTCACGCCGGCTATGCGGTAGGATGGAGGTGGGCGGAATGTTTACGTCCCGCTCATCTCCGCCCCTCCGCTTCTATTGGCCGCCTGCCGTGTGACGCCGCACGACCCGCCCCCTTAGGAAGGAGACAGGTCGCCAGCCAGAGCGACGTCGCAGGGCAGTTAAGTGCATGTGAAGCTGCCGTAGCGATAATGTTCGCTACGGCAGCTATCACAAGATATTGCATGTGCGACGGGGGCGGGGACTATCGTGCTCGGCATCGCTACAATCGGTTAACGATGTTGCAGCGTGCAACCTTAGGATAGGTCATCAATGTCTGATTGGCCGGGGTCTGACCTGGCACTCCCGCTGATCATCTGTTCTTGGTGCTGGCGGCCAGGAATGCTGAATTCTGGAGCTGTGCCGTCAGCTGATAGTGGCCGCCGCAGGGTACTGCACATCTGCTTTCCATTCAAAACAATCGGCGGCGAATGTCCAGTACCGGCCGCCATCAGCTAACGCGGAAGCTCCGGAACTGACCATTTCCAGGTGCCTGCTGCCAGCATCATCGAAAGCAGCTGATTGGTGGGAGTGCCGGGTGTCAGATCCTGGCCGATCAGATATTGATGACGTATCCTAAGGATAGGCCATGAATGTAAAAGTAGTGGACAACCCTTTTAATCTAATGCATACTGCCAGTAATCCTTCCATACATAACCCAATACTGACAGAGTGCAAAACAGTTATAACCACTGACTTATAGAATGTAAAAAGTACCATAAATATCTGGCAGTGCTACATTTCTAGGCTGGTTGTCAATAGATATCGAGATTATGAATAAACCCTTTTGCATGCAGTTTCTCTACCTCTTAATACTGTTCATGACGGGGTTAAATCGAGCATGAGTAGTGTTATCCAGTATTATTAATACAAGCAGATGAAACGATATGGAGAGGCACAGACGGGAATCTGGGTATTAACAAAGATCTTAACAGTGATCTTGTGGAAGTGTTTTTGTTAAGAAGTCTGCAGACCCTTATTATACCTTCCCTTGGTTTAGCCTTGCTCATATCGTCCTGCATTGCCCTCCGCTGGGAGCAGGGTCAGCCCCCTGCTACAAAAGAGCCCTGTATAAATGAAAAAGAAAGGCTTTGCCTTCAGAGCGCTCACACAGCGGCTGCACGCTGGGGATTACGGATTCTCGCCTGGAAAAAGAATATGCCTTCCAATAATAAACAGGAGCCTTTCCTCACCCACAACCCAGAGCTGTGAGCCTTCCTCACTTACTAACCCCTGTTGTGCTGGATATAGTGCCCAGCTGTGTCAACTGCAGCAGGAGAATTGCATAAACAGGGCCATAAATGGTCCAGCCTGAAAAATTATGAAGCCCCGGATCATTGAAGAAATGTCAAAGAACGGTCATATTCTCATTCAATATTCAGTGGCGCATTGTACGTGTCCCTCCATATAACTTATGGGCCATTCACATGGGTGCGTTTGTGTGCAGATAAATTCAGCAGTGTATGATATGAGACTCACAGAATATACACTATTAAGTCCAAGGACTGAAAGGGTAGAAGGGGGACGAAATCTCTTTCTAATAATTCCCTCACATTGTATCCTACCTGACTGAAGGGGTAGACACCCTAATACAGCGCAAGTGGTGCCCCCACTCCGTGACGGCTTGTCCTCACTGACCCGGTTAAACCCTAGTAGGGTAGGTGACAGGCACAGAGATGGCTCCTTATTGTTAACCAGTAACGGATACCAGAGGTAGCTAATATTGACCAGTTGGAAAACATAACCAAAATCACGGGCAGCGACACAGATAAGTATCAAAGTACCAGTGACGACCATGTAGGTCCTTGTGTGGAGATACTAAGAAAAACCAATAGGTTCAGTAATTTGCAAAGGAGGATACAAACATATTCATCAGAATCACTGCAATGCCAAATAAAGACACAAGTGTATGTATGTAGATAATAGATGAAAAAAACCTCAATTAAATACAGGGAATGAGGAGTGCAGTGTACATATATAAAATGGTCAGATTCCTACCTAGTATATTGTATAACTCGACGTGTTTCCCCTAGTTTCATCAGGAGTAGAGAGAGTATGGATAAACAATACACATAATGCACCCTACATAAATCCATTATCTGGTGCCAAATTGTCCCCGTGCACAACCAATACGTCACACAGCTAATCTGATGTACAAATACTATGTCAAACGCTCCAATTTATCGAATAGCTGAAGAAAAAGACATGGACCGCACATCCAAAAATCATCTAATGTTGATCTAATGCACCTAGGTAAAAATTTATACAACTGAATATGAGGTTGTTTAGTTAACATTCTGATCAGACTGTATAAAGCCCATTGGCCACAGCACGGCAAACCTCTGAGTAGGTCCCTAAATTTAAACTACAAAGGTGCAGCACTGCGCCAACCAGTGCCGCAATGACAATGCACCAGCAGGGCAGGTGACCTGTTGCCTCACAAACACCCATGCTGCAAGGCTGAGCCCCCATGACTCCAGGCCACACCGCCCCACAGGCACAAAACCAACGCAAACAATGGCCGACACACAGCACAAACATCCTGTGAAAGAAGCTGGACAACTCCCCTTCCGCTAGCTCCCACACTGTGAACTGAGAGCAAAAAAGGCAGAACCCCTCTTGCAGTCTCATCCAATATATGTACATGGTCTATCTTTGATAAGTTGCTTAGCGCAGGATGCACATTGAGGGCTTTCTGAATAGGTACTTATAAGCAGCAACATAAGGAGGTAATACTTCCGGTTAATAATGTGCTAAATTGCAAAGCAGTAATGCAAAACCCTTCAGTAAGGTATTAGTAAAAATGGCAACAATCAAAAAGGACCCCATAAATCTCCGATAATAGGTCATATGTTATGATGGATATGGGGTGAAGTACTTAGCTCAATAGAAAGTTTCATTCAGATGTCCCCCCCCCATAGATAGTATAGAGTAGCCCAAGAGGTCTCATCACTGCCTTAGCCCATGTCAAGTGTCCTGTCTCAGTGGGTGTCAGGATGAGTAGCACTAGATGTGCGGGGTCCGGAAATACCCTCCATATAGGAGATGAGGAAAGGTGGAGCGCAGAGTGCGTTCCACAACCATTGCGCACAGGTCGGCATGGGGTCATATTTGGTGGGTAACCTTAAACAACAAACTAAGGCGAGTTGAAACGCAAAGTGCGTATGAAACTTACTGCGCACGCGCCACTAACGTGAGCAGTTATGGGTATGCAGCAACATTGAGATGCTGTATGCATTATATGGCCATCACATGACATGTGAGAGGGGCACAGCTCAATTAGGATGTCACAAGTGTGATGGTTCCTCTACATAATAACCATATGAAATATTAAGTATCTGCCAAAGGATATAAAAATGCCTTACCAAAAGGGGAAGAGGTTATACAACAGACAGATACCACCAAAAACAGCCCCAATACTAGTGGCCAACATTACTGAGGGACGTAAAGCACCCCATGTAAATAATAGCACCAAAAGACTATAATCCAAATAATACACCATAAGGGGCAAGAAAGAATAATCTAGTATGATAAAGAGGAGAATCGGCTATGAGGGCCAATGGGCTATTCAGGAATAGACCGCCCCCGACTTAAGGATATAGACCGTAGAGGGGGCAAAAGGTCACATAATGTGAGGTCTGCCTTCAGAATTGCCCAGTGTCTGTATAAAATCAATCTGATCTCATCAGATTTATTATCGAAGACGCCAATAATTCTAAGAACTTGATCTAGGGGTTCGTTCACTTGGGGTTGGAGGAGTGTTGGCCTCTTGCAAGTACTAGCTCCTTTAAAGGCCTCATTAACAGTAGATGTAGGGTAGCCTCTCTCCCAAAATCTGTTTCTCATAACCCAAGCTTGGTTAAAGAATTTGTGAAGGGATGAGCAATTACTTCTAAGTCAAAGCTTTTGCCCCTTTGGAATTCCTTTCTTCGGCTAACCAGAAGCTGGTTATCCCAATGCAAGAGATCTTTTGGGGCGGTGGGTTTACGAAAGGCTTCAGTTATAAGGCCCCATCAGCATCCCGCTCAATCTTGATATTGAGGAAGTTGATGGTCTTAAGATTGATCTTGTGTGCAAGTCTCAGACCCAAAATGTTAATATTCAGGTGTTGTTAAATAACTCTGAATCCCCAGACCAAAGAATGAGGATGTCGTCAATGTAGCGTCCCCAGAATAATAACTGAGGGCTCCACCATGAGATGACATACTCACTAAAGGCAATCGTGTCATATGTGGGGGCACAAGGGCTTCCCATTGCCGTCCCTCTCAGCTGGTGGTAAATCTGTCCATCACAGGTGAAGAAGTCGTGTTTCAGTGTAAATCCCATCAGGGTATGTACAAAGATGTGTGGGGCCGTATGAGTACCCCTAGTGTTCAAGCTACAATCAACTGCCATGAGGCCAGCTTCTATAAAGTGCATCAACGTCTATGGATGCAAGCTGTGTAGTCATCAGTGTACATTCTGTGCGTCACATGTGCCAGAATGTATAGAAACAAGACTTCCCCCAAACCAAAATTGTTTCCTTTGTCTCTCATCCAGACCTCAATGATCTGGACACGTTCTAAGTTATGTGTCAAGAAAGATTCTCAGGCTGCAATTTAGACCCAAAGTGGCAATTAAATGCACGGCGCTGACAGAGGGTGACAGGAAGGTCTCTTAGGGAGCTTGAAAATTAAATAAGCACTGGAAAGAAAGAAATGGGATTACTGTTGTGAAAGCCGCCCGAGCCATCCTGAAAGGCTGGATAATGACAATGATTATCTCCACACACTTCCATAGCCGCGAGCCTTGCTCTACACATCCGTGTACGATTGTCCTGAGCCAGCTTCACACAGTAAGAACGCCAGTCGTGTAATAAGCATCAACCTTGCATCCAATTCACTGAAGGGTTTTCTTTAAGGCATTCAAAAACAAACACATTTTCATGTGGAAATCATTGTGGGAAATGCTCCTTTTTTCCGGGAGTTTATTGGAGGAGTTTTCCAGTTCCTGAAGGGAAGCTGCCGGGGATCTACCTTGAACTATGCATCCAAGACGCACAGTCCCCAACCAATCCTTCAAAGTATGTTTTCTCTGCAACGTACAATTTCAGGCTGTAGCCTTAAGCGGGCTTTACACGCTACGATATCGTACATAAAAGCACCCGCCCCCCGTCGTGCATGCAATTTCGTGTGATCGCTGCCGCAGCGAACATTATCGCTACGGCAGCGTCACACGCACTTACCTGGTCAGCGGCGTCGCTGTGACTGCTGAACAATCCCTCCCTCAAGGGGGAGGAACGTTCGGCATCACAGCGACGTCATCGCAACGTCACTAAGCTACCGGCCAATCAAAGCGGAGGGGCCGAGATGAGCGGGACGTAACATCCCGCCCACCTCCTTCCTTCCGCATTGGGGCCGGCGGCAGGTAAGGAGACGTTCCTTGCTCCTGCGGTGTCACACACAGCGATGTGAGCTGCCGCAGGAACGACGAACAACATTGATAATCAACCATTACCGATTTTTGGTTTTGAGACGACCTCTCCATGGTGAACGATTTTCACCATTTTTGAGGTCGCTTAAGGTCGCTGGTAAGTGTCACACACTGTGATATTGTTAATGACGCCGGATGTGCGTCACTAACAACATGACCCCGATGATAAAACATTAACGATATCGTAGCGTGTAAAGACCCCTTTAGTTTGTTACCCATTTTTCCATAAT
The DNA here is from genome assembly GCF_048569485.1 of Anomaloglossus baeobatrachus. Taxonomy (NCBI): domain Eukaryota; kingdom Metazoa; phylum Chordata; class Amphibia; order Anura; family Aromobatidae; genus Anomaloglossus; species Anomaloglossus baeobatrachus. The sequence goes on from NC_134362.1 coordinate 208,440,231, forward strand.
AAGCCAATTTCCTGTTTCCTACATGTAAATTAGAAATGTTTTCACCTTGGTTGCCATGACTACCAGGTGATGTGTTTATATTTATACTATAATTCTGCCTGTTATTTCTGTGCTTGGCGTAACCATGGCAACCACAAATAAACACAACAGGTTTTTTTCTCCTTGGCTGACCACAATCATGATATAGTTGCATTATTTAACAATTTTGTATTTAGACCAGACACCTTATTAATGCGGTTACTTTGCTTTTTCCTTGGCTGGTGTACGTCTTGTATTCGGTCTGAAACAACATTAATAAGGACGGCACCACCATAGGGTTAATAGGAAACGTGACACCACCCATAAGCACAGAAGAAAAAAACAAGATTGTATTCGGTCTCAGTATACACCTCCTTGTGTAGTAAGGGTATGGTACACAATATTTTTTTTCAGTTTCATTCCAATTGAAAAAGGACTCAGAAAACACATTTCTATGTACTAACGACTTGCTGTGCATTTGTGTTCCGTTTTTTGAGCATTTTTTAACCACTTCAGGTTTCCAAAGACGCCAAGTGGTTAAAATAATCAAACGCAGCATACTTCAAGCATTTTCTACTTGGAAGATGTGCTGTACCTTAGGAAACGGCAAAAAAATCTGCACAGAAGATGCTTCAGGAGAAAATGACGGCAGCGTTTCCTGAAGGTTCGTCCTCCAGAGTTCAGCGGGTTCGTGCGCACAACCCTAATGAATCTTATTGATAAACATGACACATTTTGCTAGTGATATGCAGAAGTATTGGTGCTGTTTAACCAATTTAGGGGTTAAGTGTCTGTTTTCTCTTCCAATAGAACATAGCGCTACTGTTTCTTGTTCTTGGCATTGAGCTGTGAGCGGCTGCGTGCCTCTGGGGGGCAGTCATTTAAGCTTTATTTCCATTTAATTAGTGGGTTACATAATTCTTCTTAATTAGTTATGATAGAGGGTGTATAGTATTTTCCTTAACAGCCATATCCACAAATATAGTATGTGGCATGCCTTTCCAGAAATCATTGGGTTAATTACTGGGGCAATAAACCATTCTACACATACCAATCACAATAAATTACCTTTCGGCAGTCAATTTTAGTTAATTAGAAGAATTGTTTATAAAGTGGCTACTGGAAGCCGCATTCTGTGGTTACAAGCCCCCATACACATTAGATTGCTGTCACCCACTACCGCTCCCCACTCCCCCGTACACATTATATTGCTGTCACCCACTACCATTGCTCCCTACTCCCCCATACACATTAGATTGCTGTCACCCACTACCATTGTTCCCTACTCCCCCATACACATTAGATTGCTGTCACCCACTACCGCTACCGACTCCCCCATACACATTAGATTGCTGTCACCCACTAACATTGCTCCCTACTCCCCCATACACATTAGATTGCTGTCACCCACTAACATTGCTCCCTACTCCCCCATACACATTAGATTGCTGTCACCCACTACCATTGCTCCCTACTCCCCCATACACATTAGATTGCTGTCACCCACTACCGCTACCGACTCCCCCATACACATTAGATTGCTGTCACCCACTACCGCTACCGACTCCCCCACACACATTAGATTGCTGTCACCCACTACCGCTACCCACTCCCCCATACACATTAGATTGCTGTTACCCACTACCGCTACCCACTCCCCCATACACATTAGATTGCTGTTACCCACTACTGCTACCGACTCCCCCATACACATTAGATTGCTGTTACCCACTACTGCTACCGACTCCCCCGTACACATTAGATTGCTGTCACCCACTACTGCTCCCTACTCCCCCATACACATTAGATTGCTGTCACCCACTACCGCTACCGACTCCCCCATACACATTAGATTGCTGTCACCCACTACTGCTCCCTACTCCCCCATACACATTAGATTGCTGTCACCCACTACCGCTCCCCACTCCCCCATACACATTAGATTGCTGTCACCCACTACCGCTACCGACTCCCCCATACACATTAGATTGCTGTCACCCACTACCGCTACCGACTCCCCCATACACATTAGATTGCTGTCACCCACTACCGCTACCCACTCCCCCATACACATTAGATTGCTGTTACCCACTACCGCTACCCACTCCCCCATACACATTAGATTGCTGTCACCCACTACCGCTACCCACTCCCCCATACACATTAGATTGCTGTCACCCACTACCATTGCTCCCTACTCCCCCATACACATTAGATTGCTGTCACCCACTACCGCTACCCACTCCCCCATACACATTAGATTGCTGTTACCCACTACCGCTACCCACTCCCCCATACACATTAGATTGCTGTTACCCACTACTGCTACCGACTCCCCCATACACATTAGATTGCTGTTACCCACTACCGCTACCCACTCCCCCATACACATTAGATTGCTGTTACCCACTACTGCTACCGACTCCCCCATACACATTAGATTGCTGTCACCCACTACCGCTCCCCACTCCCCCATACACATTAGATTGCCGTCACCCACTACCATTGCTCCCTACTCCCCCATACACATTAGATTGCTGTCACCCACTACCGCTCCCCACTCCCCCATACACATTAGATTGCCGTCACCCACTACCATTGCTCCCTACTCCCCCATACACATTAGATTACTGGCACCCACTACCATTGCTCCCTACTCCCCCATACACATTAGATTGCTGTCACCCACTACCGCTACCGACTCCCCCATACACATTAGATTGCTGTCACCCACTACCGCTACCGACTCCCCCATACACATTAGATTGCTGTCACCCACTACCGCTACCCACTCCCCCATACACATTAGATTGCTGTTACCCACTACCGCTACCCACTCCCCCATACACATTAGATTGCTGTCACCCACTACCGCTACCCACTCCCCCATACACATTAGATTGCTGTCACCCACTACCGCTTCCCACTCCCCCATACACATTAGATTGCTGTCACCCACTACCGCTCCCCACTCCCCCATACACATTATATTGCTGTCACCCACTACCATTGCTCCCTACTCCCCCATACACATTAGATTGCTGTCACCCACTACCGCTCCCCACTCCCCCATACACATTATATTGCTGTCACCCACTACCGCTACCGACTCCCCCATACACATTAGATTGCTGTCACCCACTACCGCTACCGACTCCCCCATACACATTAAATTGCTGTCACCCACTACCATTGCTCCCTACTCCCCCATACACATTAGATTGCTGTCACCCACTACCGCCTCCCCCATACACATTAGATTGCTGTCACCCACTACCGCTACCGACTCCCCCATACACATTAGATTGCTGTCACCCACTACCGCTACCCACTCCCCCATACACATTAGATTGCTGTTACCCACTACCGCTACCCACTCCCCCATACACATTAGATTGCTGTCACCCACTACCGCTACCCACTCCCCCATACACATTAGATTGCTGTCACCCACTACTGCTCCCCACTCCCCCATACACATTAGATTGCTGTCACCCACTACCGCTACCGACTCCCCCATACACATTAGATTGCTGTCACCCACTACCGCTCCCCACTCCCCCATACACATTAGATTGCTGTCACCCACTACCATTGCTCCCTACTCCCCCATACACATTAGATTGCTGTCACCCACTACCGCTCCCCACTCCCCCATACACATTAGATTGCTGTCACCCACTACCATTGCTCCCTACTCTCCCATACACATTAGATTGCTGTCACCCACTACCATTGCTCCCTACTCCCCCATACACATTAGATTACTGGCACCCACTACCATTGCTCCCTACTCCCCCATACACATTAGATTACTGGCACCCACTATCGCTCCCCACTCCCCCATACACATTAGATTGCTGTCACCCACTACCGCTCCCCACTCCCCCATACACATTAGATTGCTGTCACCCACTACCATTGCTCCCTACTCCCCCATACACATTAGATTGCTGTCACCCACTACCGCTCCCCACTCCCCCATACACATTAGATTGCTGTCACCCACTACCGCTCCCTACTCCCCCATACACATTAGATTGCTGTCACCCACTACCATTGCTCCCTACTCCCCCATACACATTAGATTGCTGTCACCCACTACCGCTCCCCACTCCCCCATACACATTAGATTGCTGTCACCCACTACCGCTCCCCACTCCCCCATACACATTAGATTGCTGTCACCCACTACCGCTCCCTACTCCCCCATACACATTAGATTGCTGTCACCCACTACCGCTACCCACTCCCCCATACACATTAGATTGCTGTCACCCACTACCGCTACCGACTCCCCCATACACATTAGATTGCTGTCACCCACTACCGCTACCGACTCCCCCATACACATTAGATTGCTGTCACCCACTACCGCTACCCACTCCCCCATACACATTAGATTGCTGTTACCCACTACCGCTACCCACTCCCCCATACACATTAGATTGCTGTCACCCACTACCGCTACCCACTCCCCCATACACATTAGATTGCTGTCACCCACTACTGCTCCCTACTCCCCCATACACATTAGATTGCTGTCACCCACTACCGCTACCGACTCCCCCATACACATTAGATTGCTGTCACCCACTACTGCTCCCTACTCCCCCATACACATTAGATTGCTGTCACCCACTACCGCTCCCCACTCCCCCATACACATTAGATTGCTGTCACCCACTACCATTGCTCCCTACTCTCCCATACACATTAGATTGCTGTCACCCACTACCATTGCTCCCTACTCCCCCATACACATTAGATTACTGGCACCCACTATCGCTCCCCACTCCCCCATACACATTAGATTGCTGTCACCCACTACCGCTCCCCACTCCCCCATACACATTAGATTGCTGTCACCCACTACCATTGCTCCCTACTCCCCCATACACATTAGATTGCTGTCACCCACTACCGCTCCCCACTCCCCCATACACATTAGATTGCTGTCACCCACTACCGCTCCCCACTCCCCCATACACATTAGATTGCTGTCACCCACTACCGCTCCCTACTCCCCCATACACATTAGATTGCTGTCACCCACTACCGCTACCCACTCCCCCATACACATTAGATTGCTGTTACCCACTACCGCTACCGACTCCCCCATACACATTAGATTGCTGTCACCCACTACCGCTCCCCACTCCCCCGTACACATTAGATTGCTGTCACCCACTACCATTGCTCCCTACTCCCCCGTACACATTAGATTGCTGTCACCCACTACCATTGCTCCCTACTCCCCCATACAGAGAAACTCTGTGCCGAATAACCTAACAGCAGCTTATCTCTTCACCGAACCAAAGGATCAGCCTCTAAAATTCAGTAGATCTGCTCCTTCTCCCCCGACATCATCTGTCCGGACACATTAGACCGTTGGATGATGCTGCCCAAATTTTTTTGATCTGCGGACTTTGGTCTGGTGTATTTTGGAGCCTTAAGTGAATCTGTCGCTAGATTTTTTACACCTAATCTGAGTGCAGCATAATGTGGAGACAGAGACCCTGATTCCTGCAATGCGTCACTTCCTGGGCTGCTGACTGTAGTTTTGATAAAAGGAGGATAAGCAGGGGATTCTCACTAACGGCCTTGCCATACAAGTATTCACCAATGCTAACCCTCTCCACAGTAGGCCTGCTACTGATAATGTTGCCGACCAGACCCCCTAAGTGGTAGAAATCACTGATTGTCTAATACGTGCGGCAACTTGTTTCTGAGATAGCGCCCCCCAATAGAGACCCCCAGAGTCTAGGAGAAGTACAACGTTCTGTCATCTCACGCTGGGGAATTCAGTCTGTTTTCCCTGGTGTCGCGGAGGGTAGATTCACCCGAGTTCTGAGCTTCATTATACTGCTCTAGATTAGGAAAAGCGTCTCATGACGAGGCAGATCCGGGGCTTTGATGGACCCTATTGACTTAAATGGGATCTGTCTGCTTTCCATTTGAATGTCTTGTCTTTTTAGCAGAAAAATACAATGGAGCATGCTGTGCTTCTACAAGTTATAGTTTGATTTTATTATGTCAGCTGTGGTCGCGTGTAGGCATGGAATAGATGTTATGTTTTCTTTAGACAGTGGGCATCAATGGGATCCAGTCCCTGCTTGGGCCAGGACTATAAGGCAACTTTGGCCATGAAATCGGTCACTCAAGTCAAGGATCGGGTTATGGGTGTAGTGGGGTCTGACATGAAGTGAGGCTCCAGACACTGCAGACATGGTCTGGGAGGCACAGACCAGACACACATGTGGATTTTTACTAAATGAACCTTCTAAGCAAAGCCGTTTCCATCCTCATTCTGTAGTGTGCTCTGGATGCCTATGGACAAAAAATTAAACACACTTTTTTTTTTTCGTTTTTTTTTTTACTGTTTTCAAAATTTGAACCTGTTCTCAATTTGATTGCAAGCTCTGCGGGGGCTTTTCAATTGACAGCTGATGTGTCAGCGATACGAAGGGAGAGATTTGCAGGAAGCAACATCCAAGTGTAAAGTAAAGGTCAATGCCAAAATAAAAGAATGAACCCTAAGGCTATGTGCGCACTAGAGATGTGAAGTTTCTCGAGAAAATCTTCTCGAGAAACTTCTGGGAGTGAAGATTTGCTGAACTCCGGAAAAAATCCGCGGCAAAACCGCATGCGGATTTGCCGCGGATTTGCCGCGGAATTGCCGCGAAATTGCCGCGAAATTGCCGCGATTTTCCCGCGGGTGGTTCCCTGCGGATTTTTGCAGGCTGTACTGCAGAAATCCGCGGGATACCTGCGGATTTAATGGACATGTTCATTTTCTCAAGAAAGTTTCTCGAGAAATTTCCGCACCGAAACTTTCTTGAGAAAAATCCGCACCAGTGCGCACAGCTTTTTTTTTTCTCATAGAATTTCATGGGAAATGTCTGCACAAAGATTGCAGACATTTCTCAAGAAATTTCCGCGGCAAATCCGCGGGTAAATCCGCGGGTATTTTGCTCTAGTGCGCACATAGCCTAAGGCAGGATTGTAGAAAGCTAAACTGAAAACTATGCGTTTTGGGACCTTGAAATGTAATAGTAGGAGGTGCTAAAGGGCAGCAAATATATGTTCTGCACATACTGACCTGCTTCCATCTTTGTATACATTACTGTACAGTAAGAATATCATTTTTCTTTGGAATGTATGACCCTAGAGCAAATCTCTGGATCATATGTTAGGGGATTTGCAAAGTCCCACCTGGACAGACTTTAGTCTTCATTCTGTCATCTTGTCTTATTAATGTGACTTACTGCACAGCTAGTCCTAGTCTCATAAGAACAGAAGAAATTGGGAGATTGGCAAATGTGCAGGCAAGATGCCCACTGCTAATTGTTATCACTTCATTGGAACCTATAAGAACTGTACTTGTGGACATATTTCCTTGGCTTGGAAGTGGGTTGTGACGCTGGCTGCTCTCTTCAGGGTAATGCTAACTATAAGAAATGTTGGCTATTTGGGCTGCAGTGGAGCCCTCAGCAGGTCTACCAGACAGCAGGTTAGATGCCTTCTCAAATCTCACAAGTAGTAGTGGTAATTACTGGCCATCTTTGGTAATTTTCAGAATGTGTTTAATATACTGTACCGCAAAGAACATCTATAACACTGGGTGTGAAGTGTGAAGATGTCCCTAATAGCGGCTTGCTCGTCATACTGCTCTTTGTGAGGAGCCTGGTCCTGTATCTTTTCTAAGTTGCTTCACTTAGTGAAGGATTGCTAGGGCTCCCATTCCTGTCAGGGTCACCTCCTCACAGGCATATTCCTCCCATCTATCTTATATAGGGCAGTGTCGCCTCCTCACGGGCATATTCTTTCCATCCAGCTTATATAGGGCAGTGTAGCCTCCTCACGGGCATATTCTTTCCATCCAACTTATATAGGGCAGGGTCGCCTCCTCACAGGCATATTCCTCCCATCTATCTTATATAGGGCAGTGTCGCCTCCTCACGGGCATATTCTTTCCATCCAGCTTGTATAGGGCAGTGTAGCCTCCTCACGGGCATATTCTTTACATCCAGCTTATATAGGGTGGGGTCGCCTTCTCACGGGCATATTCTTTCCATCCAGCTTATATAGGGCAGGGTCGCCTCCTCACAGGCATATTCCTCCCATCTATCTTATATAGGGCAGTGTCGCCTCCTCACGGGCATATTCTTTCCATCCAGCTTGTATAGGGCAGTGTAGCCTCCTCACGGGCATATTCTTTACATCCAGCTTATATAGGGTGGGGTCGCCTCCTCACGGGCATATTCTTTCCATCCAGCTTATATAGGGCAGGGTCGCCTCCTCACAGGCATATTCCTCCCATCTATCTTATATAGGGCAGTGTCGCCTCCTCACGGGCATATTCTTTCCATCCAGCTTATATAGGGCAGTGTCGCCTCCTCACGGGCATATTCTTTCCATCCAGCTTATATAGGGCAGTGTCGCCTCCTCACGGGCATATTCTTTCCATCCAGCTTATATAGGGCAGTGTCGCCTCCTCACGGGCATATTCTTTCTATCCAGCTTATATAGGGCAGTGTCGCCTCCTCACGGGCATATTCTTTCCATCCAGCTTATATAGGGCAGTGTAGCCTCCTCACGGGCATATTCTTTCCATCCAGCTTATATAGGGCAGTGTCGCCTCCTCACGGGCATATTCTTCCCATCCAGCTTATATAGGGCAGGGTCGCCTCCTCACAGGCATAATCCTCCCATTTATCTCATATAGGGCAGGGTTGCCGCCTCACAGGCATATTCTTCCCATCCCTCTTATATAGGGCAGGGTTGCCCCCTCACAGGCATATTCTTCCCATCCAGCTTATATAGGGCAGGGTCGCCCCCTCACAGGCATATTCTTCCCATCCAGCTTATATAGGGCAGGGTCGCCCCCTCACAGGCATATTCTTCTCATCCAGCTTATATAGGGCAGGGTCGCCCCCTCACAGGCATATTCTTCCCATCCAGCTTATATAGGGCAGGGTCGCCCCCTCACAGGCATATTCTTCTCATCCAGCTTATATAGGGCAGGGTCGCCCCCTCACAGGCATATTCTTCTCATCCAGCTTATATAGGGCAGGGTCGCCCCCTCATGGGCATATTCTTCCCATCCAGCTTATATAGGGCAGGGTGAGAACGGTGCCGTGTGTCAGGCCTGCGCACTGCTGCACTGTGTTATGACTGGCTCCAGACACTGCTGCTTGTCCTTAAGTTTATGAGCTAACCCCAGAACACCTCATTTCTTAGAGAGGGAACAACGAAAGGAAAAATAAATGCTAAATGGAAAAACATTACTCTCGTCTCACAAAACTCCCAGCTCGCACCGAGAGCAGACACCGAGGAACAGCAGAGCAATGTGCACTTGGTGCAGGGTCATTAACGCCATCAGCTACGCAGACCCTGTCCTTATCATCACCACAGGCAGCATTAACAGCTTTATGGTGACCTGAAGGAGACAGGAGCCCACAGTGATTCACAGGTTGAAATCCATTGATTCTTCTACTTGTTGACATCACCATGTTGCGGTGTTGATACCACGTTAGTCTATGAAGAATTCAGGCCACATCTTTGTAACCTCACTGAGGGGGTGTAGTGGACGACATGTTGTATCTTTCATTCTGCCCATATTCCAGATTATGTCTTGTGTCTCGCTGTGGTTCAGTAATGACAGACTTGTTCTGTGGTTTTCCCAACATAACTTTGTACTGAGATATTTCTGAATGGCTCAGATCACTGTCCTCTGAGTCTGTATTTGTGCCCTGCAATGCCAGTCCAGCTAATTGTACGTATGCCTTTAGGCACATTATATGTAACATTGCAGCCAGTGATGATGGCAGTTAATGTCCTTTGTGCAGTAATATATCATAGTTACTTTATATATTCCATTTCTTGTAAGTGGATATGTAACGTATTGCTTAACTGGTAATACATGATAGTCGTAGTCCTGACCGGCTCATTGAGAGTTAAGCCGTCTGACGATTGAGAAGCCGCAAAGTCTACTCTGCCCAACAGTGAATGGGAATTCGCTTAAGTGCCTCGTCTTCCAGTGACGGTATCCAGTGTACACATCCAGCCGTATGGAGTGTGAATAGAGGCAGCGGCCCCATGATATAGCTCAGGCTGCGCTCATCACCTATGCTACCAGCATTTCACTTAGGCTAGGTTCACATTTCCGTTGTTTTGCATCAGTCACATGCGTTGCTTGACGCTTGTGACTGGTGCATTGTACAACGGGTGACAAGATTTGGAATTCATTGTCATGATAAAGTGGATTCCGTTGTAAAACGAGAGAGAGAAAACGATCAGTTGATCACCCAGTGGCCGGCTTCTGTGAGCGATCAGCTGATCGCCCAGCGACCGGCTTCTGTGAACGATCAGCTGATCGCTCACAGAAGCCGGCCTCCGAGAGATCAGCTGATCGCTCACAGAAGCCGGCCTCCGAGAGATCAGCTGATCGCTCACAGAAGCCGGCCGCCGGGAGATCAGCTGATCGCTCACAGAAGCCGGCCTCCGAGAGATCAGCTGATTGCTCACAGAAGCCGGCCGCCGGGAGATCAGCTGATCGCTCACAGAAGCCGGCCTCCGAGAGATCAGCTGATCGCTCTCAAAAGCCGGCCTCCGAGAGATCAGCTGATCGCTCTCAAAAGCTGGCGGCCAGGACATCAGCTGATCGCTCTCAAAAGCCGGCGGCCGGGAGATCAGCTGATCGGTCTCAAAAGCCGGCCTCCGAGAGATCAGCTGATCGCTCTCAAAAGCCGGGGGCCGGGAGATCAGCTGATCGCTCTCAAAAGCCGGCGGCCGGGAGATCAGCTGATCGCTCTCAAAAGCCGGCGGCCGGGAGATCAGCTGATCGCTCTCAAAAGCCGGCGGCCGGGAGATCAGCTGATCGCTCACAGAAGCCGGCCGCCGGGAGATCAGCTGATCGCTCACAGAAGACGACTGCCGGGCGATCAGTTGATCGTTCGTTCGGCCGCCGAGTGAGAGAGAGACATTCATTTGAATGATTAAACCCAAGATTTGAGCATGCACAGTGAAAACATAAGGATTCCGCTGCGCAAAAAACGTTACATACTGCGTTCCTGCCGCCTGACGGTCAGTCGTTCCACGACTGATCAGTCGGGCGGCGGATGCAACGCAAGGGCATCAGTCGCAATCCGCCGCTCATACAAGTCTATGGGAACAACGGAAACCGCTAAACGGATTGTGCTGTTTATCAGAGCGGCGGATTGTGACTGATCATAAATAACGGAAATGTGGACCTAGCCTTATAATAGCAGAGGCGGACAGACCATTGGTGCAACCAGTACAGCCGCACAGGGGGTCAGGGGGCCATGTCCACCCCCAAAACAGGTGGAAGTGTACATTATGAGGAGTTATTGGGCTGCAAATGGTCCACATATTGTTTCATGCACAGGGCCTCTTCTCTCTGTATCTGCTCTTGTATAATAGTGCATAAGCAAATGCTTTTTTTTTCATATTGCCATAAATCCTAACCTCATGATTAGAAGTAAGAGCATAATGTTAATGGGCCACAAGGCTTACAGAAGACCAAATCTAAGTGCTCCAGCCCCTAATGCCGCCATTCCTGAGAATGGTACTTGTCCTGGTGGATTGCACAGTGTGGACAGGAGCTACACAGGGCGAGGGGTGCACGTGTGCCTGGAGAATAACCCCACTGTACTCAGTCTGAATACACTGCTCACTGCTGTCATTATCTGCAGAAGAAATCAAACAAAAAAGGCCCTCAGTTCCAGCAGAGAGAAAAAAAAGTGTATTTTCCTTTCCAGATTCCCAAATTATTCCTGTGTGGGGGTGATTGTGATGGCCAAAACCATAGAAACAGTCCGGAACTTAGCTACAAAAGCCATATCCTCCGCTAATAAGCCAGGATATCATTTATCTGCTTCACTTGTGGATGAGGGGCAGCAGGAGTGTCTGTGTCGCATTGATTATGGGGCCGCAGGGGTTAACAATGGTCGTATCCAGACTGCAGCAGGAGGAAAGGAATGCCCCTAAACCGCCTCAGTAATGTCAGGAACTCCCCTCCATAAGACAGCTGCTCTCCCCTACAGCTGATCAGTCACTCCCCTGCTGCAGCCCCAGGCGCAGAGCCGCATCTGCACAGCGCAAGGAACGCCAAATATCGCCAGATCCCCCTGCTCCACGCTGCACCATGCATTCATTCATTCACATTTCTTGTGTTCTCACATCGTCTGTATATTTAAAGATCCCTCCTGTATCAACAATGATTTTTTTCTTTCTTTAATCACTGTTATAAATGTTTCCAAACAGCAGATTGTCAAGACTTATATTAACTGTGACGGTAGGAGAAATAGAAGTCATTAGTTAAAATCCTGGGTAATACTATAAAGCTCAACGTGAGGAACTTCCGAAATAGGAGGCAGGGGGAGCTCTCAACAGCTCCAAAATCTGTCATCTGGAATTGACAATGCATACCTGGGCACGGCGCCAGTGGTCAGGAGGATTCCACCTGGCATGGAAGGGGTGCAGATGGGTGACCCCCTGACAGATGACCTAATAATGCCATCAATAATTCTGGACACAGTCACTGTCCATCTATTTACACATTGTCACCAGCAGCATCAATTTAGCACACATAATGGAATATACATTAATGTACATGCACAAGTCAGGCTGGGTGCAGACTCCAGCACACAGCTGCTGCTGCCATCCAGGGCCAAACCATACGTCAAAATATATATTGTGCCAACAGAAAACAATCCATTCACAGATCCTGCCACTGCAAAATAAAGGGGTGAATAGTGCCTGCATTTAAGCAACTCTACTTGCAAATAATAATAAAAAGCATCCTTGCTGTTCTGCCTCCAGCAGCGCCCGGATTGCTGGGACCTCATCGAGGAGGCGAGAGCTCTTACCTCGTCATCTGCAAGCTATGGAGCATGGCTGTGTGACTCCTCCGGCGGCAGCAATAATTAGGATTGTAAGCCAGCAGCGTATGCTAGATCCGTAGTAATGTATGGCCAGACTGAGGACGCTTCATTACTGAGCACAGGCTCCGGCACTGCAGCTCCCGCCCTCCACAGTCACTCCAGCCAGTAGCACAGTGCTCACAGGCTGCAGACACTGCTGAAGCGCCCTCAGCTCCCACAATCTCAGCTGCTGGCTCGTGGGTCCCCTCCTCCGGCTGCAGCACACTGCTGTCATCTGTCAGTACCTACTGCTGCTTCGGATTAAGTGCAGCTAATGCACCTTCCCTGCTCCATTCTTTCCTTATCAAATGCATTAATACACAAATGCTTTTTGAAGCTGGATTTATTGCAGATTGCCAAACATCTCCCAGATGGCACAACTGTGGATCAGACTGTGGACCGTCTGCTAGAAATGTGCACCAGATTGTGTGGGAATTGTAGTGGGATGTGTCTAGTCCATACTACAAAAAAAACAACAAAGTCAGCGTTTACTGTATTTCATCTGTCCTGTGATCAAAGGGGCGATAACTGCCCTAAAGAAAGCTGTTTAATGGAGAGAATGGGGTGAGGCTCTACCTCTTAAGTCCCCCTTCACACTGCCACACAAAAAACGCACATGTTGCAGTCTGTTTTGTCCATCCGTGTGTAGATGTGTGTCATCCATGTGCATGTGTATCATCCATGTGCCATCCGTGTGTCTCATCCATGTGCGTGTGTGTGTCATCCATGTGCCATCCATGTGCATGTGTGTCATCCATGTGCCATCCGTGTCTATATGTGTGCCATCCGTGTGTCTCATCCATGTGCCATCCGTGTGTATGTGTGTCATCCATGTGCATGTGTGTCATTCCTGTGCCATCCGTGTGTATATGTGTGCCATTCGTGTGTCTCATCCATGTGCCATCCATGTGTATGTGTGTCATTCCTGTGCCATCCGTGTGTATGTGTGTCATTTGTGTGCCTTCTGTGTATTTGTGTGTGTCATTAGTGTGTCATCCGCGAGCCACCTGTGTGTCATTTATATGCAATCCATCTGTACGTGTGTCATCCATGTGCCAGCAGTGTGTATGTGTGTGTCATCCATGTGCCATCCGTGTGTATGTGTGTGTCATTCATGTGCCATCTGTGTGTGTCATCCATGTGCATGTTTGTGTCATTTATATGCAATCCACCTGTACTTGTGTCATCCATGTGCCACCAGTGTGTAATCCATGTTCCATCTATGTGTGCACGTGCCACCTGTGTGTATGTATGTCATATGTGTGCTATCCGTGTGTACATGTCATCAATGTGCCACCTGTGTGTGCATGTGTCATTCATGTGCCTTCTGTGTGTACGCGTGTGCCATCTGTTTGTACATCGTGTGTACGTGTGCCATCCGTGTGCTGTACGTGTGCCATTCATTTCTACATTTGTGTGTACATGTGTCATCTGTGTGTGCATGTGTCATCCATGTGCCTTACTCGTTTGTGTGCCATCCGTTTGTACATCCGTGTGTATGTGTGTGCCATCCGAGACAAAGTGTCTCCTATATTTTCCAATCTTAAACATGGACTGCACACGCATGTCATCCGTGTGCTGTATATGTTTTTCACAGACCCATTGACTTTTATCGGTCCATGTGTCCGTTGTGCCGGTTGAAAACAGACATGTCTCCATGTGGTTCACACAGACACATGGTCCATGGAAAACACGGGAGGTATGAAGATCACCATAGATTTTAATGAGGATCCATGTGAACATGCCTCTGCTATGTGTGACAGCGGGCATCACACGTACCGGAAACACGTATGCGTGACAAGGGCCTTAGATTGTGTGACGTAGATTTTAGTTGGATACATCACACTGTTGAGTCTGATTTAACCAGCCTTTGAGACTTTCCTGAATATTTTCGCAATCAACATTGACGGCATTATTTTATACATACGTGCATCCCCCATACTCTGGAACGCTCTACCTCAGCACATCAGACTCTCCCCTACCGTGGAAAGCTTCAAGAGGAACCTCAAGACCCATCTCTTCCAACAAGCCTACAACCTGCAATAGCCCTCAGTCCAGTAGACCACTGCGCAACCAGCTCTGTCCTCACCTATCGTACCATCACCCATTCCCTGTAGACTGTGAGCCCTCGCGGGCAGGGTCCTCTCTCCTCCTGTACCAGTCTGTTATGTACTGTTAATGATTGTTGTACGTATACCCTTTCACTTGTAAAGCGCCATGGAATAAATGGCGCTATAATAATAAATAATAATAATAATAATAATAATAATACATACCTGCCTTAGGTTAGGGCAGTATATGAGCACCAGCAATTCTCAGATGGGTCTCTATACCAAACATATCTGTGCCACTCGCTGGTGGGCGGCTTTTTCATTTGAATGCAGAGATGTGAGTGATTTGCTACCAGAAGTCCAACTCTGTGGATTTTTTGCTATGGACATAGTAGAATATGGGTTGGAATGTGACAGTCAGAGGAGAAACCATGCATTGTGATATGTGACACGTGTCGTCTTGTAGTTTCAAGCCTATATTAGTGAAGTTCCCCAAATATGAAGAAACGTTAACGCTTGTTTGTGGCCCCTAAAAGTCCTATCACTGACTATCGTGTGTCAAAATTTTCATTAAAGGGAATCTGTGAACAGGGTTTTGATATCTAATCTGGGAGCAGAATAATATAAGGCAAGTGATCCTGATTCCAGGGATACCACCTACTACGGTAGTTTAGATCTGGTCAGGAGAATAATAAGGCACGGGACTCTGACATCTCCACCATCAGGGGTAATCTGGAGGCTAGGAATAGCCTAGGGTCCCCTAGCGTGAGGGACAGTGTAGGAGCCCCCTGTCCCTGCAGTCACATCTTGACAGGAGTATCCTCTTTTTGGTATTCTAACTTATACGAACAATTTTACTTGTAGGTGAAATCCAACATCTTTCTCAAAGGGTCCAGCCTGAAATAGGCTCTTAGGGCTTGATTCCTCAAGACCGGCTTTGTTCATGCCTCTTAATGAGAGTCAGACGATTAATGAAGAGGGCCTCCATCTACATGGATAAGGAGTGTCTAACGAGTGGCGTGGGCGGCTGACATCTTACTCCAGTCCTGGACTAGAGTGAGACCTCTGGCATAAGAAACGCCACAGCTCGTCATGAATTAGAGGCCGCTGTATTCAGCTTTCTGAGCTCATTCTGGTAAATCCAGTGATGAACCTTGAATCGGTTTTTGGCTCTTTAATATTCAGTGTGTGGCTTGTGATCTAGGGAAGGTCGCAGAGCTCCTTTTGGGTAGACAAGTGAACCTCTCTTTGGACAGTTAGGATATTTTTCAGCCCGCATTTATTCCTTTCATGTATTGCTATATTGCGATTCCATATTTGACTTTGTAGCGGAAAAATTAATGTTCAGTTTCACGGGGCTTTGTACAGAAACAACCAGAGACATAAAATGTGCAAATTGAAGCTGGTGGCGGCTGTTGTGGCTTGAATTGATATTCTGCACAATATATGCCGCCCAGATGGCCTCAGCTGTACTGCAATGAATGAAGCTTTGCACAATGAATGTTATTTTCATATCTGGTACTTTGAGTATTTATTAGGTTGTAAATGGCGATTAATCTCTTTTATCTCTGTTCCTTGGCTGTTCTTGTGAGGTCTTCGTATGTACCAGGAATATCCCTTGTGTCAAGCCATGGTGGGCAATACTTCATGTCAACTTTTCTGTCTTCTGCAGAGGTCATGACTTACAAACATGAGCTTACTCCCTGATGTGTGCACTTATTAGCAATGCTGGATTCTGAACATTTCAAGAAATACGCTGATTGCCGGCTGTATACCCCACTGGAGCGGACGCCCTGCAGGGGATGCTTAATGTCAGTTTGACGTTCCCTCCATATTAGCGCGTGCCTTTAGGAATACCGTTCTCTACTCTGGAGAACCAGCATCAATAACCAAATAGCATTTATTAGCAAAATAGTGCCGGCCTCACGTCACTCATCCGTATAAGTGAACCTGACAGCTTGTTCATGCTGCCTGAACCGGGAACGCCATGGATCAGACATGACAATTCAGCCAAGTGCTTTAGAGAAAACATTGAAAAGTGCAACAGGGATCATGCGGCTCAGTGACTAACACCGGAGGGCAGTCCCTGGCAGAGGGGAGCAGGAGCCCGGAGAAGTCGCAGGGACTAGTCACCAAGCTGCATGGTCCTCGGGCTGCCTTTCAATCTAAATTGCAATTTCAGCGTAACCAAAATGACGGGGCCGACAGCATGAATCAGCCGTCAGGTTCTCTTTACCATTATTCACCGATGGGTTTGGTCCTATACAGTTGTAGGAGTAATAGCAAAGTATTCGGAAACTTCAGCAGAACAGTGCAGAAGCCAAGATTTAGAAAGCCGGCCATGTCAGAGCCGCACTCCTCATTATCAATATTAGGCTATGTGCGCACTAGAAAAGTGATTTTTCTCAAGAAAATTTCTTGAGAAACTTCTGGGAGTTGAAGATTACTAAATCTGCAGTAAAAAAATGCACCAAAACCGCGGGTAAAACGTATGCGGTTTTGGTGTGCTTGTGGTGCGTTTTTGCCGCAAGTTGGTCCGTGTGGTTTTTTATGCTGTAAACTGCAATAAATAATATAGATAATAGATAGATAATCGATAGCTAGACAGACAGATAGAGGGAAAGATGGATAGATGAATAGATAGATAGATAAATAGGTGAGAAAGACCTACGTACGGTATATAATGTCCCACCTCCCTGCATATTCTAAGCTGGCAACCTTTAGTGACTTTCATGTGGCACTAAAGGGTGCTTAGCCTTGTATTTAGCCAAAAAAAAACAAAACGACGTGAGGTCCCCCCCTATCTTTTGTAGCCAGCTAGGGTAAAGCAGACGGCTGCAGCCTGCAGACCACAGCTGGCAGCTTTACCTTGGCTGGTAATCCAAAACAGAGGGCACCCCACGCTGTTATTTTACATTAAATAAATAATTGAAATAAAAAAAACCGTGGGGTCCCCCCATATTGGATCACCAGCCAAGGTAAAGCGGACAGCTGTGGTCTGGGATTCTCGACTAGGGAGGTGCACCGTTATTGGACACTCCCCAGCCTAAAAATAGCAGGCCGCAGCCGCCCCAGAAGTGGCGCATCCATTAGACTTTCCAATCCTGGCGCTTTGGCCCAACTCATCCCGTTGCCCTGGTGCGGTGGCAAACGGGGTAATATATGGGGTTGATACCAGATGTGTAATGTCACCTGGCATCAGGCCCTGGGGTTATTGATGTCAAGCGTCTATCAGATACCTGACATCACCAACCCAGTCAGTAAGAAATAAAAAATAGACAACAAAAATAGTTTTATTTGAAAAAACACTCCCCAAAACATTCCCTCTTTTACCAATTTATTGAAAAGAACAATTAAATCCAGGTCCGGCGTAATCCAATAAGGGGGTCCCACGACAATCCGTACCATAGTCACTGTGCCAGCCAATGAAGAACAGAATGTTCCCCATTGGCTGGGAAAGTAATGCAATGATCAGAGCTAACATCAATAGGTCAGCCCAGGTCACTGCAAGGGATGACTAGCGCTGCTGTCAGGAGGATAGATGAGATCATTACCTGCTATGATCATCCCCTGCTCTCCTGATGTCAGCGCTGTCACTGTCTTCTATGCCCGCCGCGTTCTCAGCGAAGAATCGCGGGAGCCCATGACATCACCGCTAGTCACAGTCACGGCCCGCCCGCGAGACGGGTATAGAAGGCAGTGACAGCGCTGATGTCAGGAGAGCAGGAGATCGTCACAGCAGGTAATGATCTCATCTAACCTCCTGACAGCAGCGCTCGTCATCCCCATGGCTGCCAGCACTGCAGTGTGAGAAGCTGCTGATACTGCAGTGCAGGCAGCCACGGGGATGGAGCGGGACACAGCACCCGACGGAGGTCACACGGAAGTGCTTCCGTGCGGCTTCCAGGGAGTGTGATCTGTGTGTGTTTACTCTCTGCTCCGCTTCCTCTTCCTGTCATAATGACATCACTTCCCTGCAAAACGCACGGTGCGCACAGCTATTTTTTTTTTCCCATAGGTTTTGCTGGGAAATGTCTGCAGAAAGGTTACAAACATTTCTCAAGAAATTTCTGCAGCAAAACCGTGGGTAAAACCGCGGGTAAAAACGCAGTATGCGCACAAGGCCTCATGGCTACTTCTCAGGCTTTTTAGGACACGTGCACAAAGTTTTATTGAGGCGGTAAAAAAAAAAAAAAGTACGAGTTTAAGGGTATGAGCACAAGTTGTTGGAGCGAAAACTGAGCAGAAACGTTAAGCTTTTGAGGATTCTACTTCAATAACACCTCAAAAAGACTCTATCCACATACCCTTAGGGTACGTCCCCACGATCAGGACCCGCTGCGTCCTGGGCATGGAGGGACCTGACCTCCAGGTCCACGAGTCTGCTCCGCAAGAGACGCAGCGGCCCGTGCCCATGATCCAGCTGATCGTGGGCACGCACCCTTAAAGCATAACCGGTGTTCCAATTTTTATTTCATGAATCGATAGTGCACATGAAAATAAGCAACTTTGTAATAATCTGATCAGAGAAATCCGCTTCTTTCTTTGCCAGAATTGATCCATCGTTATCAAAATGCTAAATTCTGATATAAGATCTGTACTTTCCTATTACTGAGATTGGAGATAGTGGCTGTTACTAAAGATTTCTATGATGATGGGAGGAGCTAGAGGCAGAGCTCCGCCCCCCTCCACACACTTATCTACATAGAATCTCATAAGCAGCAGATGCCATCCCCTACCTCAGTAACGGGAAAATCATTGAGAAAAAAAAGGAAATTTGTATGATATGATTTATTACAAAGTTGCTTATTAGGCTAGTTTCACACTTGCGTTGAATGGCATCCGTTGCATTGCGTTGTGTGACGGATGCAACGGATGCGTTGCATATAATGGTACAACGGATGCAACGGATCGTACAAAACAATGGAAAGCTTTTATTTTTTACAGTTTTACCGGCAGCAGACTATTGTGAACGATGAGCTGATCGCCCGGCGGCCGGGCGCTCAGCTGAGCGCTCTCACATGCCGGCTGCCGGGAGCTCAGCTGAGCGCTCTCACATGCCGGCGGCCGGGCGCTCAGCTGAGAGCTCTCACATGCCGGCGGCCGGGCGCTCAGATGAGAGCTTTCACATGCCGGCGGCCGGGCGCTCAGATGAGAGCTTTCACATGCCGGCGGCCGGGCGCTCAGATGAGAGCTTTCACATGCCGGCGGCCGGGCGCTCAGATGAGAGCTCTCACATGCCGGCGGCCGGGCGCTCAGCTGAGAGCTCTCACATGCCGGCGGCTGGGCGCTCAGCTGAGAGCTCTCACATGCTGGCGGACGGGAGCTCAGCTGAGAGCTCTCACATGCCGGTGGACGGGAGCTCAGCTGATTGCTCTGCCGGCAGCCGGGCGCTCAGCTAAGAGCTCTCGCATGCCGGCGGCCGGGCGCTCAGCTGAGAGCTCTCACATGCCGGCGGCCGGGCGCTCAGCTGAATGTTCGGCCACCGAGAGACAAAATAAAGTTTGTGATTAAAAAAAAAAATGATGAGCATGCGCAGTGAAAAATAGAGGATTCCGCTGCTCAATAAACGTTACATGCTGCGTTCATTCCGCCCAGCGGACGCAACGCAGCGTCGGCCAGCGGAAGCAACGCAGGTACTTTTGGCACAATCCGTCATCCATACAAGTCTATGGGAAACAGCGGAATCCGTTAACGAATTTCGCTGTTTTCCAAAAGGGCGGATTGTGACGGAAGGAAATTAACGCAAGTGTGAAAGTAGCCTTAGTGCTGGGTGAATAGTAACTATTTGTGTTTGTATTATTCGTATTGAATCCCACAGTACTATTCCGGTATAACTCACGAATAACGGACCTAATGTAAGTCAGTGGGAAACGGAGCATTTTTCTTGCTGTGATGAATACTGGAATAATACTTGCTATTCAATAAGCATAATCTGAATACGGATAGTTACTATTCACCCATCTCTTAATTTTTATTTCATAAATCAACAAACAACAATTACGCTGTAAGCTGTGTGCACACAGAGGCTTTTTGCGGAGTTTTCAGAGTAGCAGAGACTGAGCAAAGCTCCAAGTTTTTCAGGGATTTTGAGATTTCAAAGAGGATTTGGAGAATTTCAATCAGTTTCCGCTCCAAAACCTCACGTGAACATGTCCTTCAGGGGAAACCGCCTCAGGAAATGTTCCTTCTTTGCAGAGCTTTTGGAGGAGTTTTCATTCACTGCAGAGTTTTTGAAGCATTTTGGAAGATTTTTTTTTTTATCCTGAAACTCTCTTTTGCAGCCTTTCAATTGGACAGTGCCTAGGTGGGTTTGGAAATCCATCGGAAGCCACATCAGAGCAATGTAATGCACTTTTTTAAGCAGATCTGCTCCAAAACACTCTTAAAAAACTCTGTGCACATAATTTTACACATAAGTAATGGTTTTCTACAAAATCGTCACTTACCAATGCAAGTCACTGGAAAAAAAAAAAACGACCATACTAAAGTCCGTGCACAGACCGGAAGATTTTAAAACGGTCACTTTACCAACCACATCGGCCCCTCGCTCCAGTGCCATTTCTGTAAAGACCCTTCAGCTTCACAGCTCTTCAAGACCAGCGCCGTACTCTGTATAAACCGCTTGAAATTTTTACATAGCTCTCGGCTACCAAAAAAACCCTGAAGGCTATGTTCACACATGGCGTTTTTGTCTGCAGCAAAACCTGCTTTTTTAGCTGCATTTTTGGTGTGAGATTTGTTTACAGAATATGTTTAAATAAAGTTAGTTTCATTCATCCCAAAAGCAACAAAACTCAGCAAAAAAATGCAGTGAATCGCTTTCAGTGGTGAAAAAAGCAGCAAAAATTCTGAAAGAATCGACACGCTGCTTCTTACAAAAACGCAGCAGTTTGACCAGACCTGTCCATCAGCCTCCCCCAATAGAAGACATCTTTCCTCCCATGTCAGCTGTTGGCTGATGGACTAATCTATCCCAGGTACCTGACTGCAGACAGGCATAGACCGAGCAGTGCAACATTGGTAATCAAATCCAAATGCAATGATAATGTTTAGCCCCTAATCCATGCATTGAGCGGGCACTACCATGCTCAGGTGCGCAGTACTCATAATGAGTATTTGGACTCTGATGGGCTTGACCCATTATACTCAGTACTCGAGTCACATCTGTGGACAACTCCTTTAAGGTTATGTGCCCAGGATGTGTTTTTTTCCATAACCTGCCTGAAATCGCACTAAATATACATTGTAATTAGTGATCATGTGCATTGCAAAGCTAGTGGCCAAAAACATTTGCAGAATTCAACCAAAAATATGTAAAACAAGACACTGGCGATTTCTGAAGCATCTTCCTCCTGAAAAACATCCACAAGACGTCTTGTGCATAAACCTCCGCAGCAAGGAAGACGGCTACATGTAAGGGTATGTGCGCACGTTGCTTTTTACCTGCTTTTTTGCTGCTTTTTCTTCTGCGCTGTTTAATGCCAAAATGGATGTGTTCTTCTATTCAAGCAAAGTCTATGGGAATTTGGCTTTCTTGTTCACACTATGTTGTTCAAAATGCTGCCTTTTTGTGGCAGAACTTTGGTCAAAAACTCAGCTTTGCAAAACCCAAATGGCAAAAACAATTGACATGTTGCTTCTTTGAAAAGCTGAGTTTTTGACCAAAGTTCTGCCTCAAAAAGGCAGCATTTTGAACAACATAGTGTGAACAAGAAACCCAAATTCCCATAGACTTTGCTTGAATAGAAGAACACATCCATTTTGGCATTAAACAGCGCAGAAGAAAAAGCAGCAAAAAAGCAGGTAAAAAGCAACGTGCGCACATACCCTAAGACCTTTTATTCCTATTTTATTGTGGTGCAGTCATTGAGGGGTACACAGATGTGAACGGTGGGTGTCATGGTGTACACGGCGTCCTATCTGTGGCAGAATAGTATAGACCAGGAAGAGCCCAGCAGATTAGTATTGGGTTTTTTGCTAGGGGGGATTTAATGATAAATTGGGCTTGCTTAATGATTGACAGCTATCCTTATGCCATGGTAACAGGACCGCCCCATGGACTCCTAAGCATAGAAGGACTAGGAGGATAAACTACAAGTTATACTGAAATTTCTCCTACAAAACTATATATCCTCCTCCTGGTATCTTAATTTTGTTATTTTGTATTGTCTCAAATTGTCTGTACATGTCCCCTCTGAATTGTAAAGTGCTGCGGAATATGTTGGCGCTATAGAAATAAATTATTATTATATATCCATCTGTTAGATTCTCCTGGATTAGGACATGCTGCCCGCAGGTCATATACTCTGCACAATGTGACAAGACCCCTTTAAGTCGCCATATACCACTCTTGTCCGCTACACTTGGTGTGCCCTCTGGGAAACTCCCATTATGTATATCCAGCATGAGCATAGAGAATGATATGGTATGTTGGGGGCCTGCACCGCCCGGGCCTAATCTGAAGCTTGGTCTGTCATCGGTGACTTGGGAAGGCTTGTGTTACTTTCTTCATAATTCATGTGTCGTCCTCCGCAGTTTGTATTCCCACAAAGCAGCAGCTCTGGATTATTAATCAATGTGGATTATTTCAGATCAGTGCTAATTAGTGTTGAGCGGACCCAGACTTGAAAAATCCAGATCCGCGCGGTTTCAGCGGTAGATCCGGGTCCGACCCAGACGCGGGATTCCGGGTGCACGATCCGGATTCGGCATTTTTTTTTTTTCCTTCTCTGTCTCTCTTTCTCTCTCTATCTCTCTCTCTCTCTCTTTTTCTCTCTCTCTATTTTTCTCTCTCTTTTTCTCTCTCTATTTTTCTCTCTCTCTCTTTTTCTCTCTTTCTTTCTCTCTTTTTCTCTCTTGCTTTCTCTCTTTTTCTCTTTTTCTCTCTTTTTCTCTTTCTCTCTCTTTTTCTCTCTTTTTCTCTCTCTGTCTTTTTCTTTCTCTTTCTCTCTTTTTCTCTCTCTTTTTCTCTCTCTCTTTTTCTCTCTTTTTCTCTCTTCTCTCTCTCTTTTTCTCTCTTCTCTCTCTTTTTCTCTCTTCTCTCTCTCTCTCTCTTTTTCTCTCTTCTCTCTCTCTCTTTTTCTCTCTTTCTTTCTCTCTTTTTCTCTCTTTTTCTCTCTCTTTTTTTCTCTCTTTTTCTCTCTTTTTCTCTCTTCTCTCTCTCTTTTTCTCTCTTCTCTCTCTTTTTCTCTCTTCTCTCTCTCTCTCTTTTTCTCCTCTCTCTCTCTCTTTTTCTCTCTTTCTTTCTTTCTCTCTTTCTTTCTCTCTTTTTCTCTCTTTTTCTCTTTTTCTCTTTCTCTCTCTCTCTCATTTTCTCTCTTCTCTCTCTTTTTCTCTCTTCTCTCTCTTTTTCTCTCTTCTCTCTCTCTTCTCTCTCTCTTCTCTCTCTCATTTTCTCTCTTTTTCTCTCTCTCTTTTTTTCTCTCTCTTTTTCTCTCTCTCTTTTTCTCTCTCTCTTTTTCTCTCTCTTTTTCTCTCTCTCTTTTTCTCTCTCTTTTTCTCTCTCTTTTTCTCTCTCTCTCTTTTTCTCTCTCTTTTTCTCTCTCTCTCTTTTTCTCTCTCTCTCTTTTTCTCTCTCTCTTTTTCTCTCTCTCTCTTTTTCTCTCTCTCTCTTTTTCTCTCTCTCTCTCTCTTTTTTTCTCTCTTTTTTTCTCTCTTTTTCTCTCTCTCTTTTTCTCTCTCTCTCTTTTTCTCTCTCTCTTTTTCTCTCTCTCTTTTTCTCTCTCTCTCTCTTTTTCTCTCTCGTCCCGGATTCCGATCCTCATTGACATATATTGGCCCGGATTCCGGATCGGATCTCAGACTTCCTTGCCAACCCGCCACTGATCCGCCGGACCCGGATTATTTGCAATCCGCTCAACTCTAGTGCTAATACTATTCACATCTGTCGAGTGGACGGCCCGTGCTTCCCGGTGACTTGCTGATTCTTATTACATATGCAGCACATCATTAGTTTATTTTACCCTTTCAGCTTTGTGTTTTGGTTTTTTTTGCACCCCTGGTGTAAGCTTGAGCCTTGCAGAGTAGGTGCAGCATCCTCCTGCATCCCGACCTAGACATTGATTCGGAGATTCCTTTTAGTGAAAGAAAAACACAGCAGCCCAGGAGCAGTGAGGCCCTAGGTGTGGTAATTTAAGCCGGCAGGGCGGGAACCATGAATAAACCCTTTCACTCTGGTCCAGCTACACAGGACGCTGCCATACAAGCCCAAGAATTTCAAGGATTCCATTGCAAGAGTTAGAGGAAAATACTACAGAAATATGAAGACACATAGTTTAGGATCATTAAGACATAATTGTAATATTGCTCCAGAACCTGAGGAGTAAAACGGTCCTTTCAGGTATCTAGAGCCTCAGTAGATGGGATTAATAATGCAGGATGCCTTATGGAATTAGTCATTTTGCATAACCAGTTATCAGTATTAGCTGTTTGCAGACAAATAATGTTTTGTTTTTTTTCTTCTATCCAAATCGATTTAAATTCAAAAGAATAATCACCACCATTCAGGGATATTAATGGATTTCTGTAGCAAAAATTCACATACATATTTGTAAAAGTCTGAAAAACAACCGAGCCATTGAATGATACACACCCATGTACACATGTCCGATGGTGGGAGCAGTGTGAATGAATGGAGTGTAAGGCTATGTGCCCACGGGACTCTGTATCTGCGGATTTTTCTGCATCAAAATTCGCAGCTTTCCCCCGGAATCCGGATTTGACGCGGATTTTGTTGCGGATTTTGCGATTTTATTTATTTTTTTTTACATTCAATTGAATAGGCAAAATCCGCACGAAAATCCACAACAATAATTGACATGCTGCAGATTTTTCCGCACGGAAATCTGCATGATTTCCGCTGCGGAAAAATCCGAAGCGTGGGCACAGCCTTTTCCAAATGCCATAGAAATGGCTGGGAAGTAGCTGTGCTGCAGATTTCTGGAAAATCCGCGGCTTTTCCGCGAGAAATCCGCGCATTTTCCGCAGCGTGGGCACATAGCCTAAGGGATCACTTTATATAACTCTGCCCTCGCTCGCTGCATCTCCAGTCTGTTCACTCCTTTGTGTCTGACTCAAGATGTAAGGTAACAGAGCAGACACCACAAGACGTGGACACAACCTAGGCTGTGTGCGCACTTTGCATTGAGTTAGGCTATGTACACACGCTGTGTTTTTATGACGCTGCATTTTTGTGCGTTTTTGGTCACTAAAAACGCACTTGCGGCAAAAAAACGCATGCGTTTTTCCCACGTTTTGGTGCGTTTTTGGCTGCGTTTTGGAGCTCTGCGTTTTTCCAATGCATTGCATGTGGGGAAAACGCAGAAAAACGCAGGAAAGAATTGACATGTCCATTTTTTTTTTTAAGCTAAAAAACGCAGCTTAAAAAAGTTGTGTGCGGACAGCAAAAATGAAAACTCATAGACTTTGCTGGGGAAGCAAAGTCATGCAGTTTTGAGGCCAAAAACGCAGCGAAAAACGCACTGTGTGCACATAGCCTTAGGCTGATTTCACACTACGTTTTTTTAACATGCGTCATGAACGTTTTTTTAACGCAAAAACGGATCCAGTGCAAATGCGTTTTCATTTCAATGCATTTGCAATGGATTCGCGTCAACATGCGTTCACATGCGTTTGCGTGCGTTATAGTGAGGATCCAGCGACTTGCAGTTTTGTAACTTTTTTCAAAAACGCTACTTGTAGCGTTTTTGAGCTGCGTCCAAATACTGTTTTTCACTGGATCCTGACTATACTGCATGCAAACGCATGTGAACGCTGGCATGCTGATAGACAGGATCCTGCTTGCTCTACTGAGCATGCCCAGAAACCAGCCTGGCGTGATCAGTCTCTCTCCCACCTCTCTCCCCCGCCTGAGAGCGGCAGACGCTCGTAACCAAGGTAAATATCGGGTAACCAAGCAAAGCGCTTCGCTTAGTTACCCGATGTTTACCTTGGTTACGTGTGCAGGGAGCAGGCAGCCTGGCTCCTAGCAGATGCTCGTAACCAAGGTAAATATCGGGTATCCAAGCAAAGCACTTTGCTTAGTTACCCAATGTTTACCTTGGTTACCAGCGTCCTCAGCTGTCAGATGCCGGCTCCCAGTCTATCACGTTCAGTTCCCCTCACTCCTAATCACATGACTTCAAATCCCGCCCATAAACTTCAAGTGACAGGATCCTGCAAAATAACACATGCGTTTCATGCGTTTTTCTTTGTAAAAACAGGATCCACTTTTCCAGCAAAAAAACCTTCATGACGCATGTTAAAAAAACGTAGTGTGAAAGCGCCTTAGTTGCATTTCAAAACGCATCCTCTGGCAGAAATTGTCTTGGTTAAATTTGGTTTTGACCACAAAAACGCTATAAATACGCATGTGTTTTTACTGCGTTTTAGCCGCGTTTTTACCGCGATTTACATGCTTTTTCAGTGCTTAAAGTCAGATGCGTTTTGAATACAAATACACTACTAAATAAAGTTTAAACATTCAAACACTTTGGAAAAAAACGGGAAAAAATGATAACAAATATGATTAAAATGATACACAAAATAACTAATTTTAATAAAATTATAACTATTTTAATATTTATGCATAAAATAACGTTAAATTATGGATTTTCAATAATTTAATTGTCGGACTCTGTGTGTGTGTGTGTGTGTAAAGGGACATATTATTCCCAAATTATAAAGTAAAAAACTCATGCATTTATTTTGTCAAAAAAGCATGTTTTCTGCATCAAAAAAGCATGTAAAACGCTGGGATTTTGATTTAGGATGCATTTTGAAAGTTCTCATTGACTCTAATGATAGCAAAACGCTACCAAAATGGCAAAAACAATTGACATGCTGCTTCTTTATACGCTGAGTTTTGCCAAATTTTCTGCAACTGAAAGGCTGTGTTTTTAACAGCATTGTGCCCACAAGAAATCCCAATTTCCCATAGACTTTGCTTGGAAATCAAAACGCAACCATTTTGGCATTAAAACGCTCCAGTTCAAAAAGCTGTGGAAACGCATGAAAAAAACGCAACATGCGCACACAGCCTAATTGTACCTTGTGAAAAAGTACTCCAGGAGTACCAGTCACTCAGCTTAGGGTTTCCTAATCTTTATTTATTATTTTTAAGAAAACTGGGACAACAATATTGTTAAGATAGGGATTTTCTTCTAAAATGTAGTTGGATGGGATGCGTTAACTTTTATGAGTATCAGTTTGTCAATCCTTAAAGGGAACGTGTCACCAGAAAATTACTTATTTTTTAAATCTTGGGTTTTTTTTTATTTAAATTATTTTTCCCCATATCACATTTTTTTATTAAAACCCTAGAAATCTGCCTTTTTTTTAAGCCACTGTGGCTTTGCAAGGCATTAACTTACTATTGTTTCAGTTAATCTAAATGTACATTAACTGTAATTAACAGACTCTGAGCCTGTGTTTTGTATTGAAGCATCTAATGAGTGTGTGCAGCGATCATTGTGAAGTGAGGAGAGCAGGGTCAGCTGTGACAATGGTGACTGGTGGAGCCTTTATCAGCTGTGTGTGTGTTATTTGTTATTGTACAGGAGGGGGAGAAGGTGAGCTTTGATATAATCCTGTGAATAGTGGATCCTGTGTTATCTACTGTGTATGTGGGTGTTATCAGTCATTGTACAGGAGGAGGAGGTGAGCTGTGACATCACCTATTGTGAATAGTGGATCCTGTGTTATCTACTTTATATGTAGATGTTATTAGTCATTGTACAGGAGGAGGTGAGCTATGAGATCACCTATTGTGAATAGTAGACCCTGTGTTATCTACTGTATATGTAGGTTTTGTCATTCATTGTCGAGGAGGTGAGTTGTGATATCACCTATTGTGAATGGTGGATCCTGTGTTATCTACTGTATATGTAGGTGTAATAAGTCATTGTCCAGGAGGAGGAGGTGAGCTGTGACATCACCTATTGTGAATCGACGACCTTGTGTTATCTACTGTATATAGAGGTGTTATCAGTCATTATACAGGAGGAGGTGAGCTGGGACATCACTTAGTTTGAATGGTGGATCTTGTGTTATCTGTGATATATAGAGGTGATCAGTCATTGTACAGGAGGAGGAGGTGAGATGTGACATAACACAGGATCCACCATTCACAATAGGTTATATCACAGCTCACCACCTCCTCCTGCAGAATGACTGATGACACCTCTATATACAGTAGATGACACAGGATCCACCATTCACAATACCTGATATCACAGCTCACCCCCTCCTGTAAATTGACTAACACCTCTATATATAGTAGATAACACAGGATCCACCATTCACAATAAGTTTTCTACTGTATATAGAGGTGTTAGTCAATTTACAGGCGGAGGAGGGAGTAAGTTGTGATATCAGATATTGTGAATGGTGGATCCTGTGTTATCTACTGTATATAGAGGTGTTATCAGTCATTGTACAGGAGGAGGAGGAGGTGAGCTGTGACATCACATTGTCATCAGTCATTGCATTTCTGCCTATGATGCAGATTTTGCTGCCCTTGGTATAGTTGTATGCATTGTACGGGCCGCAGATGCTTTTTCCTCCGTTATGTAATTGGTAACAGTAATGTGCCCTGTCAGTGTGGACTGGAGATTTTTGTCCCTCAAAATAAAAAACTGCTGAAACAAGAAGGGTTAACTCTCCCATGGTTTCTCGTTGCTGCATTGTCAGACATGCTTTGTAGGATGAAAGCTGCGACCTGAGTGTTTTCTGTGGGGAACGCTGATTGATTCTTTTTTTTATTCTAGTTGGGGAATTTGGTTACGTTCCAGTTTTCCAAGTATAAGAAATAAAGTGATAAAGTTCAGAAAAAAAATGCTCAAAATGTAGACGTGACGTCAGACAGTGGACAACGCTGAGAAGAAACTGTCATCATTATCAGTGTGCACAATATTGTGATGTCAACATCCGATGCCCTCAACTTATGAAAGAGCCAAGGGGCATGCAATGCAAGATTAGCCAAAAGATAACGGCCAATCAGTATTTACCATCAGGATACCCGCAGCCAATCACTGTCATTTTACTGTGCGGTATAAGGAGCCCCCGAAACAGATGTCGGGTGTTTCAGACCTGAGTTTCCAGAACATCTGCCCTCCTATTCCAACACATCGGCTTTGACTCATTCCTGCTTCATCTTCTATAGTATCTGGGATACGGTATTAACACCGCAAGAAAAATGGCCTCCATCATGTGGCAATCCAGCAGCTTGTGATACTTTTGGGGGTAGTTTTCTGCATTTTGCCTTATTTTGGGTTGCCATTGTGGTGGCTTTGGAACAAATCATCAGTTTTTATAGTTATGCTCGAATCCGGACCTTCAGTGGGTGGCTCGAGTGTCTCCAGACCCGGGGGTCCACAGTCACACCGATTTAAAAGGGGTTGGCGGTATGGGGACGTAGGTGTACGGCCGGAGCCGTGTTTGAGTTCGTGACGCCACCCACGGGTTGTGGTGAAGGTGAACACCACCGCTGCAGTTACGGGGCACCCGGGGGAGATGTTGCGCAGCAAGTTGTTAACCCCTCCGTGGGTAGGGATGGTGTCCCCGGGACCCGTTGGGGAGAGTTGGGTGGTGCAGGGAGATGGGCGGCCGGAGGGCACTGATGTACTCACAATTAGTAACACACACAAGTCTCTGGTAAACCAAGGTGATGGTGGTCGGTGCCCGCAGCCGGCTGCAGTCTGGTCCCCCACCCGGTTAGTGGTCTCTGCCTTTCTCCTGCAACGTCAGGAGTCCGCTCCCCGGCTTGTGGTTGCCTAAGGAGCCCTTTACCCGCAGACGCTGGCCCGTGGGATCTCTCTGCCGTGCAGTGGCTTTCTATCCCCCTCGTAGGGCTGTTGTCTTCAGTCGGGACTTTGGGTGGGACAGAACCTATAGTCCTGGCTGTAATCAGTTAATTAGCTAGCCCCCAGTAGCTTCTGGACCTGGCTTCAGGGTCTGAATACCCCCCTTTGTGCTCCGGTTTCCTGGGTCGGTACTGGCGGGCCACTACCCTGTCCCGGTCCACCACGGTTCCACCGAGCCGTCTTCCTGGCTCCTGCAGACAGAGGCCTCCGTATGCCTCCTAGCCAAAGGTGCCCGGGCTAGGAGGCCTGCTTCTACTTTACTTCACCTCCTAAACTCATCTGACTACTTTTCCTGCCCCAGGCCATCCGAACTCCTCGGTGGGTGTGTCCAACTGCCTGACTCCGCCCTCTGGTGTGTCCATCAAGCACTGAGGGGGGTGACTAGGGTTTAAATGCTTGGCTGCTGTCACCTTGTTAGGGCCCCGCACTACACCAGTCCCCTATCTGTGACTACCTGGCCCGGCCAGGGCGTCACACTAGCTCCGCTCTCCTGAAAACCAAAAGAAGACCAGCCTTTACCTTTCCAACCGACTGATCCTACTCCACCCCTGTGTCATCTGGTGGGGAACAGTCAGGAGGACCCCATTCACATCCTCTATTGTGTATGGGGGCATTGGGTAAGTGCCGTGCCCTTCCTAGGCTTTTCTCTACAGTCCTAATCTACAGATGGGCCTGATGTTTGGCCGCTGACTCTCATGACCGTCTCCTCTAACCTGTTCCCTTTGCTGCTGCATCGGAGCCGTTGTGCGGGATGGGTTACAGCCGGCACAGTACTTCTCTGTGCTCAGAGCCCTTCACTCACATAGATGCTATTATATTTATCTGGCCCTACATCTTGGACTTAAATATTTTTAACATACGCAAACATGCATGAGTTAAGCTGCTACAGGTTGTGTGTACCGAGGCCGGGACAATGTCAGCTTTCTTTTCTGGAAGCATCTGCCGTCACTAAAGGTCCAGTCACACTAAGCAACTTACCAGCGATCCCAACAACGATAGGGATCGCTGGTAAGTTGCTAGGAGGTTGCTGGTGAGCTGTCACACTGCGACGCTCCAGCGATCCCACCAGCAACCTGACCTGGCAGGGATCGCTGGAGCGTGGCTACACGAGTTGCTGGTGAGCTCACCAGTGACCAGCCCCCAGTCTCCTAGTTACAGCACACATCAGGTTAATTAACCCGATGTGTGCTGCAGCTAAATGTGCACAGAGCAGGGAGCAGCGCACACTGCTTAGTGCTGGCTCCTTGCTCTCCTAGTTACAGCACACATCGGGTTAATTGCCTGATGTGTGCTGCAGCTACATGTGCACAGAGCAGGAGCCGGCAGCACAGGCAGTGAGAGCGGAGGAGTCTGGTATCAAAGGTAAATATCGGGTAACCAAGGACAGGGCTTCTTGGTTACCCGATGTTTACATTAGTTACCAGCCTCAGCAGAAGCCGGCTCCTGCTCACTGCACATTAGTTGTTGCTGTCTCGCTGTCACACACAGCGATCTGTGCTTCACAGCAGGACAGCAACAACTAAAAAATGGCCCAGGACATTCAGCAACAACCAACGACCTCACAGCAGGGGCCAGGTTGTTGCTGGATGTCACACACAGCAACATCGCTAGCAACGTCACAAAAGTTGTTCGTTACCAGCGATGTTGCTAGCGATGTTGCTTAGTGTGACGGGGCCTTAACACTGTTGCTCTTTTCACTTGCAAGAGGGAATCGTTTTGAGTTTAATTTATGTATTTGACTAATTTTTGGAAATTCTTCTCGCTATGAATTATGGGACAAGACCGTGCTCCACACCTGCTAACCTTTAGAAGGTGGGTGAAGATGTCAGAAGAAAAGAAACTATGTATTTTCAGCGCTTTTGCTCACTTTTTACGGCTTTTGTCCTCGTTGTCTTACTTTGGATGTGTTGTACTAAGGGGTACTTCTCACATAGCGAGATCGCTGCTGAGTCACGGTTTTGTGACGCAGCAGTGACCTCATTAGTGATCTCGCTGTGTGTGACACTGAGCAGCGATCTGGCCCCTGCTGTGAGATCGCTGCTCGTTACACACAGTGCTGGTTCATTTTTTGGACGTTGCTCTCCTACTGTGAAGCACACATCGCTGTGTTTGACAGCGAGAGAGCAACGATCTGAATGTGCAGGGAGCCGGCGTCTGGCAGCCTGCGGTAAGCTGTAACCAAGGTAAATATCGGGTAACCAAGTGAAGCCCTTTGCTTGGTTACCCGATATTTACCTTAGTTACTAGCGTCCGCCGCTCTCACGCTGTCAGTGCCGGCTCCCTGCTCCCTGCACAAGTAGCCGGAGTACACATCGGGTAAATAAGCAAAGCGGTTTGCTTATTAACCCGATGTGTACTCTGGCTAGGAGGGCAGGGAGCCAGCGCTAAGCGGTGTGCGCTGGTAACCAAGGTAAATATCGGGTAACCAAGCGCTTGGTTACCCGATATTTACCTTAGTTACTAGCGTCCGCCGCTCTCACGCTGTCAGTGCCGACTCCCTGCTCCCTGCACAAGTAGCCGGAGTACACATCGGGTAAATAAGCAAAGCGGTTTGCTTATTAACCCGATGTGTACTCTGGCTAGGAGGGCAGGGAGCCAGCGCTAAGCGGTGTGCGCTGGTAACCAAGGTAAATATCGGGTAACCAAGCGCTTGGTTACCCGATATTTACCTTAGTTACCAAGCGCAGCATCGCTTCCACGCATCGCTGGAGGCTGGTCGCTGGTGAGATCTGCCTGATTGACAGCTCACCAGCGACCATGTATCGACGCACCAGCGATCCGCTGGTGGGATCGCTGGAGCGTCGCTAAAGTGTGACTGTACCCTAAGGCTGCAGTTTATCATCCGTCCACAAGACAGGTAATATATTGCTGATTAGAGACCTGCACTGATCACAGGAAAGGTGGTCCCGAGCCCCCTGTTCAAATAGAGTAACATTTCTTATGATGAACAACTTTGCCAGTTCAGGATTGAAACCTACATAGAGAATTAGAATTGAAAAATTCACTCCTCTTCTGTGTTTTGAAGCCATTTCTGTTTTGTTTTTTTTTTACAAATGTTAAATAACTCCTGAGCAAAGAAAATATTGTTTATATACATTGTCCATTGTCACGGCTGACAGTTATGTGGTTTCTGGCAATAGAAGGTCATAGCGTTTGGCTGTGTAAAATGCTCCTTGACTTTCCATTTTTCTTGCTGTCAGTATTCATTGAACTAGGTAACTCTCCTACTGGATTTTCATCTCTTCCCCTTTAGGACACAGCTGAGCTCTCCTTCGTTCATCCAGCTGCTATTTTCCATATGCTTAAATCTCTTCCCTGGACTTGTTGTGCTGGTGATATTATTCAGTTCGTTCAAGCGCTGGTTGCAAGCAGGTGGCTTGTACCCATCTGTGGAATTGTTACTGAGACTTTGCTGAACGTCTTCCTGAGTCGTCTGTGGATAAGTAATTCATGTTTTTCCTCCTATGTGACCTCCTTGTGTCTTCTCTTGTGTTTAGTGGGGTTGACGAATAGCTCATCACACCCGTTCCCTATTTAGGGTCCAGGACTTGGGATACTTAGGGTTAAATATCTGGCTCGGCGCATAGCTGCGGAACCTATCTAGGGTGGTGAGGAACCCCTGGGATCAGCGGTAGGTTTGGTCAGAGGTCACCTAGGCACAGGGTTTCCCTTCCCTTTCCCCATTCGCTTGGTGCGTCCCTAGATCTAGCGGGGCATCCATTCCTTGATGGCCTTATAGGAAAGGAGTATTTTTATTTTTTTTTGCAAAGGAGAAACTAATTATCAGAGGTGTATTTGGTAACAATAGGAGGGCTGCATCAGTTGTTTTTCCCTTTTCTTTAATTTCTGGAGGAAATTGCATTGACCTGAATGTTTGCAAATCTCTAGAGCGTTTGATGTTTCTTTATCCATCACTCACCGACTGCATCCAATCCTATAGCTTATTACTGTATATCCATATAGTAACATACACGTGGACACTGCGTAAACAGTATATAAACTGTCATCTACTAAATATACATAGTGATGACACATCAGACAGACGTATTGCGGCGCACAGACCAAGCCTTTCCCTTACAAGGGTGGAGGGATTGGTTTTAGTGCTTCTTAGGAATTTTTCATATAAACAGAGCGATTGTCAAACATTGCAGTGTGTTGCTTCTTTCTGGTGTCAGCCACCTTCCCCGTGGTCACATGTAAACACTTTCTCATGACCTCATCATGTGTCCCTCGCTATTGTAGTTAACAAACCGTGGTTAT
This sequence comes from Anomaloglossus baeobatrachus, assembly GCF_048569485.1. NCBI lineage: Eukaryota > Metazoa > Chordata > Amphibia > Anura > Aromobatidae > Anomaloglossus > Anomaloglossus baeobatrachus. The sequence goes on from NC_134362.1 coordinate 208,475,370, forward strand.
AATCCACAGTGTGGAGCCACAATCTGTGTACACCTTGGGTAATTGCTCGCAGGGGTTTGTGTTTGTTCAGCGCCTTCCAGTCATGCACAAGTTGTCAATCGTCCACCGCAAATAATCCTCTAATAAAAAGAACACACAGTCCCATGGCATGGGCTGTCCCTGACTGGTCTGGTCACCATCTGGCGTCATTGCTGATCGGGAGGCTCTATTGACTTTATAAGATTGGAAGAGGTTGCGTGCCGGCTGCTCCACAGGATACAATAGGAGCAAAGTGGCTGTGAGTAGAGCCCAGAGGCTAATCACTGACATAGGGCCTGCAGGACATCTGAAAAGTACAGATCTGGCAAAGGTTACCTTGACTCTGATAATGCAGTTCTGGGATATCACGGCACAAAAAAGTGTATGTTGACGCCTAACTTGACATTGGGCAATGACTTGTGCAACTTTATCTTAATCCTCTCAATTGATGTCACCTTCTGTGACACGTTATCAAGGTGCTGCGTTATGCTATAAACCTTCCTGCATTTGTATGATGTGCTCTGCACATAGATTTTCCATGTACCGTATTTTTTCGTATTATAAGACGCACCCCAAATTTAGAGGGTAAAAAAAATTAAAATGGGGTCCATCTTATACTCCGGTGTTGTCTTACCGGAGGAGGGCAGCAGTGGTGGTGAAGCGGGGTCACAGGAGGCAGAGGTGGTGGCAGCCGCAGCTGGAACATGGTGGCAGTGGCGGTCAGTGGCAGCGGCGGGTCCGTGGCGGCGGCAGCGGGGGGTGTCAATAGTGGAGCAGGCTGGTGCGGTGAGTGTTCCCATCGGTTTGTGGTCCCGGTTCAAATGATGGTGCCTGGAGCGGCGCATGCATAGATGGAGCTCTCATCCAAGAGCTCCATCTGCGCATGCGCTGACCCCCGGCACCATCATTTGAAACACTGGGACACCTGCCGCACAGCCACCCGCCCGCACAAAGTGGCAGCCAGCCGCCCGCCCTCCGGCACAGAGAAGCAGCCGGCCTCCAGGACAGAGAGGCAGCCGGCACCGAAAGGCACCTGGCTGCCCACACATGTGGCGCCCTAGACAAGCCAGGACGTCACAGGTACTGCAACAACACACCTCACACCCCGGTTAGGCACACCAGTCACACACGCAAATCCTTGTTGCCTCCCTCCAGGGGCTGATGTCCACACCAGGTGGGGTGGAGCCAGGCGGTTGGCCCCACCCACTGAGGAGTTCACAGTCCTGGAGGCGGGAAAGGAAGTCAGAACAGTTAGGGAGAGAGAAGTCGGAGTTGAGGGAAGTATTAGTGGAGGAGCAAGAAGAGACTGACCCTGTCCGGGTACGTGGCCCGGGCACCCCAGAGCAAGGTTGGCAGACGGTGGTGACCGTCTGCAGGAGAGGCCGATTGACGCATAACCGTAAGGACCGGGTACGGGCGGTGGCCCGCCGGTACCGAACCGGGGAGCGAAGAGAAGCCAGCACCATTCGGCAGGGCCTACGGACCCTGACCAGGCTTGGAGTCGCCGTTAAACTGGTCAAATCTGTCAGCGATGGGAACCTCCGGGGTTTCCCAGCAGCAAAGACCCGACTGAAGGCGACCGCTCAACCGTGAAGGGAAATACAGCTACCGCCACAGCTAGAGTTCCCAGGGCCAGAGCCTGCGGGCAAAAAGGGGCTCCTCTGGCAGATACACCGCTGGGGAGCGGGTTACCGGTGGGAAGCCATCGGAGCCGAAAACACATCACAGGTGCAGGGAGAGACAGTCACCGCCAACCTACCGGGAGTGACCACCGCGGCCGGCTGAGGGACCCGTCCATCCAGCCATTTGTTTTACCAGAGACTCCATCTACGTTATTGGCTGAGTGAGTACCACCGTGCCGTCTGGCACCGCGCTGCCCCCGCGACCCTGCACCTCACCAAACCCTGCCATCCACTCTCCAGTTACCCTCACCGGGCCCCGGGACCACCAAATCCCCCTACCCACGGAGGGGAGAGAAACATCTCGGCTGCTCCCTGTCATCGCTCCCGGGATCCCCGTCCAGAGCAGCGGTGGTGTCCCCAACCTCACCACAAACCGTGGGTGGCGTCACGGACCGACTTCCCAAACCCCAAAAACTATTCCCCCTTTCACTCACGGGCGAGGATCGCCGCTCGAGTCCCCGGATCCGGCCCACCGCTGGAGCCACCGAGCAGCAGTAGCAGCAGCACCGGACCCGAGCGTAGTGAGCGCAGCGTCCCCTCCCCGTCCGTGACACACACAGCCACCGACACTCAGCCACCAGGACGCACCCGGTTGCCACACAGAAAGCCCCCCCCCCCCTTCCCGGTAAGCTATATTTGGACTTTAAGACGCACCCCTCATTTTCCTCCGAAAGTTTTGGGAAGAAAAGTGCGTCTTATAATTATAAAATTACATATAATATAATTACATAAATGACAAAATGTGCATCCTTCAGATTTAAGTTCTTAGTTTGCATCTTCAAAATATACAGTGGACTGAATCTATAAACTGTATCTATCTCGTTGTAATTCTGTGCTGAGGGACATTTGTCACCATGAAAAGATCGTGCGGGGTCGTGACGGATCACACAAGCTGTATGCACCTGTCATAACGCAGACGTCTCGGCTCGGTCCCGCTCTATTGACCCTGATCCTCTGTATGTAAGCGGCTACAAACACCGGCTTCACTCTCGGTAAGAGACGGACGGTCTTTACATGAACAGAGTCCCTGTGACTGGAGTACACAGGATAATGTCTGCTGGGTCCTCCCTGGAAGTGATTAGTGGCAGGTTTCCTCCTGAAGGAGCTCTGCAATGTATCACACATGACCAGGGAGCGCTGCACTCTCCTCTCATGCCTCCCCGGCCTGCGCAATGTATCACACATGACCAGGGAGCGCTGCACTCTCCTCTCATGCCTCCCCGGCCTGGGAATTTATTTTATTGGTCTGTGCTGTAATGTTACTAACTATACCGGTTTTCTTCTGCAAAACTGTTGAGGGGAATTTTTAATTATTTGTACTAATCACCTGTTAATAGGATGATATTTTTAGAGGCTTATTCACACGACTGTATTCTGGCTGTATATATTCTCTTCCATATTGCATTGTCGCAGCCAGAAACTGTGATTATTGTGACCTAAACGAACGCCATCATATATGACGCCGATAGTTTTGATGTCAAGACTCATGGTCCGGTATTGTGTCCACAATCTGGGCAAGAAGATTTGTTCACCGTACACTGGAGTGAACCTTCACGAAGATCTCCAGAGAGAAGATGGACTGTAGTGAACCGTCCCCAGGCAAGCTGCGTGCAGATGGATATTTACTGCCCATCCATTGTTTGACTAGTGGCCTCAGTCATCATTGCTTCCACTAAAAATACTCCCAATGAACCATAATGGTGAGTGGTGATGAAGGTTATACAAGGAATCCAGTAAACGCTGCGACATGGCTAATGATATATCGTCTGGGTCACGTCGTTAGTGATGCACATCCGGCGCCGTTAGCGACATCGCAGCGTGTGACACCAAGGAGCGACGATCAACGAGCGCAAAAACGTGAAAAATTGTTGCTCGTTGACACGTCGCTCCTTTCCTTTTTATCGTTGCTGTTGCAGGTACGATGTTGTTCGTCGTTCCTGCGGCATTATATATCGCTGTGTGTGACACCGCAGGAACGACGAACATCTCCTTACCTGCGTCCACCGGAAAAGGAAGGAAGGAGGTGGGCGGCGGGATCTTCCGCCCGCTCATCTCCGCCCCTCCGCTTCTATTGGATGGCTGCCATGTGACGTCGCTGTGACGCTGCACGAACCGCCCCATTAGAAAGGAGGCGGTTCACCGGCCAGAGCAATGTCGCAGGAAAGGTAAGTCCGTGTGAAGGGTGTTAGCAATGTTGTGCGCCGCGGGCAGCAATTTGTCCATGTCGCACAACACACAGGGGCGGGTTCACTCGCTAGTGATATCGGTACCGATATCGCAGCGTGTAAAGTGCCCATTAGATGCTGCTCATGATCTGTTCCTTTAGTTATGGCAGAAGTACTACCTCCATCATTGTAGTGAACCCTCAGCCTGTCTGCCTCCGATTCATACATCGGCCTCCAGTGCAGGAGGCTCAGCCGCTTTCTCTGTACAGTATATCCTACATTAGGTAACATTCATACATCGGCCTCCAGTGCAGGAGGCTCAGCCGCTTTCTCTGTACAGTATATCCTACATTAGGTAACATTCATACATCGGCCTCCAGTGCAGGAGGCTCAGCCGCTGTCTCTGTACAGTATATCCTACATTAGGTGACATACATACATCGGCCTCCAGTGCAGGAGGCTCAGCCGCTGTCTCTGTACAGTATATCCTACATTAGGTAACATGCATACATCGGCCTCCAGTGCAGGAGGCTCATCCGCTGTCTCTGTACAGTATATCCTTCATTAGGTAACATGCATACATCGGCCTCCAGTGCAGGAGGCTCAGCCGCTTTCTCTGTACAGTATATTCTACATTAGGTAACATTCATACATCGGCCTCCAGTGCAGGAGGCTCAGCCGCTGTCTCTGTACAGTATATCCTACATTAGGTGACATATATACATCGGCCTCCAGTGCAGGAGGCTCAGCCGCTGTCTCTGTACAGTATATCCTACATTAGGTGACATACATACATCGGCCTCCAGTGCAGGAGGCTCAGCCGCTGTCTCTGTACAGTATATCCTTCATTAGGTGACATACATACATCGGCCTCCAGTGCAGGAGGCTCAGCCGCTGTCTCTGTACAGTATATCCTACATTAGGTGACATTCATACATCGGCCTCCAGTGCAGGAGGCTCAGCCGCTGTCTCTGTACAGTATATCCTGCATTAGGTGACATTCATACATCGGCCTCCAGTGCAGGAGGCTCAGCCGCTTTCTCTGTACAGTATATTCTACATTAGGTAACATCCATACATCGGCCTCCAGTGCAGGAGGCTCAGCCGCTGTCTCTATACAGTATATCCTACATTAGGTGACATTCATACATCGGCCTCCAGTGCAGGAGGCTCAGCCGCTGTCTGTGTACAGTATACCCTACATTAGGTGACATTCATACATCGGCCTCCAGTGCATGAGGCTCAGCCGCTTTCTCTGTACAGTATATCCTACATTAGGTAACATTCATACATCGGCCTCCAGTGCAGGAGGCTCAGCCGCTTTCTCTGTACAGTATATCCTACATTAGGTGACATTCATACATTGGCCTCCAGTGCAGGAGGCTCAGCCGCTTTCTCTGTACAGTATATTCTACATTAGGTGAAATTCATACATCGGCCTCCAGTGCAGGAGGCTCAGCCGCTGTCTCTGTACAGTATATCCTACATTAGGTGACATTCATACATCGGCCTCCAGTGCAGGAGGCTCAGCCGCGTTCTCTGTACAGTATATCCTACATTAGGTGACATTCATACATCGGCCTCCAGTGCAGGAGGCTCAGCCGCTGTCTCTGTACAGTATATCCTACATTAGGTAACATCCATATATCGGCCTCCAGTGCAGGAAGCTCAGCCGCTGTCTCTATACAGTATATCCTACATTAGGTGACATTCATACATCGGCCTCCATTGCAGGAGGCTCAGCCGCTGTCTCTGTACAGTATATCCTACATTAGGTGACATTCATACATCGGCCTCCAGTGCAGGAGGCTCAGCCGCTGTCTCTGTACAGTATATCCTACATTAGGTGACATTCATACATCGGCCTCCAGTGCAGGAGGCTCAGCCGCTTTCTCTGTACAGTATATCCTACATTAGGTGACATCCATACATCGGCCTCCAGTGCAGGAGGCTCAGCCGCTGTCTCTGTACAGTATATCCTATATTAGGTGACATTCATACATCGGCCTCCAGTGCAGGAGGATCAGCCGCTGTCTCTGTACAGTATATTCTACATTAGGTAACATTCATACATCGGCCTCCAGTGCAGGAGGCTCAGCCGCTGTCTCTGTACAGTATATCCTACATTAGGTAACATTCATACATCGGCCTCCAGTGCAGGAGGCTCAGCCGCTGTCTCTGTACAGTATATCCTACATTAGGTGACATTCATACATCGGCCTCCAGTGCAGGAGGCTCAGCCGCTGTCTCTGTACAGTATATTCTACATTAGGTAACATTCATACATCGGCCTCCAGTGCAGGAGGCTCAGCCGCTGTCTCTGTACAGTATATCCTACATTAGGTAATATTCATACATCGGCCTCCAGTGCACGAGGCTCAGCCTCTTTCTCTGTACAGTATATCCTACATTAGGTGACATTCATACATCGGCCTCCAGTGCAGGAGGCTCAGCCGCTGTCTCTGTACAGTATATCCTACATTAGGTAACATCCATACATCGGCCTCCAGTGCATGAGGCTCAGCCGCTGTCTCTGTACAGTATATCCTACATTAGGTGACATTCATACATCGACCTCCAGTGCAGGAGGCTCAGCCGCTGTCTCTGTACAGTATATCCTACATTAGGTGACATTCATACATCGACCTCCAGTGCAGGAGGCTCAGCCGCTGTCTCTGTACAGTATATCCTACATTAGGTAACATTCATACATCGGCCTCCAGTGCAGGAGGCTCATCCGCTTTCTCTGTACAGTATATCCTACATTAGGTGACATTCATACATCGACCTCCAGTGCAGGAGGCTCAGCCGCTGTCTCTGTACAGTATATCCTACATTAGGTAACATTCATACATCGGCCTCCAGTGCAGGAGGCTCAGCCGCTGTCTCTGTACAGTATATTCTACATTAGGTGACATTCATACATCGACCTCCAGTGCAGGAGGCTCAGCCGCTGTCTCTGTACAGTATATCCTACATTAGGTAACATTCATACATCGGCCTCCAGTGCAGGAGGCTCAGCCGCTGTCTCTGTACAGTATATCCTACATTAGATAACATTCATACATCGGCCTCCAGTGCAGGAGGCTCAGCCGCTGTCTCTGTACAGTATATCCTACTTTAGGTGACATTCATACATCGGCCTCCAGTGCAGGAGGCTCAGCCGCTTTCTCTGTACAGTATATCCTACATTAGGTGACATTCATACATCGGCCTCCAGTGCAGGAGGCTCAGCCGCTTTCTCTATACAGTATATCCTACATTAGGTGACATTCATACATCGGCCTCCAGTGCAGGAGGCTCAGCCGCTTTCTCTGTACAGTATATCCTACATTAGGTGACATTCATACATCGGCCTCCAGTGCAGGAGGCTCAGCCGCTGTCTCTGTACAGTATATCCTACATTGGGTAACATCCATACATCGGCCTCCAGTGCAGGAGGCTCAGCCGCGTTCTCTGTACAGTATATCCTACATTAGGTGACATTCATACATCGGCCTCCAGTGCAGGAGGCTCAGCCGCTGTCTCTGTACAGTATATCCTACATTAGGTGACATTCATACATCGGCCTCCAGTGCAGGAGGCTGAGCCGCTTTCTCTATACAGTATATCCTACATTAGGTGACATTCATACATCGGCCTCCAGTGCAGGAGGCTCAGCCGCTGTCTCTGTACAGTATATCCTACATTGGGTAACATCCATACATCGGCCTCCAGTGCAGGAGGCTCAGCCGCGTTCTCTGTACAGTATATCCTACATTAGGTGACATTCATACATCGGCCTCCAGTGCAGGAGGCTCAGCCGCTGTCTCTGTACAGTATATCCTACATTAGGTAACATTCATACATCGGCCTCCAGTGCAGGAGGCTCAGCCGCTTTCTCTGTACAGTATATCCTACATTAGGTGACATTCATACATCGGCCTCCAGTGCAGGAGGCTCAGCCGCTTTCTCTATACAGTATATCCTACATTAGGTGACATTCATACATCGGCCTCCAGTGCAGGAGGCTCAGCCGCTGTCTCTGTACAGTATATCCTACATTGGGTAACATCCATACATCGGCCTCCAGTGCAGGAGGCTCAGCCGCGTTCTCTGTACAGTATATCCTACATTAGGTGACATTCATACATCGGCCTCCAGTGCAGGAGGCTCAGCCGCTGTCTCTGTACAGTATATCCTACATTAGGTGACATTCATACATCGGCCTCCAGTGCAGGAGGCTCAGCCGCTGTCTCTGTACAGTATATCCTACATTAGGTGACATTCATACATCGGCCTCCAGTGCAGGAGGCTCAGCCGCTGTCTCTGTACAGTATATTCTACATTAGGTAACATTCATACATCGGCCTCCAGTGCAGGAGGCTCAGCCGCGTTCTCTGTACAGTATATCCTACATTAGGTGACATTCATACATCGGCCTCCAGTGCAGGAGGCTCAGCCGCTGTCTCTGTACAGTATATCCTACATTAGGTGACATTCATACATCGGCCTCCAGTGCAGGAGGCTGAGCCGCTTTCTCTATACAGTATATCCTACATTAGGTAACATTCATACATTGGCCTCCAGTGCAGGAGGCTCAGCCGCTGTCTCTGTACAGTATATCCTACATTAGGTAACATCCATACATCGGCCTCCAGTGCAAGAGGCTCAGCCGCTTTCTCTATACAGTATATCCTACATTAGGTGACATTCATACATCGACCTCCAGTGCAGGAGGCTCAGCCGCTGTCTCTGTACAGTATATCCTACATTAGGTGACATTCATACATCGACCTCCAGTGCAGGAGGCTCAGCCGCTGTCTCTGTACAGTACATTAGGTACATTAGGTGACATGTGGCTCTGAAGCTTCTATTTCTATCAGTGTGTGTGCGGACTCCGCTGAGCGTCCGCCATGAATCCGCTGTAGTGTCGCACGTGTCATGCAGATGGCGACATTGTCCTCTAGCTGCTCATATTGAGGCCAGAGAGCCTCTGATGCAGGAGGTTGCATTTGTAGATGGGTTCTGGTCAGCTCTTCGTTATTTGGTGATATACTGTAGTTCAGTGCAATGTACCCGGCCGCTGAAGGGTTATCCTGATCAAAGCTCCCCTGGTGTTCTTTCTCCCAGAGGAGAATAACCAGCACCGCGTGCACTTGCCCTTCATCCTACACCTGTACCTCAGATGTGTGACTGATAAAGCCCAGCAAGCACATGGAGCGGAAGCGGAGTCTTGGCATTGCCGTCAGTAACCAGGGGCTGCGACTTATCCACGCACTCTCATCTGTGCTCCCTCTCTATTTGCTTCCTGCACACGAGGGGTGGGGTCTTCTGAAGCAGCCTGCATATGTTATATGACAAATATATATTCCTGTCTGACAGCCTGAGGCTCAGCATCCTATGGAGCATTATACCGCTTATACAGAGCAGTGTCATTATTCCTATTGATTATGCCATTGCAATATGTTTCACCAAATGCTCCCTACTAACTGGATTTCTACCAAAATATGAAGATTCCCCCGTTAGCCACTGTTTATAAACTTTTTATGCAAGGCAGCCATCCAAAATTGTTTGGACACTCCTTAGCAAAGTGACTGCTTGCATCCGCGAATGTGAAAGTTGCTCTAATGCAGGGTCAGCAAAATGTTGTTCGTGGGGCTCGTGGGCCCGTGATGGGTGGCTCGTGGGCCCGAGATGTGGGGCTCGTGGGCCCGAGATGTGGGGCTCGTGGGCCCGAGATGTGGGGCTCGTGGGTCCGAGATGTGGGGCTCGTGGGCCCGAGATGTGGGGCTCGTGGGCCCATGATTTGTGGCCTGTGGGCCCGTGATTTGTGGCCTGTGGGCCCGTGATGGGTGGCTCGTGGGCCCGTGATGGGTGGCTCGTGGGCCCGAGATGTGGGGCTCGTGGGCCCGAGATGTGGGGCTCGTGGGCCCGAGATGTGGGGCTCGTGGGCCTGAGATGTGGGGCTCGTGGGCCCGAGATGTGGGGCTCGTGGGCCCGAGATGTGGGGCTCGTGGGCCCATGATTTGTGGCCTGTGGGCCCGTGATTTGTGGCCTGTGGGCCCGTGATTTGTGGCCTGTGGGCCCGTGATGTGGGGCTCTTGGACCCATGATGTGGGGCTCGTGAGCCTGTGATGGGTGGCTCGTGAGCCCGTGACGGGTGGCTCACGGCTGACTGCCTGTTTGGTGCATAAGAATCAAGTCTAGTAATTGGCTATGAAGAGCAGGTCTCCAGGTAATGACTTTCGTGAGTGCCCCACACAGAAGACGAGACCTGGATCTGCATTTTCTGGCTGTGGAGACGGCACAATACTGCCAGTTATGTTGGGTCACAGGAGTGTATAAAAAAAAAAAAAAAAAAAGTGGGATGATTTTTTTTTTCTTGTTTGTCATCTATGTGCAATCCGTGTTTTTTTTTGTTTGTTTACTCTGCAGCTATTAATTTTTACAGGACCATCTATGGTTTCCCATCTTACAGAATTCTGAATTGATAATGCATCCTTGTAAATCGGATGCCATACGGATGGTCTATTTCACATCCAGTTTTGTTTTTTTTTTGTCAAAATGCAATATTCTGGGATTTTTTTTCCCATGCCGACTACAGCTTAAAAAAACACACAGATCTGCGCTGCCTCATTGAATAACATTGTTCAGAGTACAGTCTCTCCCCTTTTTTTTTGGACTTCTTTACAGATCAGTGGCTCGCCTTGTGGCCGGTCTGAACTGTCAGTCTATAGGAGTGCAACACCCCGCGGCAAGTAAGAATCCGGAGAGCAAAGCAATGTTGTGCACAACCCTGTAACAGTCACGTCCAGACTTATTATAACTGATTCCATGTAAATGATCACAAATCCAAACCGTATATTTTATTACCAAATAATCAGAATGCAATTTGTTCCTTCATTGTATCATGATACCCGGGAGCAATGACAGCACACAGAGGACTGGAGAACTCTGTGCCCTCACAGTACAGATGAGGCTGGAAGGAAGGGGTGTCCTATCACTGACACATGAGTGTGCCGCAGCCAAAAAAAGCAAAGCTATGAGGGCTGGAGTGACCAGAGGCGGTATCTGACAGCACTAGCCCTCCAGCTCTACACTCCTTATTGAAAACCTACATGTGGATTCACCTTTAATGAACCAAATGTACAATTCCTTAGGAGACCTGCTATTGTAATGACTCATTCATGAGCGGAGTGATTTAATAATATCCAATGTGGCTGTGTCTGAGACCTGAGATAACACACAACTGATTAACCCTAGATCGCATACCTGGGGCCTCGCAGGCCTGCTAGGTCATTTGTTTTCTATGGTAGATTGAATTGCTTGTGCGTTTTAGGGTTAAAGAGCTTTTTGTAGCATTTTATTGCTCACTTGTACATTATTAGCCCATTTCCCAACAATTTACTTCTGTTCCACTGGCCAAAATCCCCCCGAATGTGAGAATCTGATTGAGAATAGTTAGTTATGTTACCTATTGAGCAGTAATTTGCACACTTATTTGCGTTTTTAGCTGTTTTTTGAACTGCAGCGTTTTCATGCCAAAATGCTTGAATTTTGCTTTTCAAGCAAAGTCAATGGGACATTGAGCTTTCTTGTGCACACTTTGCTTTTCTAAACGCTGCGTTTAAAATGCATAAATATCGGCAAAAACTCAGCATTCAAAGAGGCAACATGTTTTGCCATTTGGGCTGCGTTTTGATAACATTGAAGTCAATGAGAAAAGTCAAAACGCAATCAGCATCAAAATTCTAGCGTTTTACATGCTTTTTGGATGCAGAAAACATGCGTTTTGTACCAATTAATTGCATGTGTTTTTGGCAATATATTAATGGCATGATATGTCCCTTTACACACACATAGTCCAATTAAATTTAAGAAAATCCATAAATAAATGTAATTTTATGCATAATTATTATCAAAAAGATATCATTTTAATAAAATAAGCCATTTTTTGATTGATAATAATATTGATATTTGTTATCATTTTTTTTTCTTTTTTTTTCCATAGTGTTTGAATGTTAAAACTTTATTTAGCAGAGTATTTGTCATCAAAACGCATCTGACTTTAGGCAATGAAAAAGCAGGTAAAACGCCTTAAAAACGCCCGCGTATTTATCGCGTTTTTGTGGTCAACAGCAACTTTGGCAAAAAAACATTTCTGCCAGAGGACGCGTTTAGAACTGCAAGTACCTCGACGCAAAGTGCGGACATAGCCAAAGACCCCCGAAAGACTGCGAAAGAGGAACGCTTCAAGAGCTTTCCCTATTCATCTCTACTGCAAAACCACTTTGCTCTTCGTATGTTTTGTCTTTTGAACTCTGTTGTGCTGCTTAATGTTTAGAAAAACCTTGTTGAAAAAGTAAAATACATGTTGTTGTTGTTGTTTTTTTTTTTTTTTTAAAGGGGTTGTCTACTACTTAGGCAACAACTTCTTCTCATTGCCGTGGCTGTTCAGCAGTGTTGTGTTCCTGGGGTTCCCCGTAAGGGGGTGACATCGCACAAGCCCCGCACCCAGTCCCCCCTCTGGCTTCACTGTCTCCACCTTCCGATTAATCAATATGAAGTCAGAGCTGCGGCTGCCATCCATTTCCATTATTTGCCCGAAGGTGGAAAAAGAGGAGTCGGTGGCAATTGGACGTGGGGCTCGCGTGACGTCACAACTGTGCTAAGCCCTTAAGAACGCGAGCGCTAACACTGCTGGAACAGGAGAGGCCTATAAGCATTATTTTAATTTAATGGGACCAAACATGGGTTGCCCAACACCTTAAAGTGTCTCCTCATGGAATCTGCTCCAAACTAGGCTCTGTCCGATCAAAACGCTGCAAAAAAAATATTAAAAAAAAAAAATTTCAACAACTTTTCAAAACTGCTTCAAAAAGTCCCCAAAGAAGGAACAATTGTTGAAGTGGTTTCCACATGAAAAATCATCATTTTTTAACCACCTCAAAAATCTCCGTTGGCACATTCCCTGCCATAATCTGCATAAACTTAGAAGTGGAGGTGACAGAAACCAGTCTGATGACCAACGGACTGTCCTTGTGATTCTGCATTCATACAGGGCCGCAGCCTCCATACCAGGGAAATCATGGCTCTAATTGAGCCTTGTTGATTAACAGGAGATTTAAAGAATTGTTCACACTAAAGAGGTTTATTTCACTAGCTAATAAATCCTGAGGTTTCACTCCTGCTTCAGATGTGGCTAAGTGTCTGGGAAATGATGTGGAGAACTGTAGATTTATAACCATTTACAAGAATACAGCCCGTGTAACAGGCAGGTAGACAAAACCGAGCACGTTCTGCTCCGCTCCTGTGCAGGGAGTCTGCGCACGTTCTGCTCCACTCCTGTGCAGGGAGTCTGCGCACGTTCTGCTCCACTCCTGTGCAGGGAGTCTGCGCACGTTCTGCTCCACTCCTGTGCAGGGAGTCTGCGCACGTTCTGCTCCACTCCTGTGCAGGGAGTCTGCGCACGTTCTGCTCCACTCCTGTGCAGGGAGTCTGCGCACGTTCTGCTCCACTCCTGTGCAGGGAGTCTGCGCACGTTCTGCTCCGCTCCTGTGCAGGGAGTCTGCGCACGTTCTGCTCCGCTCCTGTGCAGGGAGTCTGTGCACGTTCTGCTCCACTCCTGTGCAGGGAGTCTGTGCACGTTCTGCTCCACTCCTGTGCAGGGAGTCTGCGCACGTTCTGCTCCGCTCCTCTGCAGGGAGTCTGTGCACGTTCTGCTCCGCTCCTCTGCAGGGAGTCTGCGCACATTCTGCTCCGCTCCTGTGCAGGGAGTCTGCGCACATTCTGCTCCGCTCCTGTGCAGGGAGTATGCACACATTCTGCTCCGCTCCTCTGCAGGGAGTCTGCGCACATTCTGCTCCGCTCCTGTGCAGGGAGTCTGCGCACGTTCTGCTCCACTCCTGTGCAGGGAGTCTGCGCACGTTCTGCTCCGCTCCTCTGCAGGGAGTCTGCGCACATTCTGCTCCGCTCCTGTGCAGGGAGTCTGCGCACGTTCTGCTCCGCTCCTCTGCAGGGAGTCTGTGCACATTCTGCTCCGCTCCTGTGCAGGGAGTCTGCGCACATTCTGCTCCGCTCCTGTGCAGGGAGTATGCGCACATTCTGCTCCGCTCCTCTGCAGGGAGTATGCACACATTCTGCTCCGCTCCTGTGCAGGGAGTCTGCGCACATTCTGCTCCGCTCCTGTGCAGGGAGTCTGCGCACATTCTTCTCCGCTCCTGTGCAGGGAGTCTGCGCACATTCTGCTCCGCTCCTGTGCAGGGAGTATGCACACATTCTGCTCCGCTCCTCTGCAGGGAGTATGCACACATTCTGCTCCGCTCCTCTGCAGGGAGTATGCACACATTCTGCTCCGCTCCTCTGCAGGGAGTCTGCGCACATTCTGCTCCGCTCCTGTGCAGGGAGTCTGCGCACATTCTGCTCCGCTCCTGTGCAGGGAGTCTGCGCACGTTCTGCTCCGCTCCTCTGCAGGGAGTCTGCGCACGTTCTGCTCCGCTCCTGTGCAGGGAGTCTGCGCACGTTCTGCTCCGCTCCTGTGCAGGGAGTCTCCGCACGTTCTGCTCCACTCCTGTGCAGGGAGTCTGCGCACGTTCTGCTCCGCTCCTGTGCAGGGAGTCTGCGCACGTTCTGCTCCGCTCCTGTGCAGGGAGTCTGCGCACGTTCTGCTCCGCTCCTGTGCAGGGAGTCTGCGCACGTTCTGCTCCGCTCCTGTGCAGGGAGTCTGCGCACGTTCTACTCCGCTCCTGTGCAGGGAGTCTGCGCGGCCCAATCCTTAACACCAGACACTTCAGTGCTGCTCTGTACAATAGTTATACATTGTGAGAAATGCTGGTAATGTGTAGATATGAAGCTTTCACTACCGACATGACAAAAATTGGACTTGCGAACGTCTCTTTGATCGCTTCCACTTATTGGCTTTGAGTGAGAACCTTTTAATACAACTTGTTAGTGAGATTTGTTATTTCATTATCAGCGGATATAAATATAATGCAGTCAGGGGAACAGCAGAGACGTGTGAAGTCCTGGGGCTTTTTATGGATTCCAGAAAGAGATCATTAATAGCCACAGCTAATGCATATGTTACCGTATATATTGGTTTGTGACAGTTACTAAATGGCATCCAGTAATTAATATACTCTTCCATGGCAGCTTGTGGGGTACAAGGATGTTTTTTTATGTTTCTTACATCATTAGGGGGGGATTTACTTGGCACAATGCACTGAAATTCTCACATTGCCCCAAAACACTGACTCTTACATGTATTACTGTATTTTTCGTTTTATAAGACGCATCCCAAATTTAGAGATAAAAAAGGTAAAAAAAAAAGTAAAATGGGGGTCCGTCTTATATTCCGGTGTTGTCTTACCGGAGGGGGGCAGCAGTGGTGGTGAAGCGGGGTCACAGGAGGCAGAGGCTGTGCTGGCAGCGGCGGGTCAGTGGTGGCAGCGACTGCGTTGGTTGTGTGGTAGAGCAGGCCGGTGCGGTGAGTGTCCTAGTCTGTCTGCGGTCTGGGCTTCAAAGAAATGGCGCCCGGAGTGTTGCATGCGCAGATGGCGCCAGACTGGAACTAGAGGCGTTGCGCAGGCACCTCCCCTAATGGGAGGATGCCATAAATACACTGTACCTCTCAACCTATAGCCCGGGGAGGACACGACCCGGCTGGGGCGGTGAGTAAGGCTGCTCTCACACATCCGGTTTTTGCCGTGCGGCACAATACGGCGCCCTGCAGAAAAAAAGCAACCTTTTTTTTTGCCGCCGGTTGCGTTTTTTCCCGCATAGACTTGCATTGGCGCCGTATTGTGCTGCATGGCGTTGCGTCCGGTTTTTGCCGGATGCAGCATATTTAGCCCATGCGGTGGCCGGATGGAACGTTGCCTGGCACGTTTTTTGTGCGGCAAAAAAGACGCATCGCGGTGCGGCGCAATTTACAATGAAAGTTTATGGACGCCGGATGCGTTTTTTTTGCACTGCGCATGCTCAGTATCAAGCCGCATCTGTCAAAAAACGGACTGGCTGCATGGGAAAAACTTATGCCGGTGCTACAGTATGTAAATCAGCCGGGTAGATGCCATACGAATGCTTTTTTTTTTGCCTCCATCAGGTGGATGTGACCCTGTGGATACATTTATCGGGTGTGCCGACAGATTTCCCAACATACTGTAGATGCCAAATGGACATTGAAAATGCAGCATGAATACAGCCCAGTGTCGGAGGAGCATTTACACACCGCACCCTGTACAACACTTATGATACCGTTCAGAGCTGAATAATCACGTATGTGGTCACTTTTACTAGGGCCACACCTTACTTTTTAATTTTACACCTGTAAAATCCTTTCCTTATCTTGGATGGACCTGTGAGAAGAAACCTGGTGCCATTTATTGTGTAGGAAGTAAACTTCCAGCATTAGTTATTGCTTTGTGCCACGCTGCACTATCTCCGCACGCCGGACAGGTAATATCGGCTGTTGCTTCTGTCTTACCTGAGATAAACTGAAATATGAACCATAGTTCTATGCAGAATACGCCGCAAGATACCAAATATCACTGAAGTAATGAATAAATAGTGATTTCAATACTCAACGAGCAGAAATTACCTTGGAGGCAAAAAACAGCCACGAGAGCAGCCACAAGAGCAGCCACAGCCACGAGAGCAGCCACGAGAGCAGCTGTGATGCCCTGGACTAGCCAGGTAGTCACAGGTAGGCCCTTGCATAACACCTGTCCCCCTAAAAAGGTAACAGCAGCCAACCACACTAAAACCTAGTCACCTCCCTCAGAGCTTGATGGGCACACCAGGGGGCGGAGCCAGGCGGTTGGCCACGCCCACCAAGGAGTCCAGAGGGCCTGAGGCAGGAGAAAGGAGTTCAGTTGTTGATCAGTCTGTAGTGTTGAGGAGTGAAGGAGAGTGCAGCAGGCCTGTGGTGACAGGTCTGCAGCGGAAACTGACAGGTGCCAGGGTCGTAGCCCTGGTACCTTGACTAGGAGGCAGGCGGTGGACTGGCCTGCAGGAGACGGGAAAATGGCCAGGTGGAACCGTAAGGGACCGGGACAGGGTAGTGGCCCGCCGGTACCGAACCAGGGAGCCGGCAGAGGGCACCAACCACCATCAACTTTGTTCATCAGAGACTCGAGTGTGTCAGTAATCGTGAGTACAACAGTGCCATCCGGCAGCGCACCGCCCTGCACCGCCCAACTGTCACTCTCCCCAAGCGGGTCCCGGGGCCACCATCCCTGCCCACGGAGGGGTTAACATCTTGCTGCACTACCATCTCCCCCGGGTGCCCCTGTAACCGCAGCGGTGGTGTCTACATCTTCACCACATCCCGTGGGTGGCGTCATGAACTCAAACACGGCTCCGGCCGTGCACCTACCTAACCACCCCCATCGAGATTGCCAGCATCCCCTTGCAGAGCGACGTGACTCCCGGGTCCGGAGGCGCTCGAGCAACCCACCAAACGAGCCCGGACCCGAGTGGCTCGGCTGCAGTCGAGTGCGGGGCGGTACACAGCCACAAGAGCAGACAGAAGCTTCGAGTAATAATGCAGTGGTTGTAATAAGGACAAGTCTGCAAAGCTTTTTTTTGCCTTTATGCTACATATAAGTAGGCTCCTTTCCCAGGGCATTCTTGGCTTCTGCTAAATGTATATGCCGGGAAAAATCCGTCTCCCATAGGATTCAATTGCAAGAAAGCTCTCAAACCACGTGGTGTGTAATTTTGCTGGATGCCACCGTTTGGAATAGCTGTGTCTGCTCTCTGCACATATTTCAACATACACCCCCCACACTACAGACTAAAGGCCCCTTTACACACTAAGGCTATGTGCGCACGTTGCGTCGGAGTACCTGCAGTTTATTCTGCACGTTTTCCTTCCCTTGGTTTTTGACCAAATGGCTTTTGACCATTTTTTAGCGCTAAAAACGCATGCGTTTTTACCGCGTTTTTAGTGCGTTTTTAGTACTTTTTACCTGCGTTTTCACCTGCGTTTCTGCAGATGCGTTTTTGAGATCAAGACACTGAGAAATAAAGTTGAATTGGTCAAAAAGAATGAAAAAAGAGAAAAAAAGTATAAAATTAACTTTTAATAAAACTATATGGGAAATTATCATTTTTAATGAGAAAATAGTGGTTATGCACATTTTATCAGAAAAATAGGTGAAGTTTCTAATTTTTTAACATTTAAATTTTCGGTTATTGTGTGTGTGTAAAGGAACATTAGAACCCATTAAATTTTGTCCAGAAAAGAATGCGTTTTTGGAGCCAAAAACGCAGTGGAAAAGCAGGTAAAAAGCAAGAAAAACGCAGGAATTGTGATTTTGGTTGCGTTTTGCCATTTCTCATTGACTCCAATGTTAAGGAAACGCTGCAGAAATGGCAAAAACAACTGACATGCTGCTTCTTTTTCAGCATGGTTTTTGACCACAAATATGCAAATTAAACGCTGCAGAAAAAAAAGCAAAGTGCAGACAGGATTTCTGCTTTTCCCATAGACTTTGCTGGAAATCAAAAACGCATGCGTTTTAGCGCAAAAACGCTGCTGCCAAAAACGCTGCAGAAACGCGGAAAAAAACGCAACGTGCGAACATAGTCTTAGACTTTCTAGCGATCCCACCAGCGATCCCAACCTGGCCGGGATCGCTACAAAGTCTCTGGTGAGCTGTCAAACAGGCAGACCTGGCCAACGACGCAACAGCGATCCGGACCTGCAGAACGACCTCGCTAGTCATTGGGGACGTTGTAAAGCAGCTTTTTGAAAGGGAAGTCGCTAACGAAGTCGCTGTAAAGTCCCTTTACACACTGAGACTTTCTAGCGATCATGCTGCACAGCGGGAAACAAAGGACCAAACAATGGTCCTGAACGATTTGTAGCGATCAGCAACTTCACAGCAGGGGCCAGGTACTGATGTGGTTCACACACTGCAATGTCGCTGGGGAGGTCGCTGTAACGTCACAAAACCGGTGACGTTACAGCGATGTCGTTTGCGATGTTGCAGTGTGTAAAGCCACCTTTAGTACCCTCATGGTTAGCGATTATACAGCCACTAAATGTATACTACTAAATATCTGAGATTAGGCCTTTTTAAGAATTGTTTTAATTTAACGGGAAGACAAATAACATGTAATGAAGCTCCCCCTGAACTGGATCCTGTCTGTGTGACCCCTTCACTTCATTTACAAAGCAGCGCCACCTCTTTGTGGATGTTTTATGTCACAGGATCTTGCCTTCCTTTACACTCACGCCATGACATTTTTTTCAAAATGAGAAAAATAATATCCCATTGGAAATGAAAGCATGGAAAAAATCAGCTGTGTGCAAGGGATCAGAGGCAGAGTGACAGTCCGCAGCTTCCAGTCTCCCGGAGGAAAAGGCGCACCTGTGCTGTTGCTATACACAGCTAGAGGCGACCTCGCCGTGCGCCGGTGACATCACTTTATTAACATGCTCCTTCCAGATCTCTTGCAGGGTCTTTCTCAGACTTTGAAGACTTTTCCAATTAAATTAGACATTTTCTCTTGGGCAGCACAACAAAAGCTGAGTAACATCATGGACCTCGGGCTTTAGCTCTAAGCCTCATTATTGGCTCCAAGTTTGTAACATTGCGGCCAAAATGTGTTGTCCCATATTTTAATTTTATTTTTTTTTAATGCAATTTTACGTTGTGGATTTTAATTTCTTCTACTTTTAATACTTCATACAGTTATAAATGGAAATATAAAAATCCAGCAGCTTTTTGCTGACCCAAATATTTCCAGTGATTCTGAAATTAATAAAATCTTTCTTCACTTTCTTTAATCTGAATATTAATCTTCATGAAATGTGTAAATTGCTGCCTGCTTCTAAAAAAATTGTTTAAAAGAACTGAAGTCCTCAGTGGTTGATACCTTTTTAATGGCAACTAATTAGTGATTAAAAGGTATCAACCACTGAGGACTTCAGTTCTTTTAAACAATTTTTTTATCTCTACTGGCTAACACGGTGCAAAGATATATTTTACTTGCCTGCTTCTAGCAATAAATACGTTAGAATCAATAATCTCCAGATTTTCATACTCAGACACAATATATTCCAATCACTCGATGGGCAGTTGGTCGTGGGGACCCCACAGACGTATTGTAAGTGTATATGTGTATGGGGTATACAACCTGCCACACATGGTACGACGTCACCCTTTTTGGTAGGGGAATGAAGGTTGTAACATGGAGCCCTGACATTGCCAGGAGTGTAATAAACCCGTCATGAGCCCGTAGCTCGCGTCTCGCCTGGGGTTACGCCTGTGCTCTGTTCTCTAGGCAACCGACTAAACTTATCAACCATAAGGAAACAATGTGCAAACCTCCACCAGTTTTACTATTTTATTAGCAAAATGTACTTTTATGCTTAATCATCTCGGTAAAACTCCAGGTTGTATCAGCCATGGGCTTTCATCACAGAGGGAAATCCCTGGAGAAAAATGACTGATCCGATCAGTCCATGTTACCAGAAAGATACATCTGGGCCTCTGCGGTCTCCTTTACGATTCGCTCACATCTGCATATATAAAACCGCTCAGACTCTCATCCCGAAAAGTGGGGTGAGTGAAATCCGTTTAGTATTCCATATGTCTTGGGAGAGTGAGTACATTTTTATTCCCACACCCATTGACTTGCATTGGCGAGTCTCGGCCATAGGGAGAACGTTGCGGGTTTTTTTTCTCGCAGATCTCTATCTCATTGAATAACATTGGTGCAAATGCAAATCGTTGTTTTTTTTTTTAATTTATCGCATTGCATTTTTCATGTTTTATACACAAATGTGTGATCCCATAGAGGCGTACAAGTGTCAAGACTGATTTAGGCGGCACGGTGGCTCAGTGGTTAGCACTGCAGTCTTGTGGTGGCTCAGTGGTTAGCACTGCAGTCTTGTGGTGGCTTAGTGGTTAGCACTGCAGTCTTGCAGCGCTGGGGTCCTTGGTTCAAATCCCACCAAGGACAACATCTGCAAGGAGTTTGTATGTTCTCCCCGTGTTTGCGTGGGTTTCCTCCGGGTTCTCCGGTTTCCTCCCACACTCCAAAGACATACTGATAGGGACTCTAGATTGTGAGCCCCAATGGGGACAGTGTTGCCAATGTATGTAAAGCGCTGTGGAATTAATAGCGCTATATAAGTGAATAAAATTATTATTATTATTTGTCAATAGAAGACTTAAAGGGAACCTGTCACCAGTTTTTTGACCTATAAGCTGCGGCCACCACCGGGCTCTTATATACAGCATTCTAACATGTTGTATATAAGAGCCCAGGCCGCTGTGTAGAACGTAAAAATCACTTTATAGTACTCACCTAAACCGGTCGCTGCGGTGGCTGTGGGTCAAATGGGCGTCTTCATCCACCGGTGCCGGAGACTCCTCATTCAGCCATCTTTATCCTCCATCTTCTGAAACCACGGTGCATGACGCGTCTGACGTCATCCACACTCGTCTGCATTCAGGTCCTGAGCAGATCAAAGTATTGTAGTGCGCATGCGCGGGATCGGTGAGTATGTATGACGTAGACACGTCATGCACACAGGCTTCAGAAAGAAGACTAAGATGGCCGAAAGAGGAGGCACCGGAGGACGAAGACGCCCATCTGCGCCACATCCACCGCAGAGCGACCGTTAGGTGAGTAAATAAAGTGTTATAAAGTTAAAGTGTGATAAAGTGTTTTTTATGTTCTACACAGCGGCCTGGGCTCTTATATACAGCATGTTAGAAAGCAGTATATAAGAGCCCACTGGTGCTGGCCGCAGCTTATAGGGCAAAAAAGTGGTGACAGGTTCCCTTTAAGATTGACATTCAAAATATATTTTGCTATCCATATAGACAATTCTAAGAAGGAGCATTTTTCCACTGCTGGGATCAGATATTTCCCAACCAAATCAGAGTATCATGTTCGTTTATAATTGAGAACACACCTGTAAAGGGAACCTGTCAGCACGTTTCTACATATGAATGTAATGGTATGGCTGTATAGTCACTTGTCACCAGTGATCCAGTGTACATTGGGCTGGAAGCGTACTGCGGCAAGCCAATGCACTGAGACTATTTCTACCAAGTGCATTGTCGCTCCCCCAGTGCACTTTCAGTCTGATTTGTATGTTGGTTCTGTGCTTGATATCAGGTCTAGCACATCGGGCCATTGTGTGAGCGTCTATACAGTCATACCTTTTACTTTTTATAAGTAAAAATAAGTTGGCCGGTTCCCTTTTAAGGAATCTCTAAGGATACAATAAAGTAAGATAATTCATACAGAAGCATTCTGGTCACGTATTTTAGTCTGTTGTTAGGATAGTCTGAAGAAACAAAGCTTCTGAGACCCTGCGCCTCAAGTGTCAGAGGAGCTGTATCGTAAGCATACATACCAGAATTGCCGGGAAAGAAAAAAATGTACTCCACGACTGATTGAGCAGAAAGGATTTTTTTCCCCATCCTCAGGTCTCCGTGCTCAGTCATTGTCTCATTGTCCTGGTACTGCCCTTCTCCTCCGCTCGCAGAGGTACGTGTGCTTATGATACAGCTTCTCTGACAGTTGAGACACGGGGCTTGGGAGCTGTTTCTCCAGACTGCAGCCTGTCCTGACCCGTGACTTGCAGCCTGTCCTGACCCGTGACTTGCAGCCTGTCCTGACTCGTGACTTGCAGCCTGTCCTCACCCGTGACTTGCAGCCTGTCCTGACCCGTGACTTGCAGCCTGTCCTGACCCGTGACTTGCAGCCTGTCCTGACCCGTGACTTGCAGCCTGTCCTGACCCGTGACTTGCAGCCTGTCCTGACCCGTGACTTGCAGCCTGTCCTGACCCGTGACTTGCAGCCTGTCCTGACCCGTGACTTGCAGCCTGTCCTGACTCGTGACTTGCAGCCTGACCTGACTCGTGACTTGCAGCCTGTCCTGACCCGTGACTTGCAGCCTGTCCTGACCCGTGACTTGCAGCTTGTCCTGACCCGTGACTTGCAGCCTGTCCTGACCCGTGACTTGCAGCCTGACCTGACTCGTGACTTGCAGCCTGTCCTGACTCGTGACTTGCAGCCTGACCTGACTCGTGACTTGCAGCCTGTCCTGACCCGTGACTTGCAGCCTGTCCTGACCCGTGACTTGCAGCCTGTCCTGACTCGTGACTTGCAGCCTGTCCTGACCCGTGACTTGCAGCCTGACCTGACTCGTGACTTGCAGCCTGTCCTGACCCGTGACTTGCAGTCTGACCTGACTCGTGACTTGCAGCCTGACCTGACCCGTGACTTGCAGCCTGACCTGACTCGTGACTTGCAGCCTGTCCTGACCCGTGACTTGCAGCCTGTCCTGACCCGTGACTTGCAGCCTGTCCTGACTCGTGACTTGCAGCCTGTCCTGACCCGTGACTTGCAGCCTGACCTGACTCGTGACTTGCAGCCTGTCCTGACCCGTGACTTGCAGTCTGACCTGACTCGTGACTTGCAGCCTGACCTGACTCGTGACTTGCAGCCTGTCCTGACCCGTGACTTGCAGTTTGACCTGACTCGTGACTTGCAGTCTGACCTGACTCGTGACTTGCAGCCTGTCCTGACCCGTGACTTGCAGCCTGTCCTGACTCGTGACTTGCAGCCTGTCCTGACTCGTGACTTGCAGCCTGTCCTGACCCGTGACTTTCAGCCTGTCCTGACCCGTGACTTGCAGCCTGTCCTGACCCGTGACTTGCAGCCTGTCCTGACTCGTGACTTGCAGCCTGTCCTGACCCGTGACTTTCAGCCTGTCCTGACTCGTGACTTTCAGCCTGTCCTGACTCGTGACTTGCAGCCTGTCCTGACCCGTGACTTTCAGCCTGTCCTGACCCGTGACTTGCAGCCTGTCCTGACTCGTGACTTTCAGCCTGACCTGACTCGTGACTTTCAGCCTGTCCTGACCCGTGACTTTCAGCCTGTCCTGACTCGTGACTTTCAGCCTGTCCTGACTCGTGACTTGCAGCCTGTCCTGACCCGTGACTTGCAGCCTGTCCTGACTCGTGACTTGCAGTCTGACCTGACTCGTGACTTGCAGCCTGACCTGACTCGTGACTTGCTGCCTGTCCTGACCCGTGACTTGCAGCCTGTCCTGACTCGTGACTTGCAGCCTGTCCTGACCCGTGACTTGCAGCCTGTCCTGACTCGTGACTTGCAGCCTGTCCTGACTCGTGACTTGCAGCCTGTCCTGACCCGTGACTTGCAGCCTGTCCTGACTCGTGACTTGCAGTCTGACCTGACTCGTGACTTGCAGCCTGACCTGACTCGTGACTTGCTGCCTGTCCTGACCCGTGACTTGCAGCCTGTCCTGACTCGTGACTTGCAGCCTGTCCTGACCCGTGACTTGCAGCCTGTCCTGACTCGTGACTTGCAGCCTGACCTGACTCGTGACTTGCAGCCTGTCCTGACCCGTGACTTGCAGCCTGTCCTGACCCGTGACTTGCAGCCTGTCCTGACCCGTGACTTGCAGTCTGACCTGACTCGTGACTTGCAGCCTGTCCTGACCCGTGACTTGCAGTCTGACCTGACTCGTGACTTGCAGCCTGTCCTGACTCGTGACTTGCAGTCTGACCTGACTCGTGACTTGCAGCCTGACCTGACCCGTGACTTGCAGCCTGTCCTGACTCGTGACTTGCAGTCTGACCTGACTCGTGACTTGCAGCCTGTCCTGACCCGTGACTTGCAGCCTGTCCTGACCCGTGACTTGCAGCCTGACCTGACTCGTGACTTGCAGCCTGTCCTGACCCGTGACTTGCAGCCTGTCCTGACTCGTGACTTGCAGCCTGTCCTGACCCGTGACTTGCAGCCTGACCTGACCCGTGACTTGCAGCCTGACCTGACCCGTGACTTGCAGCCTGACCTGACCCGTGACTTGCAGCCTGACCTGACCCGTGACTTGCAGCCTGTCCTGACCCGTGACTTGCAGCCTGTCCTGACTCGTGACTTTCAGCCTGTCCTGACCCGTGACTTGCAGCCTTTTGAATGATGTGATGGACCATTTCTCCTCATTCTCAGCGAACACCATTATCTGCTCTCCTTACTATGATTCACTTTTACATACTGTATACATTTAAGATGCCTATAAAGATCTATTTGGCTTGGCTATCATATATTGATATGTGTTTCTGCGTGTTTCCCAAAACAACAGGAAAACCATTTGTGCTGCACAAATTTTCTTTATTTTTTTTTACATCTTTTATTATTGTTCTACAGTGGAAGTCAGTACACCCGTATCCATGATAGTGGGCATAAGGTTGAATATATGTGTGTGCAATTTTTTCAGCAACACTCTTCACAATTTTTGAGAATGAGGTTTCACAGAGACTTTGTATCAAAAGTAGTGTCGAGCGGACCCGAACTGTAAAAATCCGGATCCGCGTGGCTTCAGCATCCGATCCGGGTCTGACCCGGGAATCCGGCTGCACGATCCGGATTCGGTGTTTTTTTTTTTTGTTTTGTTTTTTTTCCTCTCGCTCTCTCTCTTCTCTCTTCTCTCTTCTCTCTTCTCTCTACTCTCTACTCTCTACTCTCTACTCTCTTCTCTCTACTCTCTACTCTCTACTCTCTTCTCTCTCTCCTCCCCAACCTCCCCCCCGGATTCCACTTCCCATTGACAGATATATGGGTCCGAACTCCGGATCGGATCCGGACTTCTTTTTCAACCCGCCGGGTAGCCACCGAAACCGGATTTTTAACTATCCGCTCAACTCTAATCAAAACCAAAGCCAACATGCACAAGCATCTATGTTTTTTTCTTATGATTATTTTAATAATAATTATCTTTTTATATAGCGCCAACATATTCCACAGTGCTGTACGTACATCAGCAACACTGTCCCCATTGGGGCTCACAATCTAAATTCCCTATCAGTATGTCTTTCGAGTGTGGGAGGAAACCGGAGTACCCGGTGGAAACCCACGCGAACACGGGGAGAACATACAAACTCCTTGCAGATGTTGTCCTTGGTGGGATTTGAACCCAGGACCCCAGCACTGCAAGACTGCGATGCTAACCACTGAGCCACCGTGTTACCAAGATATTCCACCAAGGCCAAATTCTCACTTAAATGTTTGAAACAGACAGCACATGAATGCATTTCAGGGGGCATCTGTGTACTGTCCGTCCACAACCCGGACACATTCATTGTAATGTATGGTTCTAGTCTGAATGCAAAAAAATAAGACCTGTAAACAGCCATAGCTTATAATGTGTTCGTGTGTTGTCCCTTAAGGAGCACACATGTAGCACATGTATGAGAAAACCAAAAGTGTGAATGAGGCTTTAGGACGGGTACACACATAGGGCCAATTAACAATTTACTTAGAAGGTAAGGCAAACGTGTGATAAAGCCACATGCTGGCACTGCTTTTGACCTCATTTTGGATCTTACCTTAGTTAGAATAATTAACTTTGCTCTTTCTCTGTTTTGATGGTTTTTTTCTGACATGGCTTAGGTCAAGGCTAAGGACCTCCCATTGAGATTGAGTCACCCCGCCAGAGTGTTTTTATAATTACTGAATCATGAAGGATAATGGACATTCCAACAAGTCTACTAAATTAAACATCTAGCAGGTCTGTGCGACTCAGCGGATACATATGGGCCCCCAAACCTATTTTTATTATTATTTTAAAAAACAGTAATGTCACATTCCTGAATAGATATGATCCAGACATCCATGCACACCACTCCCTGAGCTGGTCCTTCAAGTCACAGACATATGGAGGCCAGAAACTGCTCCGCATAAAAATAATAATGTCAAAAACTGCGTCTGAGAATAGGAGAGAAATGGAAGGATTTTTGACTGGCTATGTTGTTATTTCTTGTAGGTTATTGTTGTCATAGCACGGTGCTCAGTGTCAGTATTTCACAGGACTCTTGGGGCATGCACAAAAGTGACATGTCCTAAATGGGAACGAGTGCCACATTTATATAAATGAAAAACGTCTCATCACCAGGTCAGTAGAGACCACTCTTTGCCCTGGTTTTGAGATTTTTTGTGTGTGTATATGTATTTGTGTATATACATGCATACATACATACACACACCATATTTTTCGGACAAAGAGACACTCCTTACCATAAGACGCATCCTAGGTTTAGACAACACAAAATAAGAAAAAACATATTTCCTATTATTTAAAACTTCCCTGGTGTTATAGCGTAGAGGGATCTTTAACACTAACTTTAATGTACTAGGTTAGAATACGGAGGTAACAAATCTAGTGTTAGTGCCTCTTTTGCAGCGTTTATTATACGCAAACAGTTCTGTCTGATATATGGATACTACCTGCACACATAGATACACACAGTTTTGCTGCTACATGCACATATAGGTACACAGCTCTGCTACATGCACATATAAACACACAGCTGTGCTACATGTTAACTACATACTCATATAGACACAAAGCTCTAACCCTCTACTACATGCACATATAGACTTAAATCTCTGTTACATGCACATATAGGTCAGCTCTGCTACATACACTTATGCAGACACACTTTACATTGCCACATCTTGCAGGTTCTAATTGGGATCTAAATGGAGGGTGCACCAGCTGAGCAGCTGAAGGACCTTCCACATAGTTAACTCCGAAAGTTCTTGGAGTGAAAAGGTTAGAAGGTTCTTCAGCTGTTGCAGCCTCCATTCAAATCCCGGTTGCTTCCTCGCCTGCACTGCACCGATAACATTGATCTGTCAGATCAGGAGGAGAGACCAGTTCTCTCTATGATCGAGAAGGACGCAGTGCCAGTGTTCTCCATAACAGGAAGCTGTCTTAAGACTATAAGACACACACACTTTTTACCAGGAGTTTTTCTTAAAAAGTTTGTTCTATAGTCCAAAAAATTTGGCGTGTGTATGATAAATATATATATATATATATATATATATATTGTGAGGTAGCGCGGTCGGCTGCGCAGCAGAAGACACGGGATCCAGGCATATAGGTTCACAGCACACGGTGTTTAATGTCCAAACAAAAATCCACAGCAATATACATGTCTCTCCAGCAGAGACTCAGGGAGTTGTGATCACTCCCTCACACCCGGCACACCTGCCCCTCGTTCCTGTTTCCATTTAACCCTTCCTTCAGCCTGTAGGGAAACAGCATTAACCCTAGAGTGGATTTACTTTCTATCATGGAGTGAGCACAACCGGGGCGAGACATACCGGCCGTCATAGATAACCCCGGTCACAGTCTCACATACCCCCCCCCTCAGTTCAAGCGTGCGGGGTTGAACTCCCGCCATCAAACACGGGCCGCGGGACAAGGCATCGGCGTTGACCTGCAACCTACCGGCCCGGTGTTCAACCGTAAACCGGAAGTTCTGCAGAGAAAGGAACCACCGGGTAACCCGGGCATTCCGTTCCTTGGCGGACCTCATCCAGACCAGCGGAGAGTGATCAGTCACCAAGCGAAACTGCCGTCCCAGCAGGTAATAGCGTAGGGACTCCAAGGCCCATTTAATCGCCAGGCACTCCTTCTCCACTACGCTATAATTCCGCTCGGGAGGGGTGAGCTTCCTACTCAAGAAGGTGACGGGGTGTTCCTCCCCCTGAACCACCTGAGACAGCACTGCCCCCAGGCCGACCTCAGAGGCGTCAGTCTGTACTATGAACTCCTTCCGGAAATCAGGGTTGACCAGAACGGGTTGTCCGCACAGGACCCCCTTCAGGGCCCGGAAGGAGTCCTCGGCCTGCGGAGTCCAGCGCACCATGACGGACTTCTTGCCTTTGAGAAGGTCCGTCAAGGGGGCTGATAGTCCCGCAAAATCTCTTACAAACCTCCTGTAGTACCCCACGATACCCAGGAAGGCCCTAACCTGCTTTGTGGTCAGGGGTCTAGGCCACTTCTGGATCGCCTCAACCTTGTTAATTTGGGGCTTTATCACTCCTTGGCCTATCACGTAGCCCAAGTAGCGGGCTTCCGTGAGTCCCAACGCACATTTCTTGGGATTGGCTGTCAATCCGGCTGTTCGAAGCGCGTCCACCACCGCTTGTACCTGTTCCAAGTGGGTCTGCCAATCGGGGCTGTAAATAATGATGTCATCAAGGTACGCTGATGCATACGCCTGGTGGGGTTCCAGCACTAAGTCCATCAACCTCTGGAACGTGGCCGGAGCGCCATGTAACCCAAAAGGCAAGACAACATAGTGGAAGAGACCCTCCGGCGTAACAAAAGCGGTTTTCTCCTTGGCGGACTCCGTCAGTGGCACCTGCCAGTACCCCTTGGTCAGGTCGAGCGTGGTAAAATATCGCGCCTGTCCCAGCCTATCAATCAGCTCATCCACCCGGGGCATGGGGTAGAGATCGAACTTGGATATTTCGTTCAATCTCCGGAAGTCATTGCAGAACCTTAAGGAGCCATCGGGTTTTGGTATTAGGACAATGGGACTAGCCCATTCACTCCGGGATTTTTCGATGACCCCCAGGCGTAGCATTGTCTTCACTTCTTCTGATATGGCTTGTCTTCGAGCCTCCGGCACGCGGTACGACTTCAGGCGTACCTTCAGGTGGGGCTCGGTGACAATGTCATGTCGTATCAGACTGGTCCTACCCGGCAACTCGGAGAAGACATCGGGGTTCTGCTGAACCAGCCGTCTGGCCTCTCGCCTCTGTTGCTTGGTGAGGGCTTCTCCGATCCTTACTTCCGGTTCGTCCTCTCCGGAGGTCGCTGAAGCCGGGAGTGAACGACCCGAAGAGGAGGGAGATGGGGGAAACTCAACCATCAGGCTTTCCCGTTCCTGCCACGGTTTTAATAGGTTGACATGGTATATTTGTTCAGGTTTCCGCCTACCGGGCTGCAATACTTTATAGTTGACCACCCCAACTTTTTCCTTTATCTCGTAGGGGCCTTGCCACTGAGCCAGGAATTTACTCTCCGCCGTGGGGATTAATACCAACACCCGATCCCCGGGTTTAAAGGTCCGCACGGTGGCTTGTCTATTATAGCGGCCGCTTTGCGCGGCCTGAGCCTCCTGTAAATGCTCCTTCACAATTGGCATGACCGCGCTTATGCGGTTCTGCATTCCTAAAATGTGTTCAATCACACTTTTATGGGGGGTGGGCTCTTGCTCCCATGTTTCCTTTGCCAGGTCCAACAATCCCCGGGGATGTCGCCCGTATAACAATTCAAAAGGCGAAAACCCCGTGGATGCCTGTGGCACCTCTCGGATGGCAAACATCAAATAGGGAAGCATCATATCCCAGTCCTTCCCGTCTTTGGAGATCACCCTTTTTAGCATGGTTTTCAGGGTTTTATTGAATCGTTCTACTAACCCATCCGTCTGAGGATGATACACAGACGTACGCAACTGCTTGATCTGGAGTAGCCGGCATAGTTCTTTGGTCACTTTAGACATGAATGGGGTCCCCTGATCCGTAAGGATCTCCTTGGGCAACCCCACCCGGCAGAACACAGCAAACAACTCCCGAGCTATAAGCTTCGCCGCAGTATGTCTGAGAGGTATCGCCTCTGGATACCGGGTGGCATAGTCAACGATCACTAGGATGTGTTGGTGCCCTCGAGCAGACTTTACGAGGGGCCCCACCAGATCCATCCCTATCCGTTCAAAAGGGACTTCTATAATGGGTAACGGCACCAACGGACTGCGAAAGTGGACCAGTGGTGCGGTAAGCTGACACTCCGGGCAGGTTTCGCAGAACCGTTTTACCTCCCCAAAGACCCCGGGCCAATAGAACCGTTGCAATATTCGCTCCTGCGTTTTCTTGACCCCTAGGTGGCCACTCATCAGATGTTTATGAGCCAAGTCGAGGACCCGCCGGCGATACGGCTGGGGCACCACCAACTGCTCCACCCCCACGCCCCGTATTTCATCTACCCGGTAGAGTAAATCCTGTTTAAGAGCGAAATGGGGGTACCTTACCTGGGCACCGGGCAGCTGGGCCACCCCGTCAATTACTAACACCCTATTCCGGGCATGTATTAACGTAGGGTCCTGGAGTTGGGCTGTCCCAAACGCATCCGGGGATGCCTCCAAGTCCGGGATGGGCTCGACCGTCTCAGCCTCTCCTGCCAATATCGGAGGGGACCTAGGGGTTCCCTTCCATAAAGTCCAAAAATAGGGCAGATCCCGTCCTAGGATCACGTCATAAGGAAGAGTGTTAAGCAGTCCCACCTCATGTTGCACCTGACCGCAAGGTGCTGTGATGGTGACAATCCCCGTGGGATAGTCTCGGCGGTCCCCATGTATGCAAACCACCCCCACGGTACGTCCTGTGGCCTTTACTTTAGCCCTCAAGGTGGATCGCACAAGGGTCACTAAGCTCCCGGAATCCAACAATCCTGTAACCGGACATCCATTCACCTGTATTTGGCACAAGTGGGGCTCAGTCTCTGGGGGAACCAGGTCAGCGGTACACACCACCTGAGCATACATTGAACCCCGCCGGGTAACCCCACAATCCATGGGCTCCGTGGTCAGGGGACACTGGGCTTCCATATGTCCCACCCGCTGGCACCGCCAACATCTAATAGGGAAGGAAACCCCCTTGACAAGTTGTCGTTTAGGGTACATGGCCTTCCGGACCTCAGGAACGGCGGGCGCGGCCTCAGCCAGGATGGTAGCGGACTCCTGTACCGGTGTCGGCGGTGGGTCCTTGGCCCTAGGCTTGGAGGGGCCGGACCGACGGGCGGTACGCAAAGTCTCAGTGTCCCGTATCAAGTCCTGCGTAGCCACATGCCGCTCTACCAGGGACACTAATTGGTCCAGGGTACTCGGGTCACCCTGTCCTACCCACCGTTGAACGGTGACGGGTAAAGTGCGCACAAAACGATCCACTACTACCCTTTCCACCATTTGCGCCGGGCTCAGAGTGTCAGGCTGCAACCACTTTTTTACAAGATGTAATAAGTCATAGGCCTGGGAGCGTACGGGTTTGGCTTCCTCATAGAACCACTGATTTACCCGCTGAGCCCGTACATAGGTATTCACCCCCAACCGAGCCAGTATTTCGGCTTTCAGGGTCACATAGTCAATGGCGTCCTCGGTACCGAGGTCCAGGTACGCTTTTTGGGGTTCCCCCGTCAGATAGGGCGACAATACCTCAGCCCACTGGGGGGTCGGCAGCTTTTCCCGCTCGGCCACCCGCTCAAACACTGCCAGGAACGCTTCCACATCATCCCCCGGGGTCATCTTTTGCAACGCTTGTCTCACCGCTTTCCGGACGCTGCCGTCGTCACCCGGTCCCGGGGTTGTTGCTGCCGGTCCGGCACGGATTGACTTGGCCAGGAGAACCATCTGTTCTTGGTGCCTTTTTTCCTGCAATTTCAAGGATTGCTGGTGCTGTTGCTGCTGTTGCTCCAACGTCCGGAGCAGGTGGGTATTCACCTGTTGTTGCTGTGCATTAGCCTCTTGTTGTTGTGCATTAGCCTGAGCCAAATGCCTTAGTATGTCCTCCATGGCGTCGCTGGGTTTGGGCCGTAGTATAGCTGCTTGAATCCAGGACATGTGCTACCGGATCACCAGAAAAGGAAGTACACCTCACCGGGCTGGCATGCCCGCCGATTCTCCACCATATGTGAGGTAGCGCGGTCGGCTGCGCAGCAGAAGACACGGGATCCAGGCATATAGGTTCACAGCACACGGTGTTTAATGTCCAAACAAAAATCCACAGCAATATACATGTCTCTCCAGCAGAGACTCAGGGAGTTGTGATCACTCCCTCACACCCGGCACACCTGCCCCTCGTTCCTGTTTCCATTTAACCCTTCCTTCAGCCTGTAGGGAAACAGCATTAACCCTAGAGTGGATTTACTTTCTATCATGGAGTGAGCACAACCGGGGCGAGACATACCGGCCGTCATAGATAACCCCGGTCACAGTCTCACAATATATATATATATATATATATATATAATGTATATATTTAATATTACACACACAAAGTCACGGCCAGAAGTGTTGGTACTGTTGAAATTGTTCCAGAAGATGAAGTATTTCATGAAGAAAGTTATTACAATTACCCATGTTTTGTTATACACATGTTTATTTCCTTTGTTTATATTGGAACAATACACACACAAACAAAAAAACTACAGAGAAAAAAAAGCAACTTGGTCAGAATTTCACACAAAAACCCCAAAATGGGCCTGGCAAAATTGTTGGCGCCTTTTCAAAATGATTGATAAGCAACTTTGTTCAAGCATGTGATGTTCGTTCAGACGTATCTGTGGCAAGTAACAGGTGTGGGCAATATAAAAATCACACCTGAAACCTGCTCATCATTCTGATTACCAAAAATGGAATGAGGCCTGCAAAGAAAAGAACACCGCACATACAGTCACATATGGTGGAGGATCAGAGATGTTTTGGGTTATTGGGTTATTTTGCTGCCTCTGGCATTGGGTGCCGTGACTGTGTTCAAGACATGAAATCTGAAGATGATCAAAGGATTGTAGTGCCCAGTGACAGAAAGCTGGGGGTGCATCCTAGATCGTGGGTCTTGCACCGGTACAGTGACCCCAAACAATTCAAGAAGCCCCAGAAATGGATGGAAACAAACTGCTGGAGAGTCCTGAAGTGGCAGCAATGAGTATGGACCTAAACCCCATCCACAGCTACAGCTGTGGAGCGATCTTAAAATTACTGTTGAGAGAAGACGCCTTCACATATGAGAGAGCTGGAACAGTTTATAAAGAAGAGTCCAAATTTCCAATTGAGAGGAGCAAGAAGCTTGTGGATGGTTATTGCAGTTATTTATTCCAAAGGGTGCAACCAAATATTAAGATGAGGGGGACAACAATTCTGTCTGGCCTATTTTTGGCGTTTTATATGAAATGTTGTCCAATTTGCTTTTATTCTCTGTTTTTTTTGTGTTCTTCCAATATACACAAAGGAAATAAATGTGTGTAATTGTAATAATCTTTGGGAGAAATACTTAGAAAGCAATCCTGCCACTTACTGAAAAGTAATTTACCAAGGTGCCACACAACAAACATCTCGTGATGGGTAAAACCAGTGAGCTGTCTCAAGACCTTCCCAATCTTAGTGTTGGAAATCAGACTGATTACATTGGTTACAGAGGATTTTATAAACTCCTGATGGTTCCAGTGAACACTGTTGGAGCCATAATTCGGAAGTGGAAAGAACATAATTTCACCATAAACCGGCCATGACCAGGTGCTCCCTGCAAGATTTCAGAGAGAGGAGTGAAAAGAATTAACAGAAGAGTTGTCCAAGAGCCAAGAACCAACTGTGGAGAGCAACAGACCTGTAATCAGCAGAGACAATTGTTTCAAACAAAACAATAAGTAATGCACTCTCTTTCCATGGCCTGCATGCACACTCACCACGCAGGACTCAATTGCGGAACAAAAATCAGGCTCATCAGCTTTTACAGTTTGCTCAATAACATTTAGAGAAGCCTGTGAAATACCGGAGAATACAGCCTGGTCAGATGAGAATAACTGAACTATTTGTATGTCATAATACACACCATGTTTTGAGGCCAAAAGGCAAATCATCCCCAAAAACGCCAACATTTGTGAAGTGTGGAGGAGGGAACATCATGGTGTGTGGCTTTATTTCAGCGTATAACACTGGCAAACTTCATGTAATTGAAGGAAGGATGAATGGACAAATGTACTAAGACATTCCAGATAAAAATCTGCTGGCAATGATGAAGACGAAACGAGGGAGGACATTTCAGCAAAACAATGACCCCAAACACACGGCCAAGGAGACTACCAACTGGTTTCAGAGAAAGAGAAAATAAATTTACTAGAATAGCCGAGCCAATCACCAGAGCCCAATCCAATAGAAAATGTATGGAAGGAACTAAAGCTCAGAGATCATAGAAGGAGCCGGGACCTGAGGATGTGAGGAGTGTGTGTGGAAGAATGGGCCAAAATCCACCTGAGCAATGCAGGCGACTAGTGTCTCCATACTGGAGGCATCTGGAAGTTTCATCACCAACATAGGCTTTTATATAAAGTATTAATTACATTTCAGTAAGTGCGTTTAATACTTTAATCCTGTGTCATTTCTCTGTATCACATTTATGGACGTCTAGGGTTTTATTTATTTCTTTGCTTTTGTGGATTGGATGGGTTGTTACCAACATCTGGTGAGAAATTCATGTCAATAGCAGTTTTGGTAATATATCTATAGAAAATAGGTGACGTGTTTAATACTTAATTCTCTTGCGTGTATATATACGTATACACACACCTCTAATCCTGTGTGCTATGCTCTGTACATGGAAAGCCCATCTATCTGATCTTCATATTATATTCAGTATAAAGTGTAGCTATTACTTAGTGTTACTCAGACATAGTCGGGTCTTCCAGTAACTGTGGCTCAGTGCTAGTGACTGGCTTTTTGGCTGATTCTATAGCCAGCATGCGCCAGCTTGCCCCGTATCCAGCCCACACCCTGCTCAGTGGCTTGACAATAGAAGGAGTCTGTACTTATGGTAAGCCCTACAGCAATGATTACATTAACAAAGATGACTTGTAACACATACTTTCCATCGTGCATAAGTAAAAGGAAAGCGCTATTAATCAACAGTTCTGGTGAATGTTGATGGGACAAATGAGTATCAGTCTTCACCCCATTTACTGTTATATTCTGCTTTCACTCGGATGTCGGATATTTGCCAGAAGACCAAGAAACCTTAAACCATCATAATCTTAATTCTCTTTTCTGTTTTATTTTATTCCCTTGTAACCTGGAATCCTGCGAGTGATGCGTCGCTGTGCGCTTCACAGTTATATCTGGCGGCACAAAATTGATAAGATATAACTATAATGAGAGACAAGTCCTCGCACAACATGAAAGAGATGAGGTTACAATGAGGATGCACATACTCTACAGCTCTCAACTGTACGGGGCATTTTGGGATTACAATGTTAAAAAGATTTCCCATGACACACCTGTGAAATTACAGACCGTTGTGCACAGTGTGTATAGCAGACAGGATCGGTAAAGTTTATCTACTAGGGTCTAAGTTCAGACTGCCGGCTGGTGACAGATGCCGTGTCCAGTTTTCTTACTCATTTTTACTATGGTCAGTGCTTGCATTGTGCTGTGAGGACATGGTCCTGGTAATCCATAATCTGTGGTCCCTGCTGTGGACTCACGGCTTCTCCCTATAGCAATGTATAGAGGGAAAACTGTCAATCATGGGTGAATGGGTGGAGTGAGCGACAGCTCATGAATACAGAGGACTCCGGATCCCATCCACTTATTCCTTAAGACTCCCGACTCTCCACTGCTGTAACTAACAAAGTGTATATTTCACAAAAACTGCCATGCTGTACAATATAACGGATACAGTGCTGAAATCAGCGTGCGCCAATATTTAATGCTGCACGAGAGACATCGTCTTAAATTCCCTGATCGTTCACAAAAGCCGGCCGATCAGCTGATCACTCCCAAAAGCCGGCCGCCGAGAGATCAGCTGATCACTCCCAAAAGCCGGCCGCCGGGAGATCAGCTGTACGCTCTCAAAAGCTGGCCGATCAGCTGATCACTCCCAAAAGCCGGCCGCCGGGAGATCAGCTGTACGCCGGGAGATCAGCTGTACGCTCTCAAAAGCCAGCCGCCGGGAGATCAGCTGTATGCTCTCAAAAGCCGGCCGATCAGCTGTACGCTCTCAAAAGCCGGCCGCCGGGAGATCAGCTGTACGCTGTCAAAAGCTGGCCGATCAGCTGTATGCTGTCA
Source organism: Anomaloglossus baeobatrachus (assembly GCF_048569485.1). NCBI lineage: Eukaryota > Metazoa > Chordata > Amphibia > Anura > Aromobatidae > Anomaloglossus > Anomaloglossus baeobatrachus. Next base: position 208,511,898 of record NC_134362.1, read on the forward strand.
AAAGCCGGCCGATCAGCTGTACGCTCTCAAAAGCCGGCCAATCAGCTGTACGCTGTCAAAAGCCGGCCGATCAGCTGTACGCTCTCAAAAGCCGGCCGCCGGGAGATCAGCTGTACGCTCTCAAAAGCCGGCCGATCAGCTGATCACTCCCAAAAGCCGGCCGCCGGGAGATCAGCTGTACGCCGGGAGATCAGCTGTACGCTCTCAAAAGCCAGCCGCCGGGAGATCAGCTGTATGCTCTCAAAAGCCGGCCGATCAGCTGTATGCTCTCAAAAGCCGGCCGATCAGCTGTACGCTGTCAAAAGCCGGCCTATCAGCTGTATGCTCTCAAAAGCCGGCCGATCAGCTGTACGCTGTCAAAAGCCGGCCGATCAGCTGTACGCTCTCAAAAGCCGGCCGCCGGGAGATCAGCTGTACGCTCTCAAAAGCCGGCCGCCGGGAGATCAGCTGTACGCTCTCAAAAGCCGGCCGATCAGCTGATCGTTCGGCCGCCAGATAGAGAATGAAACATTGATTTCAATAATTAAACACAATAGCTGAACATGCGCAGTGAAAAAAAAAGGATTCCGTCGCTCAAAAAACGCTACATGCTACGTTCCTGCCGCCTGACGGTCAGTCGTTCCATGACTGATCCATCATGCAGCGGATGCAACGCAAAGCCATCAGTCGCAATCCGTCGTCCAAACAAGTCTATGGGGATTGTAACTGATGCAAAACAACGCGTGTGAAAGCCGCCTTAAGCTCTGTTCACACTAGAAAAAGGATTTTTCTCAAGAAATTTCTTGAGTCTGAAAGGTTAGCTCACTTGTGGTCAAAAAATGCACCGAAAACCGCATGTGTTTTTACCGTGTTTTTGATGCGTTTTTGGTGTGTTTTTGGTGCGTTTTTTCTGCAGGTTGGTCCCTGCGTTTTTTTTTTAGCATTATCTATGGCAAAAAACGCAGGTACCTGCAGAAAAGAAGTGACATGCACATTCTTTTTCTCAAGAAATTCTGCCGAAGGAATGTTCTTGAGAAAAAAAACGCAAGGTGCACATAGCTATTTTATTTTCCCACAGGTTTTGCTGGGGAATGTCTGCAAAAATGTTACAAACATTTTCTCAAGAAATTTCTGCAGCAAAAATACAAAAATAAAAGCAGGTAAAAACGCAGTGTGCGCACAGGGCCTTAGACGGCAGAAGTCAGTTCTCCAGATCTAGGATCTGGTCGATATTCAGTTCCTTTAAAATATTCGATGTTCTTATTGCTGTATACTAATATCCCACACTTAGAGGTCAAAAAAGGTTTACAAGGATGGAGTAATGTAATCGGTGGCAGGTTGCCAGGGCGCTTCTTTCCTCAATGAAGCAAGAAGGTTTCTTATAGCCCAGAGCTACAATTTTTCCCATCTCATGAATATCTACTTCTCAGGCCAATGTTTATACACACACCTGCTCAAGTTTCTCCGAGCCCAGGGAGCTGATGCAACTTGCCCCGGCACGCTGGTGAGGCATGTCCTAGCTCTGGAAGAGAGTAAGTCAAGGTAGCATCGAGCACTAGATGGCCAAGAGGCACTTCTCCTTGCCTTAAATGTCATACATCATTCAAGACTAAGGTGAGGGAGGGGGGTCGCTTTTTGACATGTATGTGAACTCTAGAGTGGCAGTGGAGGTTTACGAGCTTTCTTATGGGGATTATAATATGTGTGGAAGATAAACCTTCTTTTATATATTAAGATATCCCCTGCTATATAAGTGAGTTTACAACATGATGTATGTCTGCGACAGCCCAACCTTTGTCAAAACATTTCTGCAGAGCCGGGCCCTTCGCATAGTTGTAGGAGTCATTTTCGGAGTAGCTGTGTTCCCAGCCATGTTCTCATCCATAGCACATGCAGAGAGCCAAGTGCGGTGAGTGTTGACATTGGTACCGCTGGCACACGTTGCCTTTCCTCTCTGCTGTGGTTAATCACTGAAGGCAAAGCTGTACTTATTGGTTTTGTTCAGGCACGTTTTTGGGGTTTTCCTGTTTTTCATCGATTTGTGTAGAATCAGCACTTTTTACCATTCTTCCAGAAACTGCTTAAAAAAACATGTTCCTAATATTTCCTGTAGGTTCATAAATATGGAAAGTGAATATTTATCACGGGTGCAAATCCATAATTGAAGTTCTGAAAAATATGAGTAAAGTTACCAAACCGATGGTGATTATACAGTTATTACCTGGATCAGGAACAGGCTCCCTCCGAAAAGCTGAGCGCAGTCACATAGGCCGGTCCTGGTGACCTCTCCGCACCCAGTACAATCCCATGAGGGAGCCTATCCCCAATTCATGCTGCCTGTGTTTTGGGCACCTGAGAGGTTTAATTTAAGGCATTGTTCTTTGTTTTAGCACTATTTGTGCATAAACTTTTTACAGCCATTGTAAGGCTGGAAGTCGTCTAGAACAAAAAATACTATAAATACTGCAGCAAAACTGCAGTGTGCGAATAAGGATTAAGTCAGAATATTACTTTCTAATTCAGCTAATTAAACATCGCTTCCCTGTTTCATAAAGACATTCAGTGGCCATAACTCATTAAGGCTGGTTTCACACATCTGCTTTTTGCTTTCAGGCACAATCCGGAGAAATGCGGATAAAACCGATTCGGCGCCGGATCCGTTTTATTCCCCATTGACTTGTATTAGCGCCGTATTGTGCCAGATGGCCTTGCATTGCCTGCGGCGTCCGCCGGATCCAGCGACATTTCTACGTCTGGCTGCCGGACAGGACGTAGCATGCAGCGTTTTTTGTCTCTGGCATAAAACCGGGCCACGCCGGATCCGGCGCCGTACGGCATGTTGTATAATGGAAACCTATGGGCGCCAGATCCATCGTCATCCGGCAGATGACGGAATCCAACGACGGATCCGGTTTTTTGAACTGAGCATGCTCAGTATCACAACGTATCCGTCAAAAAATGGAGGGAACGCATTGAAAAAACTTATGCAACGGATCTGTCGCATCAGTTTTTTCACCAGATCATGCCTGACGGCGAAAAAACGGATGTGTGAAACCAGCCTAATGAAAACTTTGCTGTCAGTAGTCGTTGTTCAGGTTGAGACAATGTCGGTTGGTTCTGAAATTACGCATGGCTGTCCATAGAGTTGAGTATATAGCTAACCTATGTATATAGAAATGCGTGTCCACCACATATTGTTACACATGCCAATGATGCTGTAGCTGCAGTGCTAATATTCCCTCTATATTCCACTTGGACAGCCGCGTCCCTTCAGCCTTTTTGTGCAGCTTTCCATGAGCTTCCGATTGCTGAGCTGATACGGCCGGATCCATGTGACGCACACATGCTATGAGTTGCCGGCAAATGGATCACTGCATAATTTCCTGAATCAAAATAAAACTCAGACCATAAACAATTGTCTTCCCTTCCTTCAGACAGATCAAGGGCTTTCAGGAAACCTCATAATCATTCCTCGATACAGACTTCACGGCAAATTGCCTGTTATTTTTCCGTCTTGCGCTTTTAAAGTTTAACTTGCTTAAATATAACAAAATGCAAGAACCATCTGCTGAGACGACGCATCTCTCATTGTCTGTCTTCACCCGAGTGATGCTCATCAGCCCCTCATTTCCATCAGTGGTCACGTGTGTGTTACGGACAGTTATTTACATAGTATCTCAGTCACAAGGGACCCTTCCTGGTGCGGATTACACACGTCGGGAAACTTCCGATGTGTAGGAGGGTGAGCTTCAAACCTTAATGTGTGCAAGGAAGAGTCCAGATCATCCGTCTACTTCATGTTAAGAGCTTCAGACAAGATGGTTTATGTTAATCAAAACAACAAACTGTCCTCTCGATTCACCGCGTGTAATATAATATTAGTGGACACTGTGTATGGGATCTCTCTTGGATACTGATCTCAGCCTGCCAGTCTCAATGCACGACACCTCTAATGACGCTTTGTTAGGTGGCTTGGAACAAATGGATAAAGAATGACGCTCGCAGTGTTACGCTGTTTTCTCATCTACCTTTTTGCTTTTTTGGTGTGTTCGATAATGATTTTGTGCAGTGAGGGGAAGGGGGAGAGTGGTGACCGTCTCCTATTGTAAATGGTGGATCCTCCGATCACTATATATTATTTACCTTTCATTGTAATCCTGCCTGTAAGAGTAATCAGATGACTCATTTTATGGAATAGGTCTGTGGGCACGTTCAGTGGCCTGTGCAGAAGTCACTGCGCAGGGAGGAAGGAATCCATTCTTCTTTTTATATACTACTAGCTGTACTACCTGGCTTCTCCAGGGTTAATAACTGCTGTTAACAAAATAGAATGTATTAACAAAAATGTATTCTGCACACAAAAACCACAAAACAAATAGATATAAATGTAATTATAATGTCTGTCTCCCCCTCTGTATATATCTCTCTGTCTCTATTTTTGTCTGTCTGTCTCTTTTCCTGACTGTCTCTGTCTCTTTCTCCGTCTGTCTCAATCTCTTTCCCTGTCTATCTATCTCTGTCTCTTTCCCTGTCTGTCTCTTTCCCTGTCTGTCTCTTTCCCTGTCTGTCTCTTTCCCTGTCTGTCTCTTTCCCTGTCTGTCTCTTTCCCTGTCTGTCTCTTTCCCTCTGTTTGTCTCTTTCCCTCTGTTTGTCTCTTTACCTGTCTTTGTCTGTCTCTTTGTCTGTCTGTCTCTTTGTATCTCTCTTACCCTGTCTGTGGCTGCCTCTTTCCCTGTCTGTGTCTGTCTCTTTCCCTGGCTGCATTGTGGATGAGAAACTGTGGAAAGAAAAGCGCAATAGGGTCTTACCCCAAAAAGGGAGGAAGATATGTAATAAAAACACACTCACCTATAATGGTTGTGCCAGTCACAACCACTATACAGGCATATATAAGATCCAGGTCCAGGCAGCAGTCCCAAAGTTGGCTGATAACAGAGAGTGATAGAAGAAGGGTCTTAATTCCGCGCCAAGGACTCAATGGATCCAGGAAGAGATTAATGCTTCTTTAATAACATGCACAAGTCTACGCGTTTCTGGAGACACAGCTCCCTTCATCAGGACATTGGCAAGAGAACATCAAATCTGGTTTCAAGTGAGATGGTGAAGTATAAAAGCATGCAATGATGTCATAGGAAACACCCATCTTGAAAAAAAACTTTGAAAGCGGGCGGGATCCAGATCATTCTAGAAATCTGTATGTTCAAACAGTTCCCTGAATATTGAATTATGATCAAAAAAAGTTATATACACTTCTACTAACATACAGTAAATATGTACAATAATCCTGACAAAAGAAAAAACAAAATAAATATATAATATATAATAGATACTGAACGACATACACGGGGTTAGAACCTGGTGTAAAAGAAAGAAAAACAGCACGATGGGGGATGATCATAATGTAAAAGACTGGATAAGGGAGGAAAAAAAAAAAAAATTCATAGTGTAAGAAGAAAAAGTGGTTAAAAAAATATATATATATTAATTTTTATTACGACAATTAAAAACTAGGAAGCATCTCTGTATTTAAAAGCAATTCACCCTAAAAAATTATTTGAAAAAAATATATAAATATATAAAAAAAATATATATAAAAAAACTGGTTTAAGACATATAACAAAAAATGTTGTGGAATCATTAATAAATAAGTGAAAATTGAGAAAAATTATTATTACGGGTATATATAACCTAAAATCAATAGATCAGTGACCTCATTGAGACCCAACGGTTTAAGTGTACGTAGTCTATAGATCCAATAGGTCTCCTTTTTGTTGAGCATTTCCATACGGTTAGGGATAAAAGGTGGGATCTGTTCAATAGGGGTGACCCTAAGCTTAGATTTCCTATTGTGTGCTATAGTGACATGCCTAGACAATCCGTGTAGGAGAAAGCCTTTTTTAATGTTGTGACGATGTGAATTCAATCTATTGTGTAGTGGTTGTATCGTTCTACCCACATTGTAATACTATTGTATGTTCTGAGGATTTCGATAGCGTTAGGGCAATGACAACCAGAGACGAGTTCTTGGTACAAGATGTTTATAATATGTAACCACGGTAGGTACAGAACGGAACAAACACAGCAGAACAAACACACGAGATACTTTCCCGAAACGGAGCGAAGGGAATTCCCGGGGCCACGCACCGGACTCCCCCAGGGAGACCACCAGAGCGAACCCCTATACAGGGACTGTCCGGCAATCACCCCGGAAGGCCTAAATGCGCAGCAGCCGGGACACAAGGGGCAAGTGGTAAAGTCCAGGAGTGTCCGTACGGGATGATAGTCCAGAGTGGTTACAAACCGGAAGGAACCGGGCAGAAGTGCTGAACACAGACGGCAGACGGAGTCCAGGCACAGCTTGAAGAAACCGGGTATGGTCCAGAGTCGGTTGGTATTCTTTCAGGAGGATCCAAAGGCAATCAGGAAGTAGAAGCAGCAAGGCAGGAGCACACAGCAAGCAGTATACTCAGGCACTGGACTAGGCTTAGAGGCGGCCTTTTAAGCAGCTGGACAGGAAGTAGGGCAACAGAACAGTAAACTCCATGTTAACCGAGGGCAAGCCTTTGTCAAAAGAGAACTGGAAAACCCGGAAACCTGACACACATACTGCTTATTACATTCACATTCGATCAAATAAATGACATAGTCAGATTGGCATGTTAGGTGGGTTTTGATAGGATAAAATTCCCCCCCTGAACCAGAACAGAATTGTGTCCTCCTATGTTGTATCGAGTAACAACAAAGGCAGTTTCTCATAAGGCATTTATAAGCACCACAGGGTTTGACAGAAGACTGGGAGATGGGAACCTCCCTAAGTCTACTGGGGGCTAGCATATTCTTTAAGCTGGAGGCTCTCCTGAAGGTCACCCCGGGTTGTGCCGGTAAGCACCCCCCTAGGACCGGGTCATTTAGGAGAACCCCCCAATGTTTGGAAAGAATCTTCCTGATCCTCTCACCATCATTACTGAAAGTGGTGAGGAAGTTTGAGGAAAAGTCACAGGGCTTTGTGTCCCCAATCCCCCTTACTTTTTGTCTGATCAAATCTGTCTGGGTCAGGGTACTCGTAGCTTTATACGCTCCCTTGACAAGGTTAAGGGGGTATTCTTTCTCAAGGAACCTCTCCTTTAAAATGTCAGCCTGTTGTTTAAAATCAATGTTGAGCGAACAGTTCTTACGGATTCTTTTGTATTGGTTCTTTGGTATATTAATAAGCCACTTGCTGTAGTGACTGCTGGAATAATGAATATACCCATTGCTGTCAACCTTCTTGAAATAGGTTTTTGTTGAAATCCGCCCATTGTTGTGTATACCCTGGCTGCATTGTGACACGCCAACATTCCATATAAGGGCGTGGCTGCACATTCTTCTGAAGTTCTGGCTGCACTGTGGCTCCCAGCTCCATTCGCTTTAATGGAGGCAGGTTTTTTGGTGAATAACTGTAAAGCGCGGGGTTAAAATTTCCCCTCAAAACATAGCCTATGACGCTCTCTGGGTCCAGAAGTGTGAGTGTGCAAAATTTTGTGGCTGTAGCTGCTACGGTGCAGATGCCAATCCCGGACATACACACACACATACACATTCAGCTTTATATATTAGATAAGCAACATCTGGACCAAGTCTTCAGGAAGAGGAGTTTTCAGCTGTGTCCATGTATAGACGATCCGCTGAATAATACTCTATGTTCTCAGCTCAGAGTTCAGCTCCTGGGAGAGGTGCAACCTCTGTATAGCTTTACAGTGTTTTTGGGTTGTAGTCTTCTGTCACCTACTTTTTTGGAAATTCTTTGAGTACCTGTTGTAGCAGATGATGAGCCTGCGGCAGGTATCGTTCTCCTTGTCCTATCCATCCTCATTACGTGGAAGATATTTTGCTTTACACGCTCTGTTCATTGTTTCACCCCATGACCCGGCCAGGACCATCTTTCTCTCTCATCAGAGATTGGTATTCCAGATACCAAGCCTCGGGTCTGACGTGACCACACGATTACACCGAGTCTCCATGACATACCGTGTGTCATGCTACATCTACACTCACATTTATCATCTTTTCTCCGTGTCTAAAAAGTTCTGGAATCTGTCAGTAAATAATGTACGATGTTCACCTGTCAGATTTGCCCCTCATTGACTGTTTGCTTAAAAGAAACCTAAAATATAAGTTGCCCTTCTATTGGCAAATCCAAAGCACGCGCAGCAGCCCCAGCTTAGTAACTGTGTGTTGTACGTAATAAGCCGCAAAGGTGGCAATAAGAAGTGTAGCCAGAGGTGATCCTCGAGGTGACTGGGAGAGGACATCACTTTGCAGCTAATGCCACAATGACAACCAGTATGGCAGCTCTATCTGATTTTATGTATATATATATATATAAATTTAACCCCTTGCTTTAAAGTTAGTCTCTAAAATCCAGCCGCCATTAAACTGAATGGAGGTGGGAGCTACAGGCAATAGCAACTGTCAGTGGTTGCTATAGGAACAAAATAAACTGTTAGTTGAAGCTTATGCGTGAGGTTATATGATGTCGGTGGAGAGATGGATAGAGAGACAGAAAAAGACAGACAGACAGAGACACAGACAGAGACAGCCCTGGAAAGAGACAGCCCTGGAAAGAAACAGACGGTCAAAGAGACAGACGGTCAAAAAGACAGACCTGGAAAAGAGACAGACCTGGAAAAGAGACAGACCGGGAAAAGAGACAGACTGGGAAAAGAGACAGACTGGGAAAAGAGACAGACTGGGAAAAGAGACAGACCGGGAAAAGAGACAGACGAGCAAAGAGACAGTCAGGAAAAGACATAGAAAAAGAGACTGGGAGACAGACTGGGAAAGAGACAGACCTACAAAGAGACAGACGGGGCAAAGAGACAGACGGGGCAAAGAGACAGACGGGGCAAAGAGACAGACGGGGAAAGAGACAGACGGGGAAAGAGACAGACGTGGAAAGAGACAGACGGGGAAAGAGACAGACGGGGAAAGAGACAGACGGGGAAAGAGACAGACGGGGAAAGAGACAGACGGGGAAAGAGACAGACGGGGAAAGAGACAGACCTACAAAGAGACAGACGGGGCAAAGAGACAGACGGGGAAAGAGACAGACGGGGAAAGAGACAGACGGGGAAAGAGACAGACGGGGAAAGAGACAGACGGGGAAAGAGACAGACCTACAAAGAGACAGACGGGGCAAAGAGACAGACTGGGAAAGAGACAGACGTGGAAAGAGACAGACGTGGAAAGAGACAGACGTGGAAAGAGACAGACGTGGAAAGAGACAGACGGGCAAAGAGACAGACGGGCAAAGAGACAGACGGGCAAAGAGACAGACGGGCAAAGAGACAGACGGGGAAAGAGACAGACGGGCAAAGAGACAGACGGGGAAAGAGACAGACGGGCAAAGAGACAGACGGGCAAAGAGACAGACGGGCAAAGAGACAGACGGGCAAAGAGACAGACGGGCAAAGAGACAGACCTGGAAAGACACAGACCTGGAAAAGAGACAGACGGAGCACATTACTTGGCCAATTTAGTTAAATCTGTGTGGAATATCTGTGTTGATGAAATATATGTTGTGAAGTGCTTCTATTAGCTTAGTTTTTGCCTTTTAATAATTACATTTCTATCTATTTGTTTTGTGGATATTGTGTGCAGAATACATTTTTGTTAATACAGTCTATTTTGCTAACAACCGTTATTAACCCGGGCGAAGCCGGGTGGTACAGTGTGTATATGTATGTATGTGTGTATATATATATATATATATATTATATATATTAGTGTGAGTGTATAGGTCCCTGTCCACACACCACACAGCCTGATTGATGGGTGCAGCTTGTACTGCGCAGTGTGGGATGTTAGCAGCATGGAGGAGGACATAGAGAGGAGCCGCCAATAAGGCTAAGTGGGTGGAGATTGAGATTAAACTTCAGAAAGAATAATACAAGCATTATGACACAACTTTTCAAAGTAAGTACATCATCCTCATCAGATCTAAATGATCTATTTATTATTAATATTATTAATAATGTACTCAGTTTGCATTGTAAATCTAGTGAAAGATTTATGCAGACTTTAAGAAAAGGGGAAGATCATAAAGAAACGTACTGAGCGTAGAAGCATTTGTCCTGTAAAATCCGGTACATATGCGCACATTGACGGATGGAGCACTGATCATGCACAACGGCTGCTCAGCTAAGAGGAGCCGGGTATGATTAATCCTTGACAGCGTTACGTAAGAATGGCTCTTCCTCCTCCAGTCAGTTCTATCCCAGAGGAATCTTGGTTTGGCCAATAACTTATTACAATGAAAGTACACAGATTGCAGTAGGAAAGATACTGTTACCCCAGGTCTGGTATAAGCCGGTGGTGTTCCAGAGGAAATGAGGAGGTGGTTAGCTTCACGGTACAAAGTAGGATTGTTCAGAAGCTCTAGTGTCAAACTGGAGAAGCGATTAAGCGCTGCCCCGGGGGACCCCTTTATTATAGCTTGTATGCTAAAACTAACAGGATATTGCTCCGTTGTTTACTGTGGAAAATGAGCAGATGTAAAGCGCCGTGGAATAAATGCTGCTATAATAGTAACAAATAATAATAATAACAACATTGCCTGGATCATCTGCAAGACAAGACAAAGTCAGAGTAAAGTGGCTTTAGCAGAGGACCTGTATGAAAGGCATAGGTCTGGTGGAACACAAACTTATGCCCAGATTGAAGATTTCACTTGCGCATTTGCAATAGGCACATCAATTGGTTGTCCAGTCTGCCCGAATAAAGTTCATTATGTCGGCATTTCTGTGCCAGGGCAGTGCTGTCCTTCGCCTGGTAAAAGACCCCTGTACCGTGTAGTCGCCGTTATTGCTGTGGTGAGGTGTTTGAGGGATGGTGTGACCGGAGCCAAGGGGACTTTTCCCCGGCAGCAGCGGATGCAGTGTTGTTTGTTGATAAATGCTGTGCAATGCTTCTGAAAGAGTAGGGACCCGCGTAAAAGGATCACCATGATGTGGCTTTGGCGGTTTGAATAAACTGTTAACTAAGAGCTTCACATTAGTGTTTATAAACTTGGTTTGATTTTTCAATAAGGAGCCGAGTGCAGAGGCGAAGAGTTTGGTTTAGTGTCCAGTACATAGACCGCAGTGCACTCATGAGCGAGGATCTACCTTGAGTCAATTGTTGGAGTGGCAGGCGATGCAGTAAGGCTATGTGCCCACGGGCACTCGTACCTGCGGATGTATACGCAGGTACGAGCGCACATATCCCGCAGCTGCTCGCCGACGTCCGCAGCTATTTTTAGCTGCGAGATTCCAGCAGAATAGGTGCGGGAAACATGCGGACATTCATGCGAATTACCTGCGGACGTCCCGGCCTCTATCTCCATAGCGGAGGGCCGGGACATCCGCAGGTAATTCCGCATGGTGAATAATTGACATGCAATTATACGTGCAGATGCGGACATCCGCAGCATGTTCGGCAGCCGCACTTTCCGCAGCGTGGACACAGCACTCCCCATGTCCCATAGGATAACATGGGGAGTGACTGTACATGCTAAAACCTGTGGATTTATCTGGAAAATCCAGAAAAGTCCGCAGGTTTTCCGCGGCAAAATCCGCAGAAACAAGTTCCCGTGGGCACATGCGCACTGGGGAAACACTTTTTCTTAAGTAAATTCTGCAGCCTCTTGCAGAATTACCGCACCCGTGGTAAAACCGCACCAAAATCCGCATGCGGCTTTACCGCGGTTTGTTGCAGTTTTGGTGCGGTTTTTCCGTAGGTTGGTCCCTGTGGTTTTTATCCATTATGTAATGGTAAAACCGCAGGTACCTGCGGCAAAGAAGTGACATGGTACTTATTTTTGCTGCAGAAATTCTGCAGCAAAAACCTGTAGGTAAAAAAATCGCAGTGTACGCACAGAATTTTTAATTTCTCATAGATTTTGCTGGGGAATGTCTGCAGAAAGGTTATGACCATTTTCTGCAGCAAAAATCCATGGCAAAAACGCAGTGTGCGCACAGAGCCTTGCATTTCAGTAATCATGTCACCATTTACAGTATGATACAAAAGTGAGTACACCCTCACATTGTTGTAAACATATTATTAAATCTTTTCCTGGGACAACACTGAAGATCTGATACTTTGATACAATGTACAGTGTCAGTGTGCAGCTTGTGTAACAGTGTCAATTTGATGTCCTCTAAACTCAACACACAGCCATTAATGTCTAAATCGCTGGCATCAAAAGTGAGAACACCCCTAAGTGAAAGTGACCAAACTGTGCCCTTGGTGTGAATGTTTTGTGTGGCCACCACTATTTTCCACCACGACCTTACCTCTCTTGGGCCTGGAGGTCACTAGAGCTTCACAGGATCCGCTGGATCCTCTTCCATCCTCTATAACGACATCACAGAGTTGGTGGAGGTTACAGACTTTGTGGTCCTCCACCTTCTGTTTGAGGAGACCTCACAGATGCTCCATAGGGTTTAGGTCTGGAAACACTCGGCCAGGCCAGCACCTTTACCCTCAGTTTCTGTAGGAAGGCAGTGGTGGTCTTGGCAGTGTTTGAAGTCATTATCATGTTGAAATATAAAGGGAGGGGATCCTGCTCTGTTTCACTATGTCACAGTACTTGTTTAAATTCATGGTTCCCTCAATGATCTGTAGCCTGCACAGCCGGCAGCACTCATGCAACCCCAAACCATGACCCTCCACCACCATGCTTGACTGTAGACAGGACACACTTGTCATTGTCCTCCTCACCTATTGCTGCCAAACACGCTGACACCATCTGAACCAAATAAATTTATCTTGGTCTCATCAGAGCACAGGATGGCTCCAGTAATCCCTGTCATTAGTCTGCGTTTCTTCAGAAAACTGTTTGCAGCTTTCTTGTGGATCATCTTTAGAAGAAGCTTCCTTCTGGGATGACAGCCATGCAGAGCAATGTTCTGCAGTGTACAGCATATGATCTGAGCACTGACAGGCGGACCCGCCACCCCTGTAACCTCTGCAGTGTGCGGTGTATGGTCTGAGCACTGACAGGCGGACCCTCCACCCCTGTAACCTCTGCATTGTGTGGTGTATGGTCTGAGCACTGACAGGCGGACCCTCCACCCCTGTAACCTCTGCAGTGTGGGGTGTATGGTCTGAGCACTGACAGGCGGACCCTCCACCCCTGTAACCTCTGCAGTGTGCGGTGTATGGTCTGAGCACTGACAGGCGGACCCTCCACCCCTGTAACCTCTGCATTGTGTGGTGTATGGTCTGAGCACTGACAGGTGGACCCCCCACCCCTGTAACCTCTGCAGTGTGGGGTGTATGGTCTGAGCACTGACAGGCGGACCCTCCACCCCTGTAACCTCTGCAGTGTGGGGTGTATGGTCTGAGCACTGACAGGCGGACCCTCCACCCCTGTAACCTCTGCAGTGTGGGGTGTATGGTCTGAGCACTGACAGGCGGACCCTCCACCCCTGTAACCTCTGCAGTGTGCGGTGTATGGTCTGAGCACTGACAGGCGGACCCCCCACCCCTGTAACCTCTGCAGTGTGCGGTGTATGGTCTGAGCACTGACAGGCGGACCCCCCACCCCTGTAACCTCTGCAGTGTGCGGTGTATGGTCTGAGCACTGACAGGCGGACCCTCCACCCCTGTAACCTCTGCAGTGTGTGGTGTATGGTCTGAGCACTGACAGGCGGACCCTCCACCCCTGTAACCTCTGCAGTGTGCGGTGTATGGTCTGAGCACTGACAGGCGGACCCCCCACCCCTGTAACCTCTGCAGTGTGGGGTGTATGGTCTGAGCACTGACAGGCGGACCCTCCACCCCTGTAACCTCTGCAGTGTGCAGTGTATGGTCTGAGCACTGACAGGCGGACCCTCCACCCCTGTAACCTCTGCATTGTGTGGTGTATGGTCTGAGCACTGACAGGTGGACCCCCCACCCCTGTAACCTCTGCAGTGTGGGGTGTATGGTCTGAGCACTGACAGGCGGACCCTCCACCCCTGTAACCTCTGCAGTGTGGGGTGTATGGTCTGAGCACTGACAGGCGGACCCTCCACCCCTGTAACCTCTGCAGTGTGGGGTGTATGGTCTGAGCACTGACAGGCGGACCCTCCACCCCTGTAACCTCTGCAGTGTGCGGTGTATGGTCTGAGCACTGACAGGCGGACCCTCCACCCCTGTAACCTCTGCAGTGTGCGGTGTATGGTCTGAGCACTGACAGGCGGACCCTCCACCCCTGTAACCTCTGCAGTGTGCGGTGTATGGTCTGAGCACTGGCTAATGATGAGGGGTGCTCTCCTTTTTGTAATATACTGTCTTTGCATTTTCCAGGTGTATTTATGCAGCTTTCCCATTCTACGATCTCTCCCTGTGTGTTACAGTCAGAGCCACAGACCGGTTTCCTTTAAAGGGAACCTGTCATGAGAAATGTCCCCTAAAACCTCACAGATTCCCCCTCTGCAGCTCCTGGGCTGCATTCTATAAAGGTCCCTGTTATGATTGTGGCCACTTTCTGACCTAAAAAAAGTGTTTATAAAGTTGTACCTTTTTTGCTTCTGATTCTGTAAATACGTCCCGGGGGCGGGCTGCCTGATGGCCGTTAGTCTGCCCCCTGGTCCTGTATGCCGCCCCCCTCGCTGATTACAATAATGCTGGACGCCGCCCCCTGCTACATCCATCGCCGCGCATGCCCAGTGCCCATCTCTCGGGGATGAGCACTGTGCCCAGCGTCACCGCTGGTGACGTGCACGCAGGGTTAAGATTATGGGCGGTGCTGTGATGTTTATTCCTAAGCAACCGCCCATAATCGCGGGGCCGCGCTTGCCCCCTCGGCCTGCTTCGTTCTGCGCAAGCGCGCTGCTGCTGACCCCCACGTCACCTCCTTCCCATCTTGCCCCGAGGCAGGAAATAGATGGGAGGAGCGGTGACTACACCGATCAGGAGGAGACGCGGAGATCAGATTACCAGCAGCGCGCTTGCGCAGAACGAAGCAGGCCGATAAACATCACAGCACCGCCCATAATCTTAACCCTGCGTGCACGTCACCAGCGGTGACGCTAGGCACAGTGCTCATCCCCGACAGATGGGCACTGGGCATGCGCGGCGATGGATGTAGCAGGGGGCGGCGTCCAGCATTATTGTAATCAGCGAGGGGGGCGGCATACAGGACCAGGGGGCAGACTAACGGCCATCAGGCAGCCCGCCCCCGGGACGTATTTACAGAATCAGAAGCAAAAAAGGTACAACTTTATAAACACTTTTTTTAGGTCAGAAAGTGGCCACAATCATAACAGGGACCTTTATAGAATGCAGCCCAGGAGCTGCAGAGGGGGAATCTGTGAGGTTTTAGGGGACATTTCTCATGACAGGTTCCCTTTAATTTCAGCCTCTGAACGTTGCATTTTGTATTGGGGTTATTTCAGGCTGTATAATTTTGTCCTGTGTGAAACGTCTGGCGTTTTAAACCGTTTTCTGCCTAAAAATGTGCTTTCACTTCTGCAAATCCAATTACCCTTTCTCCATTTCTGACCTCTAGCGCCTTAGATTCTTCTTAAGTTAATATCACAAAAGACTAAATTTAGAACAGTCTAATATGAGCTGATCCCAGTGATATAAAGCCTCGTCAGATGCACATCTGCTTCTTGCCACTAAGCATTTTCATCAGCGGTGACTCAATCACCAAATCTCAGGCTGCAGACAGATGAGCGGGACTAGTCAGGAGCAGACTCGCTGTACCTGCCTGCGGCAGATGATGAGGCAGACATGGCTGACGGGTATTGTGCTGCCTCTCCGCTTTACTGGGCATTGTGCAGGATTTCATACACCTCTGTGACCCAGCGTCTCAGTTGCACGCCTTCAGGGTGTTGAATGCTTTGTCTGATTTCTTTCCAGTCAGTCACAAAATGTATACGTATTCTACAGATTCATAGCATAGTCCCAGCTGCTGGAGATATGATACTGTACCTTTATGATCAAAAAACAAAAAGTGCTTCTCCGGCAGCAAGAAATTGCATTTTGAAGTTGCGTCTGGAAGTGCGTTGGGAGGTGATGATGCACTTTTAGGCTCCTCAGCCTCACACTGTATTTCCTGCATAGCGGCCCCCTCCCCTGACTGATGGACAGGTCCTCGGTCGAGTACCAGAGCCAGCGACCGGTCAATCAGCCGGAGGAGAGCGACTCCGTAACAAAACAACTTCAATACCTGATTCATTATTTGCTGTCGAAATTGCAGTTAAGGGTCATAAGGGGATCGACTGGCTTATCATATAGAGGTTACACAGTCATATTAATATTGTGGGGATTTCAGGGTGGAGGACTTTGACAGGTTACCTTTAAGGATCTTTAAACTATCTATGTCTTGGTAATGTCCTTTAACTTAGAAACATTTATATAGTTGGTCCTTCTTACTTTATGCACAGAATATGTGCAACTTCAACCCCAACGGTAATCCAAGACCTCTCAATCCTCAAAATCACATAGGGACTGACTCATCAAGGCTGGTGTAGGTCACAGGGTGGTGTTGATGAAGGGGCATACTGGAGTCAGACACTTCTGATTCATGAAGAGGTGTACAACGGAGTGCTGGACGAGTAGCCTGTACCTCTGTGTGCACCTCGTTATAAAGTCTTCTCCAGTCCCTGCTAATGTAAGATTTGTAGCACAGCGAACTCTGCCGCTGGTCATGGGTGCCGCTGGTCATGGGTGCCGGTGGTTATAGGTGCCGGTGGTTATAGGTGCTGCTGGTCATGGGTGCTGTTGGTCATGGGTGCTGCTGGTCATGGGTGCTGCTGGTCATGGATGCTGCTGGTCATGGGTGCTGCTTTTCATAGGTGCTGCTGGTCATAGGTGCCTCTGGCCATGAGTGCCTCTGGTCATGAGTGCCGCTGGTCATGGGTGCCTCTGGTCATGGGTGCCTCTGGTCATGGGTGCCTCTGGTCATGGGTGCCGCTGGTCATGGGTGCCTCTGGTCATGGATGCTGCTGGTCATGGATGCCGCTGGTCATGGGTGCCGCTGGTCATGGGTGCCGCTGGTCATGGATGCCGCTGGTCATGGATGCCGCTGGTCATGGGTGCCTCTGGTCATAGGTGCCGCTGGTCATGGGTGCCTCTGGTCATGGGTGCCGCTGGTCATGGATGCCGCTGGTCATGGGTGCCGCTGGTCATGGGTGCCTCTGGTCATGGGTGCCGCTGGTCATGGATGCCGCTGGTCATGGGTGCCTCTGGTCATAGGTGCCGCTGGTCATGGGTCGACATGCCACCCCAGCTCCGCTCACTTTGTTGGAGTTGGACAATAACGGCCTGAGTATGCCAAAAGGTGCAACATTTTATTGCAGCCTCAACTTGCAACAAAACGATGCTACTTTTACAAGCTTCTTACACAGAACACGGCCATGAAAGCTTCGAAGAATTTAGCTCAGTCTTCACAATAAAGGCTTACCACAATTTTTTCTTTTGATTCAATAACATTTCTTTATGTATCTATAAACCTCAATAGATATTCACATATAATATATAGAATAAAGTAATATAACATATAGTTAGGTCCAGAAATATTTGGACAGTGACACAAGTTTTGTTATTTTAGCTGTTTACAAAAACATGTTCAGAAATACAATTCTATATATAATATGGGCTGAAAGTGCACACTCCCAGCTGCAATATGAGAGTTTTCACATCCAAATCGGAGAAAGGGTTTAGGAATCATAGCTCTGTAATGCATAGCCTCCTCTTTTTCAAGGGACCAAAAGTAATTGGACAAGGGACTCTAAGGGCTGCAATTAACTCTGAAGGCGTCTCCCTCGTTAACCTGTAATCAATGAAGTAGTTAAAAGGTCTGGGGTTGATTACAGGTGTGTGGTTTTGCATTTGGAAGCTGTTGCTGTGACCAGACAACATGCGGTCTAAGGAACTCTCAATTGAGGTGAAGCAGAACATCCTGAGGCTAAAAAAAAAGAAAAAATCCATCAGAGAGATAGCAGACATGCTTGGAGTAGCAAAATCAACAGTCGGGTACATTCTGAGAAAAAAGGAATTGACTGGTGAGCTTGGGAACTCAAAAAGGCCTGGGCGTCCACGGATGACAACAGTGGTGGATGATCGCCGCATACTTTCTTTGGTGAAGAAGAACCCGTTCACAACATCAACTGAAGTCCAGAACACTCTCAGTGAAGTAGGTGTATCTGTCTCTAAGTCAACAGTAAAGAGAAGACTCCATGAAAGTAAATACAAAGGGTTCACATCTAGATGCAAACCATTCATCAATTCCAAAAATAGACAGGCCAGAGTTACATTTGCTGAAAAACACCTCATGAAGCCAGCTCAGTTCTGGAAAAGTATTCTATGGACAGATGAGACAAAGATCAACCTGTACCAGAATGATGGGAAGAAAAAAGACTGGAGAAGAAAGGGAACGGCACATGATCCAAGGCACACCACATCCTCTGTAAAACATGGTGGAGGCAACGTGATGGCATGGGCATGCATGGCTTTCAATGGCACTGGGTCACTTGTCTTTATTGATGACATAACAGCAGACAAGAGTAGCCGGATGAATTCTGAAGTGTACCGGGATATACTTTCAGCCCAGATTCAGCCAAATGCCGCAAAGTTGATCGGACGGCGCTTCATAGTACAGATGGACAATGACCCCAAGCATACAGCCAAAGCTACCCAGGAGTTCATGAGTGCAAAAAAGTGGAACATTCTGCAATGGCCAAGTCAATCACCAGATCTTAACCCAATTGAGCATGCATTTCACTTGCTCAAATCCAGACTTAAGACGGAAAGACCCACAAACAAGCAAGACCTGAAGGCTGCGGCTGTAAAGGCCTGGCAAAGCATTAAGAAGGAGGAAACCCAGCGTTTGGTGATGTCCATGGGTTCCAGACTTAAGGCAGTGATTGCCCCCAAAGGATTCACAACAAAATATTGAAAATAAAAATATTTTGTTTGGGTTTGGTTTATTTGTCCAATTACTTTTGACCTCCTAAAATGTGGAGTGTTTGTAAAGAAATGTGACAATTCCTACAATTTCTATCAGATATTTTTGTTCAAACCTTCAAATTAAACGTTACAATCTGCACTTGAATTCTGTTGTAGAGGTTTCATTTCAAATCCAATGTGGTGGCATGCAGAGCCCAACTCGCCAAAATTGTGTCACTGGCCAAAGATTTCTGGACCTAACTGTATGTATATATGTGAATAATATGTGTCAATAGATATCTGTGTTACATGTGAATAATCCCCATCTGTGGGAGAGATCAAACCCTGCGGTTCCCATTTGCTCCATTGAAGCTTGAGCGGTTTTCACACGTTTGTTGAGCTGAGACGTTGCATGATGGAAGGACATGGCTGCTGCGAAGGTTCAGGCTTCCTTGAGGAACGAAGACCCTCCCTCGAAACGTTGCAGCAGCGGTGTGCGGACACTCGCCTTCCTCCCTCCACCATGCAGTGCCTGACATAGACGTGAATACCTCTGGAGTTGTAATAGAGCAACTGGGAAGATTGGTGTTTGATCTCTCGCATCGGTGGGGATTCTGGTGACCGGCTGTTACCATGTGACTATCCGATGTTTATAGATCCCTCTACTAAAGGAAAAGTGACCGAATCAAAAGAAAATTGTGGTGTCTGTTTATTGTGAAGACTATGGTTTGACTTTAGTATTTAGTGGCCAATGTCTTATAATGAGTGGAGATATTGATTCTACGTGATAGAGAAACCCGGAAACTCCTGATAAGCGGATTCCCTGCAGCCTGGAAAGTCTTCAGAGCCTCTTCTCACGGACACAGAGGATGTGTGCTACAGTGTGTCAGCTTTAATAAGGATCGCCACATCTGCTTCAGCCATCATCTATGACACATACTTTCCTGGTATACTAGATTACGGGATTCATGATGCAAGCCCTTTAAAGAATTTTTAGAAAATGAAAAAATATTT
The DNA here is from genome assembly GCF_048569485.1 of Anomaloglossus baeobatrachus. Classification (NCBI taxonomy): domain Eukaryota; kingdom Metazoa; phylum Chordata; class Amphibia; order Anura; family Aromobatidae; genus Anomaloglossus; species Anomaloglossus baeobatrachus. The sequence continues at coordinate 208,531,791 of NC_134362.1, forward strand.
GAAGAATGTTTTACTTTGTAATTATGGGTTTCTTCTGCCACTTCAGCTGAGAATGAGCAGAATATCTGGCCATACTGATTATTCCGTGTATATTAGGCTGCTTTCACACATCCGGTTTTTGCAGTGCGGCTCAATCCGGCTCAAAAACCTATGCAACGGATGTAGCGAAAAAAACGGATCCGTTGCATACGTTTTTCCATGCGGCCCGTCCGTTTTTTGCCGGATGCGGCTTGATACTGAGCATGCGCAGTGCAAAAAAACGCATCCAGCGGCCGGATGCGTTTTTTGCTGCAGGACGCTGCATCTGGCGTTCATAGGCTTGCACTGTAAATCACGCTGCATCGCGCCGGATGTGGCGCGAGGCGTTTTTTTTCGCCGCACAAAAAAACGTGCCAGGCAACGGTCCATCTGGCCGCCGCATTGGGCTAAATATGTTGCATCCAGCAAAAACCGGATGCAACGCAAGGCTATGCGGCACAATACGGCGCTAATGCAAGTCTATGGGGAAAAAATGCAACCGGCGGCAAAAAAAAACCGGTTGCGTTTTTTCTGCAAAGCGCTGTATTCTGCTGCTCAGCAAAAAACGGATGTGTGAAAGCAGCCTAAATACTCCACATGTTAGGGTACCCACACATCAGCGTTTTTCTGCCGCACTCCCAGATCCGGCACAAGGGCAGTACAGTACTTTACAGTTCACTGGCAAGCTCCGGGAATATAGGGTCATGTGACCGGAGCATGTGACAGCATGTGACCGGGGCTTGCCGCACTGTCTGTGAACTGTAAAGTACTGTACTGACCTTGTGCCGGATCTGGGAGTGCGGCAGAAAAACGCTGATGTGTGGGTACCCTTAGGCTATGTGTCCACGCTGCGGAAAATGTGCGGATTTTGCCGCGGATTTCTCGTGTAAAAGCCGCGGATTTCCCGAAAATCTGCAGCACAGCTACTCCCCAGCCATTTCTATGGCATTTGGGAAATGCTGTGTCCATGCTGCGGATTTTTCCGCAGCGGAAATTGTGCAGATTTTCGTCCGGAAAAATCTGCAACATGTCAATTATTGTTGCAGATTTTCTTGCGGATTTTGGCTTTAGAATTGGGGAAAAAAAAAATCTGCATCAAATCCGCGGTAAATCCGCACCTATGAAAAGGTGCGGATTTTGCGGGAAAGCTGCGGATTTTGATGCAGAAATATCCGCAGATACATTCTCCCGTGGACACATAGCCTTAGGCCGGTTTCACACATCCGGCTTTTTGCCGTTTTGCCGGATCCGGCGCTCTCCCATACAGTTAATACAGTACAATGACAGCGCAACAAGCGCCGGTCACATGCTGTAATGTGACCGGCGCATGTGACCCGGAAGTTACAGCGCTGTCATTGTACTGGATTATCTGTACGGGAGAGCGCCGGATCCGGCAAAACGCCGGATGTGTGAAACCGGCCTTACTTGGCAATGGAAAAAACAAGGCACATGCCTGATTTGTAATAAGGAATACCTGTGATTGGCAATTTAGGAGCAGATACCGGCTGATAATTAGTTTGGGTCTCACCTTTATCTCATGTTTCCCTCCTCAGGTAGACGTTGTACACAGAACACGTGCACGCTCACCTGTGCGCTGCTCCTCTTTCATTGTATCCTTACTTGACTTTTTTTTTCTTTTTTGTTCCTAATTTTCTTGACAGATTAAAGATATAAATGGGGGAAATGGCTTTCTGCCAAACACATCTGACATATGAAGCCCAAGGGAAGTCAGTCATGGAGTCACGGCGTAGGAGTGATCCCCATCAGGTCAGGTTTACGCTTTATACTGCAATGTTCAGGTTTTCTTTACTGTGATTTATGAATTGTGAGATTTCCACAATGGGTTTGTATGAGGGGAAGGGTCGGCTTTTTTTTCCCCCTGACGCCACAATTCTCCATTGGACTGAGTTGCTGTCCCACCAGCTACATCCCATGGATAACAATGGCGCTGTTTAGGTTGGATGTTTGGATACAGATGACAAAAAAGTCACAATTATTGTGTAGGCTGGTAATGAAAGCCAGAATCAGACCCAATGGAGCAATGAGGAAGAAGTCATGTCTATTATATTTGCCATTCTAGTTAAATCCAGCTTTGAATAAAAAAAAAAAAAAATAAATTGCATAATAAATTGTGTAGTTCCAGGGTCCAAACCTCCCCCGGTCCTCAGAATGACCGGACTGAAATAAGCCGAACAGACAGTGAAGGGCCATGCTGTGCGGATCCCTGAATAGTCACCTTTTCCCATAGAAAAGTGAGGGCCTTCCCTAAAGAGAGAACCTTAATGTATGTTACTGGAGGAAGAAAAATCCTTAAAATGTATGTAATTTTTAATGTTATGTTCTCAGACTTCTGAACAGTCCTTGTCAGCAAAGTTCAACTGGTTCACAAAGTACCAGACAATCAATGACACCATAATTATGGAAGATAATGGTGCGGGCCGGGCCTTTGAGTTATTAGCTTATTAACCCCTTAAGGACGAAGCCAGTTTTGTCCTTAATGCCCAGGCCATTTTTTGCAATTCTGACCAGTGTCACTTTATGAGGTCGTAACTCTGGAACGCTTCAACGGATCCCGGTGATTCTGACATTGTTTTTTCGTGACATATTGTACTTCATGATAGTTATAAATTTAGAACGATATTTTTTGCTTTTATTTGTGAAAAAATCGGAAATTTGATGAAAATTTTGAAAATTTTGCAATTTTCAAACTTTTAATTTTTATGCCCTTAACTCAGAGAGTTATGTCACACAAAACAGTTAATAAATAACATTTCCCACATGTCTACTTTACATTAGCGCAATTTCTGAAACAAAATGTTTTGGGGTTAGGAAGTTAGAAGGGGTCAAAGTTCATCAGCAATTTCCCATTTTTTCAACAAAATTCACAAAACCATTTTTTTAGGGACCATATCACATTTGAAGTGACTTTGAGAGGCCTAAGTGACAGAAAATACCTAAAAGTGACACCATTCTCAAAACAGCACCCCTCAAAGTACTCAAAACCATATCCAAGAAGTTTATTAACCCTTCAGGTGCTTCACAGGAACTAAAGCAAAGTGGAATGAAAAAAGCAAAAAATAAAATTTTACCTAAAATGTTGCTCTACCCCAAATTTATTCACTTTTAGAAGAAATAACACAACAAAATGAACCCCAAAACTTGTTACCCACTTTCTTATGAACGCGCCAATACCCCACATGTGGTCAGAAACCTTTGTTTGGACAAATGGGAGGGCTCGGAACAGAAGGAGCAATATTTGAATTTTGGAAAGCAAATTTGGCTGATATAGATTGCGGGCACCATGTTGCATTTACATGTCCGCTAAGGTACCTAAACAGCAGAAACCCCTCACAAGTGACACCATTTTGGAAACTAGACCCCTTAAGGCTTCTATCTAGGGGTATAGTGAGCATTTTGGATCCACAAGTACTTCACAGATTTTGATAACGTTACGTTGTCACATTGAAAATTTTCATTTTTTTCTCAAAAATGTTGCTTTAGCATCAATTTTTTCACTTTTTCAAGAGGTAATTCCAAAAATTTGACCCCAACGTTTGTTACCCACTTTTTTATGAGCGCGGTGATACCTCACTTGTGGTCTGAAACCTTTGTTTGGAGAAATGGGAGGGCTTGGAACGGAAGGAGCAATATTTGAATTTTGGAAAGGAAATTTGGCTGAAAAAGATTGCAGGCACCATGTCGCATTTGGAGGACCCCTAAGGTACGTAAACAGCAAAAAAACACCACAAGTGACCCCATATTGGAAACTAGGCCCCTCAAGGAATTTATCTTGATGTTTGGTGAGTACCCTGAACCTCCAGGTGCTTTACAGAAGTTTATAACGTTGAGCCATGAAAATAAAAAAATAAAATTTTACCACAAAATTGTTACTTCAACCAGGTAGCTTTTTTTTTCACAAGGGTAACAGGAAATAAATCACCATGAAATTTATTGCGCAATTTCTCCTGAGTTTGTTGATATCTTGTATGTGGTGGAAATCAACTGTTTGGGCACACTACAGGGCTCAGAAGAGAAGGAGTGCAGTTTGACTGCAAAATTGGCTGGAATCAATAGCGGACGCCATGTTGCATTAGGAGAGCCCCTGAGGTGCCTAAGCAGTGGAGGTCCTTCACAAGTGACCCCATTCTGGAAATAAGACCCCTCAAGGCTTTAATCTAGGTGTATATTGAGCATTTTGAATCCACGAATACTTCACAGAATTTGATAAGCTTAGGTTGCCATATTGAAATTTTCATTTTTTTCACAAAAATGTTGATTTAGCGACACATTTTTCACTTTTTCAAGAGGCAACAACAAAACGTGTACCCCACAGGTTGTTATCTAATTTCTTGTGAGCGCAGGGATACCCCACATGTGGCCAAAAACCTTTGTTTGGATAAATGGGAGGGCTTGGAATGGAAGGAGCACCATTTGAATTTTGGAAAAGTTGAAGTAAATTGCGCGCACCATGTCACATTAGCAGGGCCCCTTGGGTACCTATACATCAGAAACCCCCCACAAGTGACCTCATTTTGGAAACTGGACCCCTCAAGGATTTTATTCAGGAGTATAGTAAGCATTTTGAATCCACAGGTACTTCACAAAAATGTTGCTGTAGCAACAAATTTCTCACTGTTAAGGGGGCTTTACATGCTGCGACATCGCTAATGCGGAGTCGTTAGGGTCACGGAATTGGTGACGCACATCCGGCCGCATTAGCGATGTTGCTGCGTGTGACACCGATGAGCGATTTTGCATCGTTGCAAAAACGTGCAAAATCGCTCATCGGTGACATGGGGGTCCATTCTCGATTATCGTTACTGCAGCAGTAACGATGTAGTTCGTCGCTCCTGCGGCAGCACACATCGCTATGTGTGACGCCGCAGGAACGAGGAACCTCTCCTTACCTGCCTCCCGGCCGCTATGAGGAAGGAAGGAGGTGGGCGGGATGTTCCGGCCACTCATCTCCGCCCCTCCGCTTCTATTGGGCGGCCGCTCAGTGACGTCACTGTGACGCCACACGGACCGCCCCCTTAGAAAGGAGGCGGTTCGCCGGTCACAGCGACGTCGCCGGGCAGGTAAGTATGTGTGATGCGTCTGCGCGATGTTGTGCGGCACGGGCAGCGATTTGCCCGTGTCGCACAACAGATGGGGGCGGGTACCCACACTAGCGATATCGGGACCGATATCGCAGCGTGTAAAGTAGCCTTTAGGCTATGTGGCCATGATCCAGCGACACGGCGTCTAGTACACAGTGTCAGCCTCCTGCAGAAATGTGAGTGTTGTCCACGGGAGAACGCAGCTGCCCATGCCCACGATTTGGGTTCAGGCTGCTGTGGACTTTAGTTCTATTCTACTTGCAAAGAACACTCATCTCCGCAGCATAAATTGACATGCTGAGGCTCGGGAAGCTGCGCCACAGGTCGGTTTATGCTGCGGAGAAAAGAAACACAGTGGGCACGGGATTTCTAAAAATCCTGCCACTGTGCTTCTACTGCACAACGCAGCGTTATGGACGCAGGGAAAACACTCTGCGCCCAAAACGCTGCAAACCCTGATTGTGGGCACACAGCGTAAAATGCTACAGTGGATGAATGGATAGATGTCAAACATATATAATGTCCCACCCCCCTGCATATTCTAAGCTGGCGCCCTTTAGTGCCTTTCATGTGACACTAAAGGATGCCTAGCCTTGTATTTAGCCCAAAAAAAAAAAAATAATTAAAATAAATGACGTGGGGTCCCCCCTATTTTTGATAGCCAGCTAGGGTAAAGCAGACAGCTGTAGCCTGCAAACCACAGCTGACAGCTTCATCTTGTCTGGTGATCAATTTGGAGGGCTCCCCAAGCTGTTTTTTTTTTTTAATTATTTATAAATAAATAATTAAAAAAAACAAACAAACGTGGGGTCCCCCCAAATTAGATCACCAGCCAAGGTGAAGCTGACAGCTGGGGTCTGGTATTTTCAGGATGGGAAGAGCCATGGTTATTGGACTCTTCCCAGCCTAAAAATAGCAGGCCGCAGCCGCCCCAGAAGTGGCGCATCCATTAGATGCGCCAATTCTGGCGCTTCGCCCCAGCTCATCCCGCGCCCTGGTGCGTTGGCTAACGGGGTAATGAATGGGGTTGATACCAGGTGTGTAATGTCACCTGGCATCAAGCCCAGCAATTAGTTATGTCACGGCGTCTATCAGATACCCGACATAACTAATTGACAGTAATAAGAAAAAAAATTGACAACAAAAAAAAATTTATTTGAAAAAACACTCCCCAAAACATTCCCTGATTGACCAATTTATTGAAAAGAAAAAAAAAATCCACTATAATCCATTTGGACGTCCCACGTCGACTCTGGACCTTCTAGAATATGGGGGACACGTTCAGGGAACGTATCCCCCATTTTCTAGGAGGGCAGACCCTCCATTTGAGGAGAGTGGGTGCAAAGAATCTGCACCCACCCTCCCCGGGTCACAGCTGCACAGTGCTGAGCAGCAGCCAGCGTCCTGAACACAGGAAGCTGACAGCCGCGCTCTGCACATGTGACCGGAGTCTGCAGAGAAGGAGCCGGAGGAGGGGGCCGCGGGGGATCAGCGCTCCGGTATGTATGACACCGGGGGACACCAGGGGGGGGGTAGGGGGGGACCCGTCAGGGCCTAGGGAGCAGGTTTCTGTCGTATGTGTTATGGCACATACGACAGAAACCATAGGAACACTGTAAATGCGGCCGGCGCGCTGCTGTGCTCTCCGATGCGCGCGGCCATCTTGGATTTTCGGGAGGGGGTTGGGGGTCGGGGGGGCACTTTGGGGATACCGAGGGGACCGGAGGGAACCGGGAAAAAGATTTATCTCCCATCTGGCATGTTTGATCATGCCAGATGGGAGATAAATGATTTTTTACCGGCGCGGTCATTTACTATAACTTGATGATCGGTATACGGTGTATACCGGTCATCAGGTGAGCGGGGACCGGAAAAACCGGCCCGAATCATGATCTCCAGGGTCTCAGCTACCCCCGGCAGCTGAGACCCCGGAAATTTTCTGACTCTGGGGGGCGCTAGACCCTTTTTTCCGACCGCCGTTTTAAAACGGCAGAAAGGAATAAGTACCCTTTTTTAGTGCCGTTTTAAAACGTAACGCGGTCGTAATGGGGTTAAGACCATCAGATATTATCCAGCTGTCATCACTCCGCATGTGATGACCACGGATTCCTATCAGCATCTGAGGAAGGTCACAGCACGATTCCTCCTTTAGCATAGCTGCTACTCATAGTCCGCCTCTGGATCGGGGCAATCAGCTTATTGAGGTTTCTGTCATATCTCCAATTTTTATTTTTTTTGTAGAGCCAAGTTTGTTGTCCAATATTGTTTAGACATTTTATTGCAGATCCGTGTCATGTGGATTGTTATTGCACTGAGCCGAAATTATGGGTAGTTACTGCTATTAGCAAAACTGACGCTACCCAATAGTCATAGGAACTATGCTGCTATGTAAGGTAGATTAATAGTGTGAATTGTAGCAGAAAATGCATTGACTTTAGGGGGCACTTGTAGACTTTCTATATTTAAAAAAAAAAAACAACAAAAAAAGTGGTTTCTGCCAATGCACTAGTATCACTTGGGGAAGTTGATTCATAGCGCTGCAAGTCTGGGTTGGCACACGGTATGTGCAACAGGCTGGAAGGAACCGGGAACAGAGAGGATTTAAACAGCAGGCTTTCCTGGACGGCATAGAAGAAAACAGCAGAACCACGAGGGCAGAAGGAGGCAGGTCTGAAGCCGCGGTCAGACGTAGGTGGCAGAGCCCCGCCGCAGGGAGCAGCCAAATGTAATCAGATTCTATAAGTTTGTGACCCTTACATCAAGCAATGGGTTAACCAGAGCAGATACAGGTTATAGAATCCACAGAAGATTGTAGCATAATGAGAACTGTCTCAGAAACCATTCATGATGCTTGCAGCAAACAATGGGTAACCTGCATCAGATGCAAGTGACAGAAGTAGACTCCTATAACAGATCGTCTGGGTTAACTCAATCAGATGAAAATGATGGAAATCGCTAAAGTCTGAGCCAATGATGGAAACATGGATAGTGGCAACCTCCAGACAGCCGCTGGATACGTTACAGAGGCAATACTTAGACACAGAGGTGTTCACTTAGACCCAAAGAGGCTTTGGGAGTTGATGTCATTGAGGAGCTCCAGGCCGCTTGTAAGACCTGACATGGAGAACAAGAAAGGAGGCATCCTCAAGAGGGAGCAGAGCATGGCCTTGAAGACGAGACCGGAGCGTAACACGAAGATGTACTGCTGGGTAGATGACTGCATATAATAAGAAGCAATATGGGCAGGTTATGGTAAAAAAAGAAAAACCATACTAATAGTACGAACAAAAATCAAATCTATAATTTTTATATAGCGCTAACATATTCCGCCGCGCTTTACATACATCAGGAACACTGTCCCCATTGGGGCTCACAATCTAATGTCCCTATCTGTATGTTTTTGGAGTGTGGGAGGAAACCGGAGGAAACCCACGCAAACACAGGGAGAACATACAAACTCCTTGCAGATGGTGTCCTTGGTGGGATTTGAACCCAGGACCACAGCGCTGCAAGACTGCAGTGCTAACCACTGAGCCACCACAAGACTGCAGTGCTAACCACTGAGCCACCACAAGACTGCAGTGCTAACCACTGAGCCACCACAAGACTGAAGTGCTAACCACTGAGCCACCACAAGACTGCAGTGCTAACCACTGAGCCACCAAAGTTCATTTTAATCATTAATCTTGGAATAATAATAATTTACACAATTGGAAGTGTTTAAAAAAGAAAAAAAAAAATTTCCTGTGCTGAGATCTTGTATATGTGTCCTGCAGTGTGCTGTGTAATGGCTGTGTCTGACCTTACAGGGCATGGTCTAAATATAGCAAATCTCCTGGGCAGGGGAGTACAAAAAAAAGAGTATATAGATAGGACAGCAGGGGCTCACAAATTATTCTTTTTCTGAGGTAAGACATTTTTTTTTTTTTTTTTTTTTTTTTTTTAAACCGGCAGGAAAATGTTTTACCTCACAGAAAGCATCATCCAGATCCCCTGTTGTAATGTACGTTTACTTTTCTATGTCTTCCCCCACCCAGGAGATATGCTGTGATCTCACCATGTCATGTACGGTCAGACACGGCCATTACACAGTACACAGCAGGGGCACACACTGTACATAAGATTATCTCAGCACAGGAACATCTTATATAACCTCCAACTGTGGAAATTATTATCATTCCAAGAATTATTGATTAAAATCAACTTTGACCAACACTCAGAAAACTAAAGAAAGCCTAAGTACGGTACTACGGTAGCTGTACATTGCAGAACTGCAGAAGAAGCTTAAATGTGATTACCCAATCATTCCAGAAAAACAACTTTTAAATATCATTTATCTAAAAAGCTTTATTATCTGTTGGAAAAAGTAAGTGAACTGAAATACAACCCAACAGTTTGGAAGAAAACCACTTAAAGGGGTTGTCTAGAACTTTATAATGATGGTCTACCTTTGAAGAGCTCATCAGGATCAAATCTGTGGGGGGTGTAACAGCCGGCACCCCCACAAGTCAGCTGAGCTTGGTGCGGGCACGGTCCCGGCAAACATTGATCATTTGTGGAATGGATCTACAGAGCGCCATCCACTGCATAGTGGCCACAGTGGGGTACTGCAGATCCACTCCTGTTCATTTATATAGGGGCGGATGTGTGGTGCGGTCACTGTACAGGGGTGTGTGGATGCCCCCTATCTGGAGACAGCAATGCTTTTTGTATTATAATGTGACTGATGACAAGCTCTGCACTTTGTTGAGGAAAATGTTGATGCTGCAGAAGAAATAAATAAAATGGATACATTTCAAAAGTATTCACAACCTAAGGGAACAAAGCGAGCGCTCGCACCCAGTGCCTCTATATGTGTCAGATTGATTGCAATCTGTAAAATGAATGTATGAATGTATTCCAGGGCAGGGGAGAAGGAAGAAATCCTAATCTTGTCATCTGTGATTCAGTCTAGACAGCGCTGTCTAATTCCATACGGTCCATGCTTCCCTTCTATGCAGCCTGTAAGTGAGAGGAGACTGTGGAGGGTCCTACTGCTGGAGTGGAGGGGATTTCTCAGAAGCGTTTAGAGGAGAACAGCTTGTACTGCGCAGAATATGGCAGGAGGTTTAACACTTCGCTAGCTCTGCTCTATTAGTCTCCCAGGGACCTTATATCTGCATCCCATTGATTAGAAAAAGATTGCCTTATTCTGAGCCGTGTGCCAACATTCCTCACCTTTACAGGCCTGTCACCACCAACGGTCCCATTTCTAGGAAAATGTCTTATATTGTTACAGGGAGGCTCCTGAAGAGAGAACATAGATATCGTCGTCATCTGTGTATGACTCCTACAGAGGTACTGAGGATTTATCACCGGATGGGTGATCCCTTCTAGATCGGTGGTGGTCTGATCGCCGAGCCCCCACCAATCTCCAGAATAAGGGGCTTTTATCTGGTCTGGATTGAGCAGCGGTGCAAATGCTCGACCACCACCTCGATGGGTTTTGATTCCTCTAATGATTTTTATGGCCTGCTAAACAAAATGTGGACTTTCTTTACAATGGACTCAAGTCTCAAGATTGACGTTTTTCAGCCTCGGTGACTTGTTCATAGGTTTTAAAGAGGGTGAAGTGTAGTAACGCTATGTGCACACCATGCTTTTCTGTGTGCAGATTTTCTGCACATTACAAAAGCATGTTTTGGCAGGAAAAACGCAGCAGAACGCGCTTTTTTGTTTACGTGCGGTTTTTTTCATTTTATTTTTTTTTTTTTAGCCATAGTGATCACTGGGGTTTAGGCGCTGTATCCTGCAATCGCCGTCAGGTCCCCGGCTCTCACTGCCTGGAGCGGTGCCCGCACCGCTCCTGTTAGTTTAACCCTCTTAGTGCTCCAATCAATGTGATCACAATATTCAGGTAGCAGGGAGAGGAATCGCTTGGCAACCCTGGGTTGTCACTAAGACGATCCCGGGTTACTGAGCTATAGATCGCCTCACAGACTGTGCTGTGTGTGGTAAACTGTCAGTGCTGCGAGTGCAGGACTGACAGATATAATGCACTGCAGTGATATAGAAACGCAGAAACAATTGACATGCTGCTGCTTCTTTTTTTTTTCTGCAACAAAATCTGCAAGGAAAAAAAGAAGCAGCGTGTACACAGCAAGTCAGGAGTCTCAGACTTTCCTGGGATGCGTTTTTCATTGCAGTATTGATTAAAATCTGCAAGGAAAACCGCATGAAAAAGCAGCGTGTGCACATGGCCTAACACTAGAAGTCCCAGAAATTTCGAGCTCTCCCCTTAAGGCTATGTGCGCACTAGGCCGTTTTACCCGCAGATTTACCCGCGAATTTGCTACGGAAATTTCTTGAGAAATGTCTGCAATCTTTGTGCAGACATTTCCCAGCAAATCCTATGAGGAAAAAAAATAGCTGTACGCACACTGCGGATTTTTCTCAAGAAATTTCCTTGAGAAGATTTTCTTGAGAAAATTTCTTGAGAAAATGAGCATGTCAATTCTTTTCCGCAGATACCTGCGGATTTCTGCAGTACAGCCCACAAAATCCGCAGGGAACAACCTGCGGGAAAAACGCAGCAAATTCGCGGCTAATCCGTGGCTAATCCGCGGCAAAGCCGCATGCGTATTTACCGCGGATTGGTGTTGATTTTTTCCAGAGGTCTGGAAATCTTCCACTCCCAGAAGTTTCTCAAGAAATTTTCTTGAGAAACTTCACATTTCTAGTGCGCGCAAAGCCTAAGTCCCGAAAGAGGGTCAAATGACCCTTAGTCCAAACTGTAATTAAGGCCATTACTGTCGCACCACAGGAGGTTGGAAAACAACAACCTCCTGTGGTGCGACAGTAATGGCCTTAATTACAGAACAAAAGACGGTGATTATAGGATGTTAGCTAAAATCCTTCAGGTCATTCCACCCGTCTCTGGGTTCCAAAGGTAGAAATGTTAAATGACCCCTCTCTGGGACTTCTAGTGTTAAAACTATATTGGACAAAACAAAGAAAAAGCAAAGTACTGCCAAGACAGGTCAGCCCGTAGCCAAAGTGACTTTCCCATCCTCATAATTGTGAATGGCTCTGTCCGGGCTTTTGTGGGTTCTGATGGAAGCCCCAGTGCACTGTTTGGCGGAGAGCTGTAATCGTATGTTGGTGAACCTCGCCAAAATACCACCTGTTTTATTTCCTCAGATCTGCTGGTTATCCCTTGTCTCCTGCAGACAGTAATGCCTGGTGGTAATCTAGTATTGGGCATCTGTAAACACAAAGCGATCACTTCCAGATGTCATCCACTCCCGAGCGCACTGAGGCCTAGCAATAAACCAGCTACAGACATATGCCGATAAATCTGATATTGCTGCCAGTCATCAGTTTCCGATCACTGTAAGTATTGCCAGTTGTCAATTTCCGATCAGTTATATATTGCCAGTTGTCGGTTTCTGATTTACTCCTAAATATTACCATGTGTCGGCTTCTGATAACTTGTGTGCAGGGAATCGGAAGAAAAGAAAGTCAGCAGATGTGCAGATATCATCTAGATAGATTGGAGGCACATTGCCAAATCATTAGAAAGTATAAGAATAGACACAGAAGAAAAGGAAGGTTGATTAATAAGGAACATGTGATTCTCTGTTTACACCTCCGGCTGGATCAGTATGGCACGGGGCCAGCCATGGATGTGATGTCAGCGGAGGGATGATCATAGCACCTAATTATTCCTGGTAGCATCCATCTTACTATTAATGCATCAATCTGCAGCATTTCCATCAGCGCCAAGCTTGGATTATGATATCAAAGCATACATCTGTCCACAGCACCCATGCTCTGAGTTGTATCTCAGACCGGCACATTTGCATGATCATCTTCTGTTGAGAAAACAGGGCACGGTTGGGGCAGATTGCAGGTTCACAGCACGGTCGCAGGCCTAATTAAAGCATGGTGAAGATTGTAAAATGGAATTTAGGAGGGAGATAAAAGGTTCCCTGCATGTCATCCTACTGGGTCTAATGTTAAACCCCTCCTGTCACAGTTGTTAGATATAAGTCGCTTATTTGACGTCAGTTCTTAAGCCCGCTTTACACGTTGCAATTTTGCATACGATATCGTATGCGATTTGCAACACCCCCATCATATGTGCCGCACGTTCAATTTTGTTGAATGTGCCGCACAAACGATTAACCCCCGTCACACGTACTTACCCGTCCATACGACCTCGATGTGGGCGGCGAACATCCACTTCCTGGAGTGGGAGGGACGTTCGTTGTCACATCGATGTTACGCGGCAGCCGGCCAATAGAAGCGGAGGGGCGGAGATGAGCGGGACGTAAACATCCTGCCCACCTCTTTCCTTCCGCATTGCCGGCTGGAGTCGCGGGAAGCAGGTAAGATCTGTTCAATGTTCCCGGGGTGTCAGACACTGCGATGTGCGCTGCCTCGGGAACATTGAACAACCCGACGTGCAATTTGTCAGGATTCAATGACATGTATGCGATGAACGTTTTACCGTTCAATCACAATCGCACGTAGCTGTCACACACTACAATGTACCTTACAATGCCGGATGTGCGCCACTTACGACGTGACCCCGCCAACACATCGTAAGATACATTGTAGCGTGTAAAGCGGCCTTTAAAACTTTATTTAGGTCTCCTTATTCCTTGATAATATATTGATACCATAATTTATATAAATTGTATAGACGCCATTTACATCTTTTCTTCATTGCATTGCATGTATTCGGTGCCCAGGCCCTCCTGACCTCTCACATCACATCAGACTTAAGCCTAAGGGCGGCTTTGCACGTTGCGACATCGGTGGGGTCAAATCGAAAGTGACGCACATCCGGCGTCACTTTCGACATCGTACTGTGTAAATGCTAGATACGATGAACGAGCGCAAAAAACGTCATTATCGTATCATCATTGCATTCACCGACATTTCCATAATGCCGGTGCCGCGACAGGTACGATGTTGTTCCTCGTTCCTGCGGCCGCACACATCGCTGTGTATGAAGCCGCAGGAGCGAGGAACATCTCCTTACCTGCCGCCGCGGCTATATGGAAGGAAGGAAGTGGGCGGGATGTTTACATTAGTGCAGAACTGTATGTGCTGCAAAGAAGTCTGAAAATGCTTCTTGTCTCAAAGCCCCTGTTATTCTTAAAATCCCTCATGCTTTACACTGCAGCTTCTTTAGGCACCAATTGTAGCGTACAATGGGAAGCCTGTAGGAATTGAATGAAAAGTTTAAGGAGAAAGACCGGCAGGAAGATGGTAGAAGACTGCACAATTGATGAACCTATAAGAAGCTTTAGGCTGTGTGCACACAGTGCTTTTTTATTGTTTTTTTTATGTTATTTAGTGCAGTTTTGTCACAGAACTTCATGCAAATCCTTATGCCAGAAAAGTCAATGAGAAGCCTGACGTTTTGTGCACACGTTGCTTTTTTTTTTCTCCTTGAAGATTTGGTGCAGAAATAAATCTGCAGCGTCAATTCTTGCAACATTTTTACAGCATTTTTCACTCCAGAATACATAAAAAACGCATATTTTGTTTTCTGAAAAAGAGATGCAGATTTGGTGCAGACATTTCTGCAACCAAATACTCAGCGTGTGCACATCGCCTTAAGATCCAGACAGAAAACCAAAGTTTATGTGGACTGCAACGTATGTTAGAGATCGGATAAGCGCTGACTTGATGAACACTTAATAGCAGCGCTGCTTCTGATATGATATTGGCGGTATGAATGCCGCCATTCCCCGCTGCAGCACTCCGGGTGGTATGAAGGTTATCTCACAAGCATGTCGGGGATCATAACTAACATTTTGAAGAATTTCTTCAGGTCTATCCCCTGACATTTCTCTTGTACATAACTTGATTGGAAAATTTAAAACTGTCAAAAAGCCTAAACTTCAGAAATGGAGCAGTGATAAATGAGCCGAAAGATAGAAGCCGGGACATTGCAGCCATTCCCTGGATTCCTAGAAGTACAAGTACAGCTTCTGCCACAGGGGCGTCTGACCACATGTAATACTTTAGAGGACTGTAAACATGAAGCGGCTTGCAGTCCCGTCTCTTCCTGGAAATGGCCGTCCACATTTATAGAAACAGGTTTATTCCACCAATAATTCCTCTGTACAGCATCAAACAGTCTGATAAATCCTTTCCGCTCCAAGATTAACCAGCTGCAATATATTAGCCCAGTCTGTCCTAGTCTTCCAGTATATAGTATATGTTATATTCGCCTGTTCTCTGCCTGGTGACGCTCAAACCTGTACCCCTTAGATGATGATGGACACCACAATTGTTAGGCCAGAGTCACACTTGTGAGAGACTCTTGCAAGTCTTGCATCACATCAGCCGACATGGCATGTAGCTCTCTGGACAGGAGCATCTCAGCTGCATAGAAATACATGCAGCTGACCCGCTCCTGTCAGGAGAGTGTGTGGCCGTGCCGGGTGATGCATTGTGAGACTCGCGCGAGGCTTTCGCAAGCGTGACTCCAGCCTTAGGCCGTGACTACTTTGATCGACAGGCCAATCCAGCTTGGCTTTTAAAGAAAATTTACAGTAGGAATCAGAAGAGCAAATTCACGTTTTTGCCACTGATTGGCCGCATATCCACACAGGGCAATAGACTCATTGTGATATAATGAAGTTAATCCACAGCGTTTTGCAGAATCCATGAACTTTACTGTGTTTAGTGTCTGCAGCCGGTTCATTGTTTTGTGCGGATTTTCCGGAGTCTGTGATTGTGATATATAATAAGCTATTCATTTGTTATCTGCAACATGAGGGATTAAAGGGAACCTGTCAACAGTTTTTTGGCGTATAAGCTGCGGCCACCACCAGTGGGCTCTTATATACAGCTTTCTAACATGCTGCATATAAGAGCCCAGGCCGCTGTGTAGAACATAAACACTTTATAATACTCACCTAAACTGGTCGCTGCGGTGGATGTGGCTTAGGTGGGCGTCTTCGTCCTCTGGTGCCAGCGCCTCCTCTTTCTGAAGCTGTAGCGCATGACGCATCTACGTCATACACACTCGCCGGTCCCCAGCGGTGGATGTGGCTTAGGTAGTCGTCTTCGTCCTCCGGTGCCGGTGCCACCTCTTTCTGAAGCCGCAGTGCATGACGCGTCCAACGTCATACACACTCGCCGATCCCGCACATGCGCACCACAATACTTTGATTTGCCCTGCTCAGGACCTGAATGCCGGAGAGTGTGTATGACGCCGGACGCGTCATGCACCGCGGCTTCAGAAGGACGACAGAGGCGGCGACAAAGATGGCCGAAAGAGGCGGCGTCGGCACCGGAGGACGAAGACGCCCATCTGAGCCACATCCACCGCAGCGACCGGTTTAGGTGAGTATTACAAAGTGTTTTGTTTTTTTTTATGTTCAACACAGCATCCTGGGCTCTTATATACAGCATGTTAGAATACTGTATATATAAGAGCCCGATGGTGGTGGCCGCAGCTTATAGGGCAAAAAACTGGTGACAGGTTCCCTTTAATGCAAGTTCTTAGCAGAGAATAACACTGTCACGACCGATGTGGTCAATATTCATGAATCATTGTCACATTTCATCAGTGTTTGTATCAGTGAAACTGGAAAAATGCAGATGAGGACTCCATACTGACAGAGCTAAGTCCTCACAAGACCATGCTTGTTTCATGTCTGCATTGAGCGCCATTTATCTCCACATAATCTCATATATGAGGCTTCCTGCAGACCCCGGACCCTCACAATGTAATTAGAAAGTTTCTAATGTCCTGCAAGTTTCCAGCAGCAAACGGCTGATTACTAGAGCCATGGATTTCAGAGGCTTCGCTACTTTGGCTTTGAGCAGCACGAGTACATCATTTCCCATCAGATCGCTAGAACGCATGCCATGTCATTTCCAGTTTCTGCTGTAAATCCATAATCCTTCTAAACGGTCATGTTTGAGAGAGTGATTTGGCTTACCCTGGTCAGGACCCGCTCACAGCCATGTCTGGCATTCAACAGCTACAGCCGGACAACGTGGATTTTTGCAGCTTGAGTTCGGGAATGTCATCTGAAGAAAGACAGAAGAGACCGGTTACACATTACGGAGGGTAAACGGCACCGAGACTTTCTGAATCATATGACCGTTTTCCAATGTGTGACTCCAGCTTCAGCAAATTTCCCTCCATGGTTTCTACTCCCAGACAAATGTTAGAAAATGCAGATTTTCCTTGCGGAGATCTACTTGGTGGGAAGTCTTAGGCTATGTGCCCACGCTGCGGAATTTGCCGCGGATTTGCCGAAAATCTGCAGCAGCGGCACTTCCAAGCCATTTCAATGGCATTTTGGAAATGCTGTGTCCATGCTGCGGATTTTTCCGCTGCGGATTTGCCGCAGATTTTGATCCGGAAAAATCTGCAGCATGTCAATTGTTTGTTGCAGATTTGGTGCAGATTTTGGGTATAGAATGGGGAAAAAAATATAAAAAATGCGCGGTAAATCCGCGGCAAATCCGCACCCGCAGAAAAGTCCGCAGGTACATTCTACCGTGGACACACAGCCTTACAAGCAAAGTGTAAATTAGCTCTAATGCCGAAAGAAGAAAACTGACCACCTAGGTGCACCTGTACGTACCCGGTTTCCCCAAAAATAAGACCTAGTTGGATTTTTGGAGTATGCTTAAAATATAAGCCCTACTCCAAAAATGTAAACCTTTGTACATATGGTTTGTACCCAGCACTGTAGGACGGGTTCTGCACCATGAGAATAGCAGATCCGATTAGAAAATGTGCATCTGAACCAGTAATCCGATTAACACACAATATTGATGTTCCAGAATGTGATGACGATTAGATCTGAATAATCAAGAATAAATGTGGACTGTTCATGGAAAAATATAAGACACCCCCTAAAAATAAGCCCTAGTGCATCTTTCAGAGCAAAAAAATATAAAACCCTGTCTTAGTTTCGGGAAAACATGGTAGCAAATCGAAGACACACTTTGGGCTTGAGCCATAGAAAGCCAATATACCCAGTTCCCATAGATTGGAGTCATCTCCAGTCTTCGTTCCTCATGTGATTGGGTTTTGGGTATCTGTACATTCGGACATCTTCATGACAGGCGCTCATCATATACTTTTCAAGTCTAATATAATGACTTTTAATAAGTTATTTGACTGCTCTTATGACAAGTCTGCAAATCTCTGTTAAATTAAACCTTAGAAATAAGAAGTGTCTCTCGCCAGTTGATATTTTTCCAATTTTGGCTAAAGTAAAAGTGGCACCAGTTTTATAAAAACCCCAAAGAAAACTGCCTGTCCCTGCTTTTCCACAGTCGAGCGGTGCCGGAACCGCACATGAGCTGGTCCTGTGGCCGGGCTCCCCTTAAAGACATGATATTAGCAGGGTTAATCCTCACCATAAAACCACAGCATTCTTGGACTTTAGCTGGTAACCTGACACACAGAATATCTCATCGCAGATACTGCCTTACTGTTGCTCTGAGTCATTTTCCATACACCGTCCATCCACAATCTTGTTTTTGTAGCAAGATGTAAAAATATATCCATCAATCTGCTATTTTACAGCAGCCGTCCTGCCCAGATTCCCTGTTGGGTTACATAATCGCCTGTGGGGGGTCGTTCTGCCGCTATCGACATTGCTGATATCTACAGCCCAATATTTCAACTTCTGTCGTATTGATAATGAATATTCTGTTATCTGCATAGCACAACGGCAGATACCGGGAAGATTACAAGAGAACCGTTCACATGTAATTATACAGATCGCCAATCTGGTAAAACTGGATATAGGTCTGATAATCCTGAAAATTACTGACTGTGACCTTACTGTGTGCAGACAACTACCATGATGCAATCTTTTGAGATACTGTGGTCTTTTTGGTTTGTTTGGGGGGGGGGTTGTGGATTTGCATCCATTGTAGACAATATTTGTGGACTCTTTGGGTCTTTTGACATATGTTTTGAAATGATCTTATAAATAGTTGAATGTAGATTTACTGATCCTATAGATATTATTTTTGCCTGAAACCTTCTAGGGAATATGGGGCATTTTGTGGCACTCCGGCATTTTTTCTAGAAATCTGTTTGTCTCATAGCCAAGGCTAAGGGTACCGTCACACTTTAGCGGCGCTCCAGCGATTTCCCACCAGCGATCTGACTTGGTCAGGATCGCTGGTGCGTCGCTACATGGTCGCTGGTGAGCTGTCAATCACGCAGATCTCACCAGTGACCAGCAACACGTGGCAGCGATGCTGCGCTTGATAACTAAGGTAAATATCGGGTAAGCAAGCAAAGCACTTCCCTTGGTTACCCGATATTTACCTTGGTTACCAGCACACACCGCTTAGCGCTGGCTCCCTGCACTCCTCGCCAGAGTACACATCGGGTTAATAAGCAAACCGCTTTGCTTATTTACCTGATGTGTACTCCGGCTACTTGTGCAGGGAGCCGGCACTGGCAGCGTAAGAGTGGCGGACGCTAGTAACAAAGGTAAATATCGGGTAACCAAGCAAAGGGCTTTGCTTGGTTACCCGATATTTACCTTGGTTACAGCTTACCGCAGGCTGCCAGAAGCCGGCTCCCTGCACATTCAGATCGTTGCTCTCTCGCTGTCACACACCGCGATGTCTGCTTCACAGCAGGAGAGCAACGTCCAAAAAATGAACCAGCACTGTGTGTAACGAGCAGCAATCTCACAGCAGGGGACAGATCGCTGCTCAGTGTCACACACAGCGAGATCGCTAATGAGGTCACTGGTGTGTCACAAAAACCGTGACTCAGCAGCAATCTCGCTATGTTAGAAATACCCCTTAAGCAGCCTAGTCCATGACCCTAGTCAAACAATGTATTTCCTCGCATTTCCTTACCTTGGAGATGAGGTGAGCTCCCCCAGGTGACCGCTGTATGCAGCCAAATTACCGTGAAGGGAAACAGCGGCTTTTATCAGAAAAAAAGGTGCACTGACCCATTAAAAATCTTATTATATACACTATTTTTCGTTTTATAAGACGCAGCCCAAATTTAGAGAAAAAAAAAGGTAGTAAAGGAGGTCCGTCGTATACTCAGGTGGTGCTGGCTGCGGGGGTCTGTCCTGGCTGCAAGGGCTGTGCTGGCTGTGAGGAACAGGACGGTGCGGCGGGTGTCCCAGATGCTTTGCCAGTGGTGCGGGCCTACAAGAAATGTAGTCGGCGCATGCACAGATTAAGTTCTCGAGGCGGGGGCTACCATCCTGAATGACTGGGTGCGGGCTTCAAAGAAATGGTGCCCGGAGTTGGCGCGTGCGCAGATTGAGCTATCGACTCATTCACAAGCCTAGATCTCATTGGCACACGCGGAACCTCTAGGCGCCATTTTCCTTAAGTTTGCTGCTGGGAGATCAGGGGGCCGGAGGTGGCGCGTGCGCAGAAGAGATCTTGAGCCAGGAGCTCAATCTGCACACGCGCCGACTCCGGGTGCCATTTCTTTGAGGCCTGTTCAACCAACAGACACCTGCCACACCGCCCTGCTCCCCACCGCCAGCACGGGCCCCTTACCGCCTGCACGGGCCCTCTGCTGCCAGCACAGGCCGCCACCACCAGCACAGCACCCGTTTTCCACCTCCTGGTAAGCTGCATTCAGATTGTAGGATGCACCCCTCATTTCCCTCCCTAATTTTTGGGAGGAAAAGTATGTTATAATCCAAAAAATACGGTAAACATGCTCAAGTTTTGTTTATTAGAATTATTATTTATTTATTTTTTTTTTTAAAAAAAATACGTTGACCGTCAGACATTGGGAGACGTTGTAGGGGGGCGTGGCCTGCACGCTGATTGCGACGGCTGCTTGAAGGAGAGCTCTGTGCTGACAGCAGGATAAACCGGCTCTTA
The DNA here is from genome assembly GCF_048569485.1 of Anomaloglossus baeobatrachus. Taxonomy (NCBI): domain Eukaryota; kingdom Metazoa; phylum Chordata; class Amphibia; order Anura; family Aromobatidae; genus Anomaloglossus; species Anomaloglossus baeobatrachus. The sequence goes on from NC_134362.1 coordinate 208,552,766, forward strand.
TCAGCTCACAGATAACAGGATTACCAGCTACAGGAGGTGTGAGTAACCCCAGCCCCCAGCTATGCCTAAGGGGAGACCTAAAAAAACTGGCACTCCAGCCAAACTGACAGACTTCTTCCCCCTGGATAGGGATCTCTCCTCACCAAGCAAGATGGCTTCCCACTCAGCTTCTTCCCACTCCTCACAGGGAGAAACAGGCTGCTTGAAAGGCTGCACAGCCATTCCTCTGACAGAGGAAACAATGCAAGCTCTGCTGAAAACGCTGAGGGCTTCCCTGCAGGCTGATCTCAGAGAAATAGTAAGAGAGCTGAAGGAAGAGATCAGGTCTCTAGGGGTTCGCACAGAGCATGTAGAAACTAAAATGGCTGAATTTGCAACATCACATAACAATCTGATAGATGCTAACACAGCTTTGGAAAAGGAGGTGGAGGCACTAAAGCTTAAAATCAGTGATATAGAGGACAGATCCCGAAGAAATAACCTAAAAATCAGAGGGATTCCCTCATCAGTAGCAGATAAAGACCTCCAGGAATACTTCCACAAGTTTCTGCAGCTTATACTCCCTGGATGGGACACCAGAGACCTGATAGTGGACAGGATTCATAGAGTCCCGAAAGCCAAAGGCATAGATCCAGCTCTGCCTAAAGATGTCCTGGCTAGACTTCATTTCTATAAAACAAAAGAAGCTGTGCTGCACACACTGAGGGGAAGTCCAGCCCTGCCAGACACTCTCATGGGACTAAAAATCTTCCCAGATCTTTCTGCTGCAACTCTTAATAAAAGAAGAGAATTTGCCCACCTTTCTAAACTCCTTAGAGATCAAGACATCAAGTACAAGTGGGGTTTTCCGGTGAAGATGATAATTTTCAAAGATGGAGGCACTCACATATGTCATACTCCTTCTCAGCTGGGCAAATTGCTGGATGACTGGGGAATAGCCCACCCACCAAACCCTGGTGGGCAGGAGAATCATAGAGGCCCTCCAGACAGGATTAACCCTGAATGGTCAGTAGCTTAGCTGGGACTCCTTCCTGCTTATGGCACCTGCTGTCCCTGCTCCTGTGACACGGGATGTCACGTAGCCCCCCTGATGTTCTCGCCTATGGCGAGCGGTTATACACCGGGCACCCTACTCGGGGCAAACCGGTGTTGTTGGAATTTTTTTGTTTTTGTTCCTCTTCTCACAAATGTTCCTTAATTTTTTCTGGAAATTTCTCTCAATTCCTTGCTGGTCTAGCCCCTCTCATCCCTGATGGCGTTCCTAGGAATTCAAACCCCCCTGCGGCTCCAATATGAGAATTAAGATATTGTCTATTAATGTGAACGGACTCAACTCCCCAGCAAAAAGGTCAATGATGTGGAGAGAGGTGAAGGCATCTAACTGTGATATAGCGTGCATTCAGGAGACCCACCTTCTTTCCACAGATAATAAACGGCTACTTCATCCAAGCTTCCAACACACCTTTTTTGCTAATGGCTCAAAAAAAAGAGGAGGAGTGGCCATTTTAATAAAGAACTCAGTGGCCTTTAAATTGATAAATGTCAGTTATGGAGCGGATGGAAGATATATTATTTTGTCTTGTTATATCAACAGCGTCCCTTATACCTTGGCAACGGTCTACTCCCCAAATTCATCACAATTGACCTTTGCTAGGAAATTTTTCCAAGCATTCAAAGATACTGCCACAGGAGCGGAAATCATCTGTGGAGACTTTAATATACCTGTAATACGCTCCATGGATTGCTCCAACACCAGCATCCCACATGCTAAGGAACTTAAGCATCTCATCAATGAATTCCATTTTCATGACATCTGGAGATATTTGCACGCATCAGAAAGAGACTATACATTCTTCTCTTCCAGGCATCGCTCATACAGTAGAATTGATTTTTTTTTGGTCGACAGCAAATCTATAAGTAATTGTGTGGCAGCTGATATTGGTTTAATTACTTGGACAGATCATGCGCCGATCTCTTTGTCTGTTCAGGGTAGCTTTAATGTTCAAAATTCCCCTAGGTGGAGACTGAATACCAGCTTGCTTGGTAGGCAGAAGGTACATGATGAAGTAGAGTCAGTGTTAACAGAATATTTCAAACTTAATAATAATGGGGAAATTTCTGATGAGACCCTGTGGGCTGCTCATAAAGCCGTAGTCAGAGGGCAGCTCATAAAAATAGCCTCCATCCAAAAACGGAAAAAAGACGCAGATATTAAATATATATTAACCCGTATTCATCACCTTGAATCCCTGAATAAAGCCAAAGCATCCCCTAACTTGACTAAAGAAATTGTAACCCATAGATTCCAACTAAGATCCCTACTCCTGCAAAAATACGAACATAATCTTAAAAAAAATAGATCGACATTTTATGCTATGGGGGATAGAGCGGGGTCCTTATTGGCAAGAAGGACGAAAAAACGTGAGATCCAATCTAAAATAGAATTCCTCAGGGACCCAAACGGAACAATCACTAGACATCCCATTGAAATAGCAGAAGCATTTGCGAAATACTATGAGGCCCTGTATAATCTAAAATATGATTCCAATACGTCACAGCCGACTCAAGTGGATATACAGGGTTTCCTAGACACCCTGGATCTTCCCCGGGTCTCAGATGAGCAATTAGAGGAACTTAATCTTCCCTTTACTACACATGAAATCCTAGGTGCCATCAAAATGACTAAGTCTAACTCTGCCCCGGGCCCCGATGGGCTGCCATACGAATATTACAAACAATTTACATCCACTCTGTCCCCCTTTATGTCAAAGACCTTCAATTTTTGGCAAAATAAAGGGTCAATTTCTCCAGACAACTTAGAAGCGATAATTATCACGCTACCAAAGCCAGGGAAACCTGCAGACACCCCGGGTAATTTTAGGCCCATCTCACTCCTAAATTGTGATGTTAAAATTTATGCCAAACTAGTGGCAGATAGACTTCATAAAGTGATCCCGACCTTAGTGGCTCCAGACCAAGTTGGGTTTGTGACAGGGAGGCAATCTAAGGATGGCACCAGACGGATGCTTGACTTGATTGGACTGGTGGAGATATCGGGTGAACCCAGTGCATTCCTGTCTCTTGATGCTGAAAAAGCCTTTGACAGGGTGCACTGGGGATACCTGGAGAGGGTTCTAACAAAATTCGGGTTCTTGGGGAAAATCAAGTCATCCATTCTAGCCCTCTACTCTTACCCAAATGCGTCAGTGTTGGCATCGGGGTTTCTGTCATCTAAATTTCAAATAAGTAATGGCACCCGCCAGGGGTGTCCATTGTCTCCCGCTATTTTTGCTTTAGTGGTAGAACCTCTGGCGGAAGCTATACGAAAAAACATAGCCATTTCTGGTATAAGAGTTGGGGAATTTGAACATAAACTTGGTTTATACGCAGACGATGTGATAATTTCCTGTTCTAACCTTGCAGTGTCGATTCCAGCAGTGGTGAACACATTATCAAACTTTTCTAAAGTGTCGTATTATAAGCTTAATGCGGCAAAGTCTTTGATACTGCTGTTTAATGTACCGGCGGAGGCCAGGAGTGCGCTGGAGGGGGCCTTTCAATTCAAATGGTGCGACAGGGGGATACCTTATTTGGGTATTAAGCTGACACCATCGCAGATGTTAATTAAAGAAAATTTGGAACCTCTGATCCAAAATTTAGAAAAGGAATTGGGAAGGTATGAAAAAATATCATTGTCTTGGATGGCCAGGATACAGTCCTTTAAAATGGTTTTCTTACCCAAAATATTGTATGTGCTCAGATACCTTCCCATCAAATTTCTCACAAAACCCTGATGAAACTTCAATCGTTGACTAACAAATTTGTCTGGGGTAATAAAAGGGCTAGGGTCGCAGGTAAAGTGTTATACCCCCATATGACTTAGGGGGATTGGGCACCCCAAACATATCTGCATATTATAAAGCCTTACTAATTGAATCACTAAAGGAATGGTGGCGTCCAAGTAATTCACATAGATGGGCTCAGATTGAAAATTTCCTGTCCCGCCAGGGCTCGGTCAGAAGAATGATGGAAGCAGAATATTTGAGCCGTTCACGGTTCTCCCCGTGTGTTCCCACCATGTCAGCCTCCCTGGAGGTCTGGCGAAATGACTTGATTCATAAGATTCAGATTCCTCTTTCAGAGATTTCCCTCAAGTCGTTGGAATCTCAAATCCCCTTTTTGAATCTGGCCAGGTGGGAGGGATCGGGCATTACAGTGCTGGCGGATCTATACTCTGATTTGGGTGTTAACCCCTTTAATGAAATAGTACGGGAACACCCCTCTTTAAAGGGCTATTTCTATCAACACATCCAAATTAGTCATTTTCTGGCCTCTAAATTTCCTCCAAAGTCAAAGCCTCTGTTACCTACAACAAAAGCTTTGGTATTTAAAAAGATAATTAAATCCAAAGGTATCTCCTCGACATACAAATGGCTCAATAACCCCCCCGAAGAGCAAAAATCTCCTTATATGAATAAATGGGACGTGGAGTTGAGTGTTTCTACCTCACCTTCAAACTGGCACTCGGCATCAGCAAATATCCAAAAATATTCCAAGTGTATAAATCATCTGGAGCAACTGAAAAAAGTACACCTGCGATGGTATCGGTCCCCAGCCAACTTAGCACGGTTCCTCCCAAATTATTCGCCACATTGTTGGAAGGGCTGCCTCCAAAGGGGTACTCTTGGTCACTGCTGGTGGGCTTGTCCCAAGGTTTTCTCGTTCTGGTTGGAGGTGTTTGGCCTGATGGGTGAGCTGACAGGCAATCGTATTAATCCGAATCCGGCTCTGGCAGTGCTAAACGTGGGTATAGAGGAGCTCTCTTGGGAATCCAGGGGTTTATTAGTTCACATTCTAGTAGCTGCCAGATATTGCATAAGTTTGCACTGGAAATCCCCAAAGACGCCTACATTAGTTGAACTATATAACCGAATTAATCTCCAATGCCAATACGAGTTCTGTCTGGCTCACTCCATCCGCGCCAAAAACAAAATACTTCACATTTGGGACACGTGGCTAAACTCTGTATATGCTTCCCCTGTCAGGCATCTGTTTCCAGGGCAAACTGTTGATAATTAAAAACGGGTCAAATAGGCTCAAAGTGTGTGTTACGCAGGGAATTCACCCATACCACATGTCAATATTCAAGGTGTTTAAATCTCTGTTGTTGTTACTGCTCGGGCTACCCCGAAACGCCATCCAATTCCCTCCCTCCCCCCTCCCCCTCCCTGGTTGCTTCCTTGCAACCATCCATGGTTCTCCCCATCTCCCCCACCTCTCTCCCCTCCCTTTTCTTATCTTCCTTTCTTACTCTCTGGTTCTGGTTGTTTGGATCCCTCATTTTGAGGATTAAAGAGTAAATTGGTAGGTTGACTCTATACGTATTGGGTATTGATTAACCTAAAAAAGTTGCAACTTGCATCAGACATGATTGGTGGTGGTGTAACAGGAAATGTGAATCATAATCAAAGGTGTTACTACCACATGTTACAGCGTTGTTTTCTTTGTGTATTATTGCCAATGATACCTGAATTTCTCCTTTTTTGTAATGTAACTTCCTACAATAAAAATTGATTGGATTAAAAAAAAAAAAAAAAAAAGGGAGACGTTGTAGGGAGCTCTGTATTTCTAAAGTCCATACAAGTTGCATTAAAACTGTACATCAACTTGAGGCTCGTTCGACCTCGCAGATTACTTCTTACCCCGGCTACGACAGGTGTCCATACCCAGGTAGGTTTTTGATTCTGTAAACGGAAATGCCTAGAACCCCCCCCCCCCCCTCCACATTGAATATCAGGAGTGTTTCCCCGTGAAGTTCAAGTTCGGATTTTACACTTAATTACAATTCTCACATCACTAAACAAAGCAAATAAAGAGCAAAAATTAGCATTTGAAGCACAGGGCACATTTGCTCTCCAGATGGCAGAAATATATGAAACTTTATTCTGTGGACGGAATACCAAAACAAATATTAGAATATTGTTCAAATTATGTTCACTGTGAACTTTAGACCTTTATACGCCTTATTAATCTGCTAGACTTTCTCCATAATCCCTGGTTGGACGTCCGGGAACACTTAATGAGTGACAAGTACTTTAATCATATTTGTTGCTCGCTCTTGGCCCTGACTTCATTGAGTTGACATTACTGATGCTATGAAGGCAGTTCACGTAAGGCTATGGGAATAGTCCGAGGAATGTATGGACTCTTATATATATCTGGTGGGAAACGCTATTTGTCATTAGTTTAATATAAATAATACAGATCCCCCCCCCCCCTAATCATTACTCGGCTGTGTCAGATAAGTAAAGCTCTAGTGCCGATCTCTCTGGGGGAATTAATTTAAAAATGGTTATATAATTTTACTGGGATTTGCCATTATTTCAATTAGACAAATTGGGAATTTATGTAGCAAAAAGTGGACAATTTCTATTATATTTTGACATGTTAGTCAGGCCTATATTTTTGAGTTTTTTTTTTTTTTTTTTTTAATGCCAAAGGAAGCAATTCCCATTTTTAGTTTTTTCCACCACTCCCTCTGTGCCGCTCCCTGGACCCACTGGTGCAGACTGATCACAGGCTGAGGTGGATCACCGCTGCAGTCAGTCACCGACAGTGACTAGACTAGAGTAACCAGGAAGCAGAGACCATCGTAAATCAAGGCAGCATCATAGCAGGTGTATCACAGGATTGGCAGAAGCTGTTTTTATTTTTAATGCTACTTTGAGACTTAAAGTAAAATAAAATAAGGAAAATCATCCATATGTGATGCATTATTGATCTTATTGACTTACTATGGGGTCTGAAATGCTATAATATGTAAACATTGAATATATGAAATTGGAATTGCATTACTGCGATAGAAACTGTTAAGTATTTGGTACTTAGCAAACAAATTGGCCAATTCATGAGAGTCCAACAGCCAGCGACAAGGTGTACCCCTTTGTTGAGACCCTAACCTTACACGCCTCTACCTGGGCTGAAAGCCTAGAATATTAAAGGCAGGAAGGATCCAACTTTAATTAAAAACGCCCCAGGCTGATGGGCAGATGGCCCAGTCAGAAGGGAATGTACTACAATTTTACCGAAAAACTGACCAGCACCTCCAAGAATAAGAGAAAAGTGTGAATAGGTGCAAGCTGAGGCAACCAGTCAATGTAGCCAAAAAAATATAGCTGCTCTCTGAAACGCTATAATATATAAATCTTGAATATAGGTGTAGGGGTATGGGGACGTACCATGCGTACGGCGACAGGGAAGGGAAACCTTGTGTGTAGGGAAAGGGGAGCTGATGACTACCCCTGACCAAACCTTCCACTGGCTTCCCTAACCACCCTAGATAGCTTCCGCACCTATGCACTGAGCAGGATACCTGGCCCTAGCTGACCCTGAACTAGGCCCTAGGTAGTGAGTGGATGGGATGAGCGCTTAGTCAACCCCACTAAGCTCTAAAGAAGATACTGAGCACAAACAGGGGGAGTAAAGAAATAACCTATTTCCAAGAAGACTCAGGGAGAGGAACAGCAACAAACAATGTTTCTTCCGATGAATACAAGCTGACTACTTGCATCCAAGGGCTTTATAGAAATATAACTCTATCACCAGCAAACACCAAGGGAAAATGGGGGTATTTAAGTACACAAGGGGAAGTGATGATGATGATACGATATGATGATGATTAGCAGCTGAAAGGTTAAGCTATCGACAGGGTCCTAAAAGGAAAGGGATTAACCCCAAGAAGAGAAGATACATGGGATACCATTTACACCACAGCAGGAAGAATAGAATGTCAGGGAGCAGTTTGTGTAGCCAAAAGCTGTGACCTTCTACAGCCGGACACCACAGGACTGGCTGTCAACCATGACATACCCGTGATAATAGGAAATTGGAACTGCATTACTGCTATACTGTAGAAACTGTCCAGAAACGTTCACCCTTAGACCACAATCAAAAGCCTCTAATTTAGCCATATCAGACCTTTTATTTTGCACTGATGAGCAGCAAAAACCTCAAAACATTTGTCAGCAAATGGAGGGTCTGGTTTACCTTTGCACCCTAAGTCATGTGGCAAAGCTCATTTAAGGGTCAGTATTGACTTTTCAAGTCTCTGAGGAGGATATCTGTATAGACCTAAAAAGACGCAGTTATGCTGCACAATGGATTGCTACACCTGTGTACTGCACTGTTCTTTTTTTTTTTTTTTTTTTTTCTACTGATTTTGTGCAGATGGATTTTGTTCCAAATTCATAAGAATTAAGCATAATACTTGATATGCATTTTTTTTTTATAAAAAGTTTTTATCTAATAATCCCCTTACAGAGTGTAGGCAAAAACACCGTGAGGAAGAAACAGTGACCAAAAATCAATGTGTGTAAAATTACAATATTTTATTAAATCATTATAAAAACACATATTAAACAATACAATAAAAGACAGAAATATTCCCAAAATAGCAGCAGGACAAGACCAAATTCCATAATGCACTTGGCGAATAAATGTAGAGCATGCAAATAAAGTGCTCAAAAGTTATGCCTTGTGCAAAAACCGCAGTAAAGTGTATTGTACATATTGTATACTGCTGAAGTGCAAAAGAGACACTGCAGAGCCCAGTCCAATACTGATAATCCAAATCAATGTCCTATTAAAAATCAATGAAAGAAAGATTGTAAAGGGAGGTTCAGGTTAAATACCTCTAATGGGTGGTCAAAGCAACCTGCTTGCCTGCTGTGGACCCCGACACGTGTTTCGTAACTTCCTCAGGGGGTGCTGGGCTTATAAGATTTGCATGTTTCACTATAGTGACAACATACAGAGTTTTTGATTTGTTTATAAAAAAACATTGTAAGTCACACCCTGTATTATTAACACTAAGTATTTTGTTCATTCACAGCAAAAAGTTAGAAACAATTTGCAGTCTGGATCCTCTGTTGGTTTCCAGGAAACTCCAAACTGTACGTCTGCACATGGGAGATGGGTGACACAATGTTGCACAGGTCACTTGGTAATATTAATGTCTGCTGCTTAGTCTTAATTAGATCGGCTACTATACCACCTCTCCTCGTGGTGCCGGCTCCTACTGTCCCCCACTGCCAGACGAGTTCCTACATTGTATGCAGGACTCCAACCTATAAACCGATCCGTAGAGACAATCCTGGGAGCACTTTATTTTTATGACATATACGAGAAATTAATTTATTGCGTGAAATGAATTTTCCTGCAATTTGAAGAGAGGCCCTAATGCATTTTGTATCCCTCACGTGGGAATATCCCAGCCCCAAACAGGGGACACGGGCTCTGATTTATAGGCCTTTTTATTGGTTTCATTTTTTCCTGGTTTGGGAAACGTTACTGCATTATTTTCCATCTCTGTAGTCGATGGCGTGAGTCACTGTAACCTCTTTAGTGCCCCATTATGTGCCTGCCTGGAGTTACATTGTGGAAGGATCTCACAGCAGAGTTTAATTTATAGTCTTCTGGCAAATTGATATCTCCCCAAATTGTTATAGTTTATTATTTTCTCAAGAGAAAATTGTAGCTGTGGCCTGATGGGCCAGATTGTGAGGCCAGAGCTGCAGTCAATGCTATCACCTGTCATATGCTTTATAATGAGCCTGGCATGTAGATGGTCGCTATGCTCTATAAATTGTGATTTCTGGCCAGCCAACGCGTGTGCTGCGCCAAGCACTGTCATTCTATTCTCGAACTTAAAGGGATTGTGTGCTTTAGCCGACACCTTCAAATGTGGGACATGTGGGTACAGGAGAGGGGCTCCCTAAGAAGAAGCCCCCACCCTTTTGTAGTCAGTGCTGTGAGTGCATCGGTAATAATGAGTCTATTCTGTTTCTCCGGTCGTGTCATTCACTCTCATTCCAAACTCTCAAAACTATTAGTTATTAAATTAAATGCTTCAAGATCTGCTTCCTCCTGCCTATTCTTAATGGACCGTTTAGTGTCAATAGCTCTAAGCAGATAACGGCACTTGGCCTTTCTCCTTTGCCCATTTTCCCATCTGCTGTAAAGCATTTAAGTGCTTTGATCCCAGACCATATTAGATGGCTCATTTACACACACTATTTACACGACGTCCAGCCAATTACTCAGTCCAGCTCATTACACCGCTCCGATCTGCCATTTACTCTGCAGAGCTTCTTTTACCTCCCTGCCATGCAGTCGTGTCAATTAACAGTTCTTAAGGCTGCTTTCACACCTCCGGTTTTGCAGTGTGGCTAAATCTGGCTCTAAAACCTATGCAACGGATGCGGCGAAAAAACGCATCCTTTGCATACGTTTTTTTACATGCGGCCCATCCGTTTTTTGCCAGTTGTGGCACGCTACTGAGCATGCGCAGTGCAAAAAACTGCATGCGGCGTCCGGATGCATTTTTTGCCGCATCGCACCGCATCCGGCGTCCATAGGCATGCATTGGAAAAAGCGCTGCATCGGCCGGATGCGGCGCAATGCGTTTTTTTTTTTTGCCGGACAAAAAAATGTGCCAGGCAACGTTCGGCCGCCGCATGGGCTAAATATGCCGCATCCGGCAAAAACCGGACCGAACACAAGACCATGCGGCGCAATCCAGCACTAATGAAAGTCTATGCGGAAAAAACGCAACTGGCAACTGGCGGCAAAAAAAAAACTGTTGCATTTTTCTGCAAAGAGCCGGATTGTGCCGCACAGGAAAAACCGGATGTGTGAAAGCAGCCTAAGAGAAAATCTTGTCAGAGCCACTCATCAATAATCTAAAAAATGTAATGTAGCCTTAACTTTGGAGAATATTACCAGTGTCCTTTTATTCCCTGTACTGTGGGCTCTTCATGTGACTCCGCACTATTTTTTAAAATACAGGCTTTGATTCATTAATTGCATTGTTTTTTTGTTTTTAATATATTTTCTATCTTGTCATCCAGAGTTTACTAATGGACTTGGTGCCAAATTCATCAAAATTGAGCACAGTGTGTGATGAATTTGGTGCGAACAAAAGATGAACATTTTTACTAATATATATATATATATATATATATATATATATATATATATATATATATATATATATATATATATATATATATATATATATATATATATATATATATGTATATATATATATATATATATATATATATATATATATATATTACGCCTCCTTTTTAGTTAACTCTGAAATTTTGCATCTTAAGCCTGCTTTACACGTTGCAATTTCGCATACGATATCGTATACGATGTGACCCGCCCCCATCGTATGTGTGGCACATTCAATTTCGATGAACGTGCCGCACAAACTATTAACCCCCATCACACATACTTACCTTCCATACGACCTCGATGTGGGCGGCGATCATCCACTTCCTGGAGTGGAAGGGACGTTCGGCGTCACATCAACGTCACACGGCAGCCGGCCAATAGAAGCAGAGGGGCGGAGCTGAGCGTAACGTAAACATCCCACCCACCTCCTTCCTTCCGCATTGCTGGCCGGGAGACGCAGGACGCAGGTAAGATCTGTTCATCGTTCCCGGGGTGTCACACACTGCGATGTGTGCTACCCCGGGAACGTTTAACAATCTGACGTTCAATTCTAGAGAAATGAATGATGTGCATGCGATGAACGTTTTAACGTTCAATCGCAATCGCACGTAGCTGTCACACACTGCAATGTACCTTACAATGCCGGATGTGCGCCACTTACGACGTGACCCCGCCGACACATTGTAAGATATATTGCAGCGTGTAAAGCGGGCTTAAGTCGTTGCTTGAATGAAGCAAACAAAAATTGGTGGGTTTGTGCTCCACTAAGGTTTGGGAATACCATTGCACAAAAACCTTTTCTATGTTGCAAAAGTCGTAAACATTTACCGTATTTTTCGGTTTATAAGGCTAAGTTCACACAGGGCATCTTTTGCTGCGTTATTGGTGCGTTTTTGTTTTTGAGATCACAAAGATGCACCAAAATGCATGCATTTCCTTCTCCCAGCAAAGTCTATGAGATTTCTATTTTGCTGTCCACACTGGGCATCTTGTTGGCTGCATCTGGGCTGCGTTTTTCAAGATGCAGCATGTCAATTCTTTTTGCATTTTTTACTGCGTTTCTGAGCCCTGCAGTCAATAGATTTGACTTAAAAAAAAAAAACGTATTGGGCAAAACGCGGTAAAAATGCTGCAAAAACGCATTACATTTTTGGTGCATTTTTTGGGGACAAAATCTCCATCTTTGTAGTTAACTAGAGATCCCCTGTGTGAACTTAGCCTAAGATGCACTGGATTTAGAGAGGAAGAAAAAAACAAGGTGGTCCGTTTTATAATCCAGTGGTGTCTTACTGGAGGGGGACGGCAGCGGTGGTGGAGCAGGGTCAGCGGAGGCAGGGGCAGTGCTGTAGTAGGGCGATGCTGCCGTCGGTGCAGAGGGTGTCCCAGACGGCAGTGCTGAGAGGCTCTGCTCTGCTGCGGGCTTTGCTGCGCTGCAGGCGGTGAGCCAGGGGCTGCCATCCTGAATGACGTGGTGCGGGCTTCAAAGAAATGGCGCCCGGAGTCAGCACATGCACAGATTGAGCTATCTGCTCATTCAGAAGCCTAGATCTCATCGGCACACGCACCACCTCTAGGCGCCATTTTCCTTAAGTCCGCTGCTGGGAGATCAATGGGCCGGAGGCGACTCGTGCCCAGATGAGATCTTGAGGCGAGAGCTCCATCTGTGCACGCGCTGACTCCGAGCGCCATTAGTTGAAGCTCGCACCTTCGACATTAAGAATGGCGGTTCCTGCCTCACCACCCGCAGTGCACTGTCCGCAGTACAGCCCAGTGCACAGCACAGCCCGCAGCATCACCCCTTCCTCCTGTGACCTCTCTCCAGCACCCCCTCCCCCCGGTAAGCTATAGTTGGCTTATAAAACTCACCGCTCAATTTTCTCCCAAAGTTTCGGGAGCAAAATGCGTTTTATAATCCGAAAAATACGGTGATTACTTGACAAAGCTGGACAATGACAACTGTGTTTACATTATCCAGCAAACCACAAAATAAGACATGGACTCAAAACTTATTGTAAAAATGGCGCAAAAGTCATAATGATTTGGTGCAAAAATAAAAAATGCCTAAAAACTAATGTGGAATCAGGGCCTTAGTTCAGTATCATCAGCTTTTATGCTTCCCTTGGTTATTGCAGTGTAAACCTGCTGGTATGTGGAGGAGCCATGGCGTATGGTGCTACAGTATAAGGAAGTTTACACACAGGAGATCTATAGGCTGACAAACAAACAATACTATTCAGATTTGTGAGACAGATTTGTAGTTGCAGACATTGCTGCATCCGATCAGCCGCATGTGGCTTCCCCCCAGAGGTTGCGCTTGTTGTGGTTGGATGAGGTTTGCAATGGACTGCATCAGATCCCGGGAGCTTCAAATCTTGGTCTTGTCTGTGTCCATGATATATGAAGATAGGAAATATCTTTCAAGTCTCTATAAACAAATCTAGAGCGTCCTGGATTATATGCCGTTCTGACTCATGGAGTTTATAAGCTCGAAAGCTGTAGATCGTGGTCACTATACAACAAAGCAAGTAAGTTTGGAAAAGGGCTTCAGCCAACAAATGCCTTTCAGAATAAATATATCTAGCAATAAGTGGTGGCGAATGCAAGCCGCCTTCACAGATCAGCTCTCGGCATCTTGCGTACAAAGCCATAAACAACCTCTGCATCTGATTTAGTATTTCAGAATTGTTTTGATTTGTTTTGAACAAAGGCGCCAAATTCTGGCCTGAAACTCCAGAGCCTGGAAATGCAGAAATGACAGAGTTCTCACTGCTCCCATCCAACATATGATGCATCGATACCGAGCCAAACATGAGCCAATCAGAGGGAAAAAGGCACGGATTATTAACTCCTGCTTGCCTGGAAAACCACACTGCATTCACTAATCTGGCACCGCTAATTTGTAATATAAATAAAAATCTACTGATATATCTTGATTTTGGGAATCCAAGATCTCAGTGGCTACAAATTTTACAAAAGTTGCAGTGATAGGAGCTTCCCCCAGAGATATCGGTTCACAAAGTCATCCCATTATCACATGATGCATAATGCAACGCTGCTCCCGGCAGCACACAGCGACCGCTAATCGGCCATAGCCAGGGTACAGACAGTCTTCCTACTCTGCTGTCTTCTACGAGGATTATGAGAGAGGAATTATACTCCCAATGCTTTGATATTGTATGGCAGCATCTGATCCTGCTTAGTTTGTTTGTTTCTGATCCATCTTGAACTCGGAAGGCATTTCCTTTTGGGCTCCTTGTCATAGAGATACTTTAATGTGCCCTCACTTTTACTGGCCCAGTATAATGGATTTTTATCCCACATCTGCGTGTTTGGCAGCATCGTAGTGTATGTCTTGATGATGATATCACATAATCATACACATTATACTCACTATTCTGATATATGAAGAACTGAGCGATTCTATGAAGGACATTCAGTATCTAGTATTCGCTTAGAAGTCATTACTCAAACCGTACATTGAGGGCTTTTATAGGTTTTCCTCTTATGTATGAGTACACAGATACAATACAAGAGGGTCTAAGCATCTCAAATAACCAAGAATGCCCTCCATCAAACTGTTCCTTGTATGAACCTCTGGAATTATCAGTTCTTCGGATCTTGGCATGCTTGGAGCCTTCTATAGAGGCCTGGGGACTTGCAAAGAGACCCAGGAGCATTTTACTAATCATTTTTAGTGACCGATTTGGCTGCTAAATGAGAGGCACAATATAGTGGAGGATGGACTGGCGATATATATACTTTCTATCTACATTCAAATCCTCTGCTGGTAGCAATATGCCATTAATTATTTAAAGGGGTTGTCCAGTTTAGAAAACCCATTCATAGAAATCTTTGTTACGACTGACCCCTACCACTCACAAGGGAATGGACAAACCAGGAGCAATATAATACCTATAATCAACAGGTCCCTAGTCAGACTAGAAGCCCTAAATCTGATTTGTCCCTGCCTGTCCCTGTTCACCCAGGAATATAGCCAGCAATGAATGCATGTGAATGGGGAGTATAAACAGCCCCTCCCAAGATGTGATAGGGCAAACCAAGCAAGTAAATGAACACCTGAATAGAAATAAAAACAGAGGCCATGGTCTGATCATACCACAGCTCCTTGGGAGGGGGGGGAATTCAAAAGAGTATACAGATATTTCAGCACAGGATCATAGAGGATTCTTTCTGTGAGGTAAAACATTTCCCTGCCTGTTTTGAAAAAGTGTCTTCAAAGAAATTAATTATTTCAGATCCCTGCTGTAATGTCTGTATACTCTTTAATGTCTGTATAGTGTATACTCTTCTTTGTCCTCCCTGGCTGTAATATTTGTATACTCATTTTGTGTCCCCCGGCTGTGCTGTAATGTCTGTATACTCTTTTGTGTCCCCTGGCTGTGCTGTAATGTCTGTATACTCTTTTGTGTCCCCCGGCTGTGCTGTACTGTCTGTATACTCTTTTGTGTCCCCCGGCTGTGCTGTACTGTCTGTATACTCTTTTGTGTCTCCCGGCTGTGCTGTAATGTCTGTATACTCTTTTGTGTCCCCCGGCTGTGCTGTAATGTCTGTATACTCTTTTGTGTCCCCCGGCTGTGCTGTAATGTCTGTATACTCATTTTGTGTCTCCCGGCTGTGCTGTAATGTCTGTATACTCTTTTGTGTCTCCCGGCTGTGCTGTAATGTCTGTATACTCTTTTGTGTCCCCCGGCTGTGCTGTAATGTCTGTATACTCATTTTGTGTCTCCCGGCTGTGCTGTAATGTCTGTATACTCTTTTGTGTCTCCCGGCTGTGCTGTAATGTCTGTATACTCTTTTGTGTCCCCCGGCTGTGCTGTAATGTCTGTATACTCTTTTGTGTCCCCCGGCTGTGCTGTAATGTCTGTATACTCATTTTGTGTCTCCCGGCTGTGCTGTAATGTCTGTATACTCTTTTGTGTCTCCCGGCTGTGCTGTAATGTCTGTATACTCTTTTGTGTCCCCCGGCTGTGCTGTAATGTCTGTATACTCATTTTGTGTCTCCCGGCTGTGCTGTAATGTCTGTATACTCTTTTGTGTCTCCCGGCTGTGCTGTAATGTCTGTATACTCTTTTGTGTCCCCCGGCTGTGCTGTAATGTCTGTATACTCTTTTGTGTCCCCCGGCTGTGCTGTAATGTCTGTATACTCTTTTGTGTCCCCCGGCTGTGCTGTAATGTCTGTATACTCTTTTGTGTCCCCCGGCTGTGCTGTAATGTCTGTATACTCTTTTGTGTCCCCCGGCTGTGCTGTAATGTCTGTATACTCTTTTGTGTCCCCCGGCTGTGCTGTAATGTCTGTATACTCTTTTGTGTCCCCCGGCTGTGCTGTACTGTCTGTATACTCTTTTGTGTCCCCCGGCTGTGCTGTACTGTCTGTATACTCTTTTGTGTCCCCCGGCTGTGCTATAATGTCTGTATACTCTTTTGTGTCCCCTGGCTGTGCTGTAATGTCTGTATACTCTTTTGTGTCCCCCGGCTGTGCTGTACTGTCTGTATACTCTTTTGTGTCCCCCGGCTGTGCTGTAATGTCTGTATACTCATTTTGTGTCTCCCGGCTGTGCTGTAATGTCTGTATACTCTTTTGTGTCTCCCGGCTGTGCTGTAATGTCTGTATACTCTTTTGTGTCCCCCGGCTGTGCTGTAATGTCTGTATACTCTTTTGTGTCCCCCGGCTGTGCTGTACTGTCTGTATACTCTTTTGTGTCTCCCGGCTGTGCTGTAATGTCTGTATACTCATTTTGTGTCTCCCGGCTGTGCTGTAATGTCTGTATACTCTTTTGTGTCTCCCGGCTGTGCTGTAATGTCTGTATACTCTTTTGTGTCCCCCGGCTGTGCTGTAATGTCTGTATACTCTTTTGTGTCCCCCGGCTGTGCTGTAATGTCTGTATACTCTTTTGTGTCCCCTGGCTGTGCTGTAATGTCTGTATACTCTTTTGTGTCCCCCGGCTGTGCTGTAATGTCTGTATACTCTTTTGTGTCCCCCGGCTGTGCTGTACTGTCTGTATACTCTTTTGTGTCCCCCGGCTGTGCTGTAATGTCTGTATACTCATTTTGTGTCCCCTGGCTGTGCTGTAATTTCTGTATACTCTTTTGTGTCCCCCGGCTGTGCTGTACTGTCTGTATACTCTTTTGTGTCCCCCGGCTGTGCTGTAATGTCTGTATACTCTTTTGTGTCTCCCGGCTGTGCTGTAATGTCTGTATACTCATTTTGTGTCTCCCGGCTGTGCTGTAATGTCTGTATACTCTTTTGTGTCTCCCGGCTGTGCTGTAATGTCTGTATACTCTTTTGTGTCCCCCGGCTGTGCTGTAATGTCTGTATACTCTTTTGTGTCCCCCGGCTGTGCTGTAATGTCTGTATACTCTTTTGTGTCTCCCGGCTGTGCTGTAATGTCTGTATACTCATTTTGTGTCTCCCGGCTGTGCTGTAATGTCTGTATACTCTTTTGTGTCCCCCGGCTGTGCTGTAATGTCTGTATACTCATTTTGTGTCCCCCGGCTGTGCTGTAATGTCTGTATACTCTTTTGTGTCCCCCGGCTGTGCTGTAATGTCTGTATACTCATTTTGTGTCCCCCGGCTGTGCTGTAATGTCTGTATACTCTTTTGTGTCTCCCGGCTGTGCTGTAATGTCTGTATACTCATTTTGTGTCTCCCGGCTGTGCTGTAATGTCTGTATACTCTTTTGTGTCCCCCGGCTGTGCTGTAATGTCTGTATACTCATTTTGTGTCCCCCGGCTGTGCTGTAATGTCTGTATACTCATTTTGTGTCCCCCGGCTGTGCTGTAATGTCTGTATACTCTTTTGTGTCCCCCGGCTGTGCTGTAATGTCTGTATACTCATTTTGTGTCCCCCGGCTGTGCTGTAATGTCTGTATACTCTTTTGTGTCCCCTGGCTGTGCTGTAATGTCTGTATACTCATTTTGTGTCTCCCGGCTGTGCTGTAATGTCTGTATACTCTTTTGTGTCCCCTGGCTGTGCTGTAATGTCTGTATACTCTTTTGTGTCTCCTGGCTGTGCTGTAATGTCTGTATACTCTTTTGTGCCTCCCGGCTGTGCTGTAATGTCTGTATACTCTTTTGTGTCCCCCGGCTGTGCTGTAATGTCTGTATACTCATTTTGTGTCTCCCGGCTGTGCTGTAATGTCTGTATACTCTTTTGTGTCTCCCGGCTGTGCTGTAATGTCTGTATACTCTTTTGAGTCCCCCGGCTGTGCTGTAATGTCTGTATACTCTTTTGTGTCTCCCCAGCCCAGGAGATGTGGTATGATCAGACCATGTCCTGTACTGTCAGACACTGCCATTACACAGTACATAGCAGGGGCACATATAGAAGATTATCTCCGCACAGATTTTATAGAGTTTCCAATTGTGAAAATTCTTCTTCTTCTAAGATCTATTGATTAAAATCCACCTTGTTCGTGGGAAAACCCCTTTAATGCCCCCATACATATTAGATAGCTGTCAGCTGAATGAGAGCCATCTCTCCCTTGCACAGAAGCACTTGTGTGGCTGAGCGCTGCTGTGTTGTCTATGAGAAAGCCGCCAACAGACATGTCGACCGCCAGTTTGGCTCCAGGAGTAGAATGCGATTGACAATCCGAAATCAGACCTGTTCATCTCTGACCATCAGTTAGCTGGCGCCCCCATACAATACCATCAATATCGGCAGGTTTGGGCCACATTAGTTGAATGTGTATGGGGCCTTCACTGATAGAAATTCTTTCATTACTGATGACAGCGGGGATTTCAATAGGGAGTCAGGCTGTGAAAAGCTTATTATCAATGGACCCTTCTAACAAGTATGGATTTCCAAAGAATGAGCAGGTCGCTGCATTACCATGTGTATATACAAATTGTCTCTCCAGTAAAGGAGACAAACTCTAGCACAGCGCCACCTATTGGAAGTAGCGATCCTAAAAGTCACAAGTGGATTTTCAACAATCCTTTGCAATATGACTCAGGATATATAAGCCAGATCAGAATCCCAATTTGCAGACACGGTGTTTCGGGGTGCTTGCCCCTCGTCAGTGCAAAGTATGGGGGTGTCTGATCTGGCTCATGAGAAAGCTATGTGGGGACCACGGGGGAACACTATTCTCCTTAAGGAGACTTTGCAAGCCAGTCTGGCTGCCAGGTAAGGGGACTTATAGCTGCAATGCCCCTCTGGGAAATATTCAAATTGTCTCTCCAGTAAAGGAGACAAACTCTAGCACAGCGCCACCTATTGGAAGTAGCGATCCTAAAAGTCACAAGTGGATTTTCAACAATCCTTTGCAATATGACTCAGGATATATAAGCCAGATCAGAATCCCAATTTGCAGACACGGTGTTTCGGGGTGCTTGCCCCTCGTCAGTGCAAAGTATGGGGGTGTCTGATCTGGCTCATGAGAAAGCTATGTGGGGACCACGGGGGAACACTATTCTCCTTAAGGAGACTTTGCAAGCCAGTCTGGCTGCCAGGTAAGGGGACTTATAGCTGCAATGCCCCTCTGGGAAATATTCAAATTGTCTCTCCAGTAAAGGAGACAAACTCTAGCACAGCGCCACCTATTGGAAGTAGCGATCCTAAAAGTCACAAGTGGATTTTCAACAATCCTTTGCAATATGACTCAGGATATATAAGCCAGATCAGAATCCCAATTTGCAGACACGGTGTTTCGGGGTGCTTGCCCCTCGTCAGTGCAAAGTATGGGGGTGTCTGATCTGGCTCATGAGAAAGCTATGTGGGGACCACGGGGGAACACTATTCTCCTTAAGGAGACTTTGCAAGCCAGTCTGGCTGCCAGGTAAGGGGACTTATAGCTGCAATGCCCCTCTGGGAAATATTCAAATTGTCTCTCCAGTAAAGGAGACAAACTCTAGCACAGCGCCACCTATTGGAAGTAGCGATCCTAAAAGTCCCCCGGCTGTGCTGTAATGTCTGTATACTCTTTTGTGTCCCCCGGCTGTGCTGTAATGTCTGTATACTCATTTTGTGTCTCCCGGCTGTGCTGTAATGTCTGTATACTCTTTTGTGTCTCCCGGCTGTGCTGTAATGTCTGTATACTCTTTTGTGTCTCCCGGCTATGCTGTAATGTCTGTATACTCTTTTGTGTCCCCCGGCTGTGCTGTAATGTCTGTATACTCTTTTGAGTCCCCCGGCTGTGCTGTAATGTCTGTATACTCTTTTGTGTCTCCCCAGCCCAGGAGATGTGGTATGATCAGACCATGTCCTGTACTGTCAGACACTGCCATTACACAGTACATAGCAGGGGCACATATAGAAGATTATCTCCGCACAGATTTTATAGAGTTTCCAATTGTGAAAATTCTTCTTCTTCTAAGATCTATTGATTAAAATCCACCTTGTTCGTGGGAAAACCCCTTTAATGCCCCCATACATATTAGATAGCTGTCAGCTGAATGAGAGCCATCTCTCCCTTGCACAGAAGCACTTGTGTGGCTGAGCGCTGCTGTGTTGTCTATGAGAAAGCTGCCAACAGACATGTCGACCGCCAGTTTGGCTCCAGGAGTAGAATGCGATTGACAATCCGAAATCAGACCTGTTCATCTCTGACCATCAGTTAGCTGGCGCCCCCATACAATACCATCAATATCGGCAGGTTTGGGCCACATTAGTTGAATGTGTATGGGGCCTTCACTGATAGAAATTCTTTCATTACTGATGACAGCGGGGATTTCAATAGGGAGTCAGGCTGTGAAAAGCTTATTATCAATGGACCCTTCTAACAAGTATGGATTTCCAAAGAATGAGCAGGTCGCTGCATTACCATGTGTATATACAAATTGTCTCTCCAGTAAAGGAGACAAACTCTAGCACAGCGCCACCTATTGGAAGTAGCGATCCTAAAAGTCACAAGTGGATTTTCAACAATCCTTTGCAATATGACTCAGGATATATAAGCCAGATCAGAATCCCAATTTGCAGACACGGTGTTTCGGGGTGCTTGCCCCTCGTCAGTGCAAAGTATGGGGGTGTCTGATCTGGCTCATGAGAAAGCTATGTGGGGACCACGGGGGAACACTATTCTCCTTAAGGAGACTTTGCAAGCCAGTCTGGCTGCCAGGTAAGGGGACTTATAGCTGCAATGCCCCTCTGGGAAATATTCAAATTGTCTCTCCAGTAAAGGAGACAAACTCTAGCACAGCGCCACCTATTGGAAGTAGCGATCCTAAAAGTCACAAGTGGATTTTCAACAATCCTTTGCAATATGACTCAGGATATATAAGCCAGATCAGAATCCCAATTTGCAGACACGGTGTTTCGGGGTGCTTGCCCCTCGTCAGTGCAAAGTATGGGGGTGTCTGATCTGGCTCATGAGAAAGCTATGTGGGGACCACGGGGGAACACTATTCTCCTTAAGGAGACTTTGCAAGCCAGTCTGGCTGCCAGGTAAGGGGACTTATAGCTGCAATGCCCCTCTGGGAAATATTCAAATTGTCTCTCCAGTAAAGGAGACAAACTCTAGCACAGCGCCACCTATTGGAAGTAGCGATCCTAAAAGTCACAAGTGGATTTTCAACAATCCTTTGCAATATGACTCAGGATATATAAGCCAGATCAGAATCCCAATTTGCAGACACGGTGTTTCGGGGTGCTTGCCCCTCGTCAGTGCAAAGTATGGGGGTGTCTGATCTGGCTCATGAGAAAGCTATGTGGGGACCACGGGGGAACACTATTCTCCTTAAGGAGACTTTGCAAGCCAGTCTGGCTGCCAGGTAAGGGGACTTATAGCTGCAATGCCCCTCTGGGAAATATTCAAATTGTCTCTCCAGTAAAGGAGACAAACTCTAGCACAGCGCCACCTATTGGAAGTAGCGATCCTAAAAGTCACAAGTGGATTTTCAACAATCCTTTGCAATATGACTCAGGATATATAAGCCAGATCAGAATCCCAATTTGCAGACACGGTGTTTCGGGGTGCTTGCCCCTCGTCAGTGCAAAGTATGGGGGTGTCTGATCTGGCTCATGAGGAAGCATGTGTATATATACATAGCTATATGAGTCTGCGGACCCCCAACTCCCCAAACAGCCAAAAACTGCACTAAAATCACCAACGTCCCTTCATTTATGGTTAGCATGCTCTCTAATCATATCCAAATGTCTTCATGAATATTCACGCACCTATAATTGAGCCAACGCATCATGTTTCTGAAATAGCGGAAAGCAGAGATCCAGGCGCCCTGTGACCCCACAAATTATCCATTAGCATTGTACAATTTTTCCATCACTCTCCATTCTGCGCTCAGCGGAAGACGGAAGCGGCGTTTCATCACTAACACCTCCACTTTCCTCAACCTGAATGGCATTCATTATCTGGAGTCTCATGTGAATGGTTTTCATGTTTTGTTCTAGCTTAGACCAAGCGCTCCTTAGAAGGAGCCGTTTAGAAGAAGTCAAAGTATCTGCATATCCTGATAGTAATAGGAGTAATTGACCTGGAGTAGCACGCTTCAAATGCACATTTTAATATTAGACTAGGAAACTTAGGATTCTACAGCTATTCTGGGATGAATTTTCAACGTAAGTACACCAGCATCACCAGATAGTTCTGCTTAGCAAGTCACAGAGGTGAATGGAGTCTTAGGGTGGCTTTACACGCTACGAGATCACTACAGCGATCTCATTGGGGTCACGGATTTTGTGACGCACATCCGGCCGCTGTAGCGATCTCGTTGTGTGTGACTCCGAGGAGCGATTTTGGATAGTTGCAAAAACATCCAAAATCGCTCCTCGTTGACATGGGGGTCCTCTCCCAATTATCGCTGCTGTCGCTTGGGCGATGTTAATCCTCGTCCCTGCGGCAACACACATCGCTACGTGTGACGCCGCAGGAATGAGGAACCTCTCCTTACCTGCCACACGCCAGCAATGAGGAAGGAAGAAGGTGGGTGGGATGTTCGTCCCGTTCATCTCTGCTCCTCCGCTTTGATTGGGCGGCCGCTTAGTGACGTCGCTGTGACGCCGAGCGAACCACTCCCTTAAAAAGGAGGCGGTTCGCCGGTCACAGCGACGTCGCTGAGCAGGTAAGTACGTGTGACGCTGCCGTAGCGATAATGTTCGCTACAGCAGCGATCTCCACATATCGGCATAACAATAGGGGAGGTTGCTATCACGCTAGCATTGGCTAGCGATGTCGCAGCGTGTAAGGCCCGCTTTACAGGCATCGCCACCTCTCATTTCTTGGCACCACGAGTTTGGGCCGAGGTCTTAAGATAGATATAACCTATTTTCTGTGATTATGCCATTATTAAAGTCTACTATGAAGTACAGTCTTGTAGACTGGTTATTCAGTATTTTTTTGGAGTGTGAATGGAAACTAGAGTACCTGGAAGAGATTGATGCAAACCCCGGGCAAACGTATAAACTCCATGCAGATGTTGTCCTTGGTCGGATTCAAATCCGGGATTAAAGTGTTGAAGGAAATTGTTCTTGAGAGCAAATTAGATTTTTTTTTGTCTTCAAGAAATTATCCAAAATCTGAATTTGAGCCTTTTTTTTTTTTTAGTCTGTTTTTACTTTTCCAACCTTCCAACAAATTATCCTAGAGAGAAATCATTCACTCTTTTATCAGCCAGGACCTGGACTGATTGTAGCTTTCAGAGCCACCGCCATGATGAAATTGAAGTGACGTTTTCTGGAGCTCGTACCTTAAATCTGACCACAAAGTCAGAGCAAGAACAAAAGAATCCTATTTTCAGCCCATCATGGAAAGAAAGAGATGGATGTCATAATTTTCAGATTGTTTTAAGACGTGACTTGTTATTAGAGTTAGCCTTGTGTCCTACATAAGCCAAGCTGAAATGAGAAACAGCCCAGTGTGAAGACCCACAATCTGCCGGAGCTGGGAAATCAGGGTAACCAATATCTGACTCTCCCAGAAAGTTACAGCCATGATACTTGTCCTGGGGCTCATTGGAAGTGAACTCACAGAGCGGTTCCACACAATTGTTAACATTTCACCATTGTTTACTTAATCCGATCTCTGAAAGTCAATAAAGAAACAAAGAACGAAGCTCTAAGACACGTCTGCTCCTTGCATCCCAGCCCAGGGCTTTACTTTAGAAGGACTTTTTGGCCCAAAATGAGCTGATATGGAAGGAAAGCCAACATCATCTCATTCCCAGCTGCTTGTGTCTCCTGGGTTTAGGAATGCGTCTGAGGTGCAACTGCAAATTATGCTGAGTAAGTCCATGCCAGGAGACCTACACTTCATAGGATTAACCATTTTTATGTCATTTTTTTACTACCAGTTTGGAGGAACAAGAGGAAAGCGCTGATTTTCAGAAAATGTTCCGTATTTGTGCCATCCACATGTAATGAACATCGTCTGATGAGACTGGTCAACAGCCGATTACTTCTAAAGCTGTCCATATCATTGATGAACTGATTGTGGATAGTTGTAAGTTCTAGATAACAGACACGACCTATCAGCAATGTGCTTTCTGTTACATCCCTGGACCAGTACAGGCGTGTTTGGATGAGCATGTAAGTGTTTCCTTACAACGAGCTTATAATTATGGAAAAAAAAAGAGCCTACATGGAAGACTTTGGTTTTCATCTGTTTCTAGTGTTCTGTGGACCTTCATTACAAAAGGCAGACTGTGCATGGTTTATATCGTGGATTATTGTTTTCCACGTGTGTTTCTTGACCATTTATATGCAACACTCAATGTGCATCACAGTTGCGTCAGGAACCATGGACACCAAAGGTGTGAGGATAGATGCTGTCTTTACGACCTGAACCATGCACACCAAAGGTGTGAGGATAGATGCTGTCTTTACGACCTGAACCATGCACACTAAAGGTGTGAGGATAGATGCTGTCTTTACGACCTGAACCATGCACACCAAAGGTGTGAGGATAGATGCTGTCTTTACGACCTGAACCATGCACACCAAAGGTGTGAGGATAGATGCTGTCTTTACGACCTGAACCATGCACACCAAAGGTGTGAGGATAGATGCTGTCTTTACGACCTGAACCATGCACACCAAAGGTGTGAGGATAGATGCTGTCTTTACGACCTGAACCATGCACACCAAAGGTGTGAGGATAGATGCTGTCTTTACGACCTGAACCATGCACACCAAAGGTGTGAGGATAGATGATGTCTTTATGACCTGAACCATGCCCACCAAAGGTGTGAGGATAGATGATGTCTTTAAGACCCGAACCATATACACCAAAGGTGTGAGGATAGATGATGTCTTTACGACCCGATCCATATACACCAAAGGTGTGAGGATAGATGATGTCTTTACGACCCGATCCATATACACCAAAGGTGTGAGGATAGATGATGTCTTTACGACCCGCACCATCTACAACAAAGGTGAGAGGATAAAGGATGTCTTTACGGCCCGAACCACCATGAGTGTGAGGATAGATGTTGTCTTTACGACCCGAACCATGCACACCAAAGGTGTGATCATAGATGATGTCTTTACGACCCGAACCATGCACACCAAATGTGTGAGGATAGATGATGTCTTTACGGCTCGAACCATGGACACCAAAGGTGTGAGGATAGATGATGTCTTTATGGCCCGTGCAAGGCTGGAAATGTCTATTGGGAGCCACTCCTAAAACACCATCATTGACTTTGCTCCATGAAGACGTGGTTAAAAGACCTTTCATTTATAAACTGTGACACGGGACGTCATGTGGTGCCGATTCAAGTCAGACGTAAAAATGTAATCCGTATGAAATGAATGTGTGTCTTGAGTGTTTATATTGTTCTACGATATGGTGATGAGAGAGACATTTTAACACAGTAGATGTGAAAACAGACCTGAACTAGTTTTTGATATCCCGCGGCACTGCGGCCATCACTAACAAGTCTTCCATACATTAACTCACGACACAAGCTGCACTCCTGTGCATGTGAATCTGATCTGAAAATATTCCTTTAGAGTAAATACACAGAGAGAGAATGAATAGGCGCGCACATCGGCTGATTATGACTCCGCATACACATCCCAAAACAGACGGACACTCACTCATATATGCTAATAGATACCCATCAGCTGCTGGCGGCGCAAACACTCGCACACTCATTGACTTGTGGATTTGCGCGTAAACAGATGCACAAGCAGAAATGGAGGCGTGCACAAACATTTACACATATTCCTGCACATATCACCTGTCAAAATGATTGATGCTATTTATCTTTCCAGTGTCAACTAACATCCCAAGGGAGGAATATTTCACTGGTGCTAGTTTTATATGAGGGCAGCACAAAAAGACTTTGTTGTAACGAAACCCTTAGTTCCCTCTGTAGTCGGCACAGTGGCACGGTGAAGTGCGGTGTTGAAGGAGGAAGAAAAGGACGTAGCACCGGCCATAGGTTCTGGTTGGCACTGCAGGTTGCTGTTTCATATAGAATGAGCTGTGTGTTTTGGGAAGACGCCAAATATCCTGGCATTAGAAAGTTTATGAGATGGTCATGTAGATCGTGACTTCTGTCGATTTTTAGCAGCCCACGAGTGCATCCTGTGAGACCCTCATCAATGGCTTCAATGCATTAATCTGTTACTTTATACCCTGTTGTGTTGGTTGAAATCATCCCTTAAGTATGGACCTCAGCTCTCATGGGTTCAATTCTGAATGTTAAAGCGTAAATTGTTAATCAAAACCCCTCAGATGCTATACTCGGCAGCGATCTCTGTCCAACTCAGGCTTTCAATAGATCAGCAGCATGTTCTGGTTATGGGGGATTCAGGACCCCCATTCTCCTAATTGTACCACCAATTTATCCTCCGAATGGGTGTGATGCTATGGATTTAGGATAATACCTTTTAGAAGTAGCCAGTAGCAAAACCAGTAGGCAGAACGGTGCAGAGACCGGTGACGGTGACCTAATTAGCATATGTCATGAGAATGGAGGCAGCAATTAGATCACTGAACGTGCGATTTTTAATACTGACAATGTACTCTACATACAAGGCCTTGTGCTGTAATTTTGGGCCAACAGACACCCTTTAAAATTTAAGAGGGACGCCATGGTTATAAAAGAGACAAGCTACACTATTGATCGGAATCGGCCCCATACTCTGCTGCCACTTTGACAATCACCGTCAGTGTTTGAAAACGATTAGTGGCCTGAGCACAGAGGCCAAAAACTGGCTGCAGGGTCAGATGACTGGTGGTTGGCACTTCATCTCCTTTTATTGAATACGGAAAAGTACAAAGTAACCAGCAAGTTAATAAACAACGTTCAACCGAAGCATCATAAACAGCCGAAAAGATATACAATGCCTAACAGACTCAATCCAATCTGCGCTGGTTAGGGCGTACCAATGGTGCCAGTGACAGGTGTGTGCCACAGAAGTCTTTTCGTAAGAGAAGCTGGCCAGAATGGCTACTTGGACGGCACAAGGTAGGGATACGGAGCTGGTGTCCCTGTGATTGGGGTGCACTAGTGGAACGCCTACGTAGGAGGGAGATTGGGAAGAACAGGACTTCATTTATTTAAAAAAAAAAAAATTTAAATCCCCATTAATACTTATCAAATTTACAGTTTCACTAATGAGAATGTGGAAATTGTTTTACCTGTGCACTAGGATTTATACATCTTAAGGCAAGGTATACCGGTGAGCAAAACAGTAACAATGTTTTGAAATTTTGACTTTCTGGCTTCATATCTCATACATAAATTTGACTTGCAAATATTTAGCAAATGATTAGTGTGAGGCAAATCCCGGGATATGAAGATGAATTATGACTCCAGTCATAATCCCTCATCACTCCCTGGCAGTGCCCCCTCCCTTCTTGTTCTCAGTGTTCCACTTACACCTCCATGGCCATGTCCTGTGATATGGAAATTAGGTGGCTTGGGGACAATGGACACAGGATGACTCCCTGCCGTGACCCTGTAGTGGGGGCTGCTAGCTAGTTAGCAAGGCTATGGAAATAGCCAGACAGAACGACTCCAGTAAAAAATGGTTCATATCTCGCAAGCCATATTTCCGATAAATATGGCAACCATAAAAATGGTGTCTCCGCATGCGGACGATGCCGGCACACCCTTTTTATGGGAGCAGGACATTGGGAAATGCCCCAGGCGTGATATCAGCCAATGGGGAACTGGCAGACAGGTCATGAGTCCCCTCGTTCTGTAGCTAAATTCATAACTGTCACAATGAGAGCATTGGCGTCCGCCTACGACGCTCCCAGGCAAAGTTATGGCCCATATTCCATGTTGTGGATTGTCCATAACTCCAGCCAGGGGTGGAGCAGTGCTCCCTCTGAGGTCACTAAGGTAGGAGGGGACCTGGATTTGTCCAGGTTGATAACCCTACTTCGGCCATTTTCCAGTGTTCTTTTCGCTGGGGGTCACGTGTAGGAAACATCTGTGGGAGTTCCTGGAAACCTGGTCTACAGCGCCCCCCTGTGGCCAGACGCACAAGGTAACTGATTGAATTGCATACCTGTCTGTAAACCATGCTTTATCTGTAACTGTACTCTGACATATGTATATTCTGTAGATTCCCTATTGTATATATTGTAGTTTCTAGTGTGCTTTAGGCTGATTAAATTATATAATTAATCTTGGGCTGTTCTGTTATCTCGATCTTGAATCCCACGTCTGTGTGTTCGGCTAATAGTTACCGTGAAGCGGTTGGTGGCAGCGAGTTTGTGCCAAGGATTATTGTGGGGAGGCCAGTGAGATTCGGGGAGATTTTATATATTCCGCCCGCGGAGGTCGGGGGAATATATACCCTACTCTCACCGGGGACCCTTCAATAATCGGCATAAGTAGTATAGCGGCCTCCTTGCTTATTGTCGGGCAATTCCATAATTGGCCTGACTATAAGAGGGGCGCTAGAGAGCGCGTCACGTGCTCTGTCTGTCGGTCGGGAGGTATAAAGGAGGGGTGACCCCCACTTGTTACCCCCCGATTGTGACGTACTGGTAGCCAGCGCGGGGGATTTCTGAGTGACCCCCCGGTGGTTTGTGACATATTGGTGGCATAGCGGTGGGATCGAGATAATAGTGTGTGTGAGTGTGAGACCCATACTCCCAGACACTAAAGACTGCCTGCAGCAGCTGTGGCTGCTGGGGTCTTCAGACTAGCTCAACACTAGAGTGTCAGAGTGCAGATACTGTAAGGTGTGTGGAGGCATCAGGTGTCAGTTCTGTGTCAGTGACCAAAAGTCTGCAAGAATGGCTGATGGCACCAGGAGCAGAGCTATGCAACTGGCCAATGCTAAGGCAGGAGCCGAAGAGAGGGAGGACGGTGCTGTGGACAGCAATGAGGAGGTTGCCCACGAGTCCTCCAGGAGCTCGACGCCAGAAAACCGTTCTGCCGAGGACATTGCGCAACCTGGCACTGCTGGACAAGATGAGGAGGAGCTCACCCAAGGTTCCTCAACGAGCCAGATGCCAGCCCTCCGCTCTGAAAGGGACAGTGAATCGCCTAGCTCTGCAGCGTGCCGCAGATCACCACGTGCCATTCCACCGAGCCTGGGAGGCTCGGATAGCCTTCTTCAAATGGCTATGGCCCTTCTCCAGGCTGGAGACCAGAAGGGCTATAAGGAACTCCTGGCAGAGCGCAGGGCAGAGCGGCAGGCAGCGCGTGACGCTGAGGCTGCGGAGCGGCACGCAGAGCGTGAGGCTGCGGAGCGAGAGCGGCAGGCAGCGCGTGAAGAGCGAGAGCGACAGGCAGACCGTGACTACCAGCTGCAGCTAGCTCAGCTCCGGCCCTCATCAGCCACATGTGACCTTCGAGACACCAAACTTCCAAAGGTCCGTGTTGAGGACTTCCCAGTGCTGGAGAAGGATGGAGACTTGGACTCTTTCTTGACTGCTTTTGAACGGACTTGCTTGCAGCACCATCTGGACAAGGACCAGTGGGCCAAATACCTGACCCCCCGTTTAAGGGGTAAGGCCCTGGATATCCTTGGGGACTTGCCTGCTGAGGCAGATCAGGGCTACGACACCATCAAGCGGGCCCTGATCCAACAGTACAACCTCACTCCAGAGTCCTACCGCAAGAAGTTCCGGAGCCTACAGAAGGGACCAAAGGACTCCTGGGCTGACCACCGGCGGGCACTTGCCCGAGCTGCCGACCACTGGACCCAAGGCCTGCAGCTTTCCACCGGACCGGAGATCCTGGACTTGTTCATCACGGAGCAACTCTTGTGGAACTGCCCTGAGGATCTCCGCCAGTTCATCCGAGACCAGAAGCCAAAGGGGTCTACGGCTACAGCTGCCCTTGCCGATGACTACACCAACAACCGGGCCCCTGAGGCCAGGAGAGCGGCCACCAGCAGCACCTGGAGAGGGGGTAAGATGAATTCGGCGACTGCCCCACCTGCCCCTAGACTGCAGGGGGTGTCCCCCTCAACTCCCCTCTCCAGGCCCGTGGCGGAACCAAGACGGTGCCACCAGTGCAACCTACCTGGACACTTCAAGGCCATGTGCCCTCAGCGTCCCAAGGCCCCGGCTCCGTCCCCGTCCCAAGGGCCGCCCAAGGTGTATTGTGTGGGTGGGGGTGGTGGTAGGTCCCTGGACAGCTTCCAACCTGTCACCGTCGGCCGGTCTGTGACCATAGGACTGCGAGACAGCGCCTCGGAGGTGACTCTGGTGCGGCCTGAGATGGTGTCCCCCCAAGACTTGATCCCTGGAAAAACCCTCGCTGTCTCCGGGATTGGAGGCACTGACCCGGCGCTGCCTGTTGCTGACATTTATGTGGACTGGGGCGCAGGGCGGGGGGTGAGGGAGGTGGGGGTAACTGATCGGATCCCTGCAAACGTGCTACTTGGGACAGATTTGGGGCAGATAACCTCCCAGTTTGGGCCCCCCCCAAGGGCTGAACCTTCAGCCAGTACTGACATGACTCCTAACAATGTTAATGTGTTATCTATGAATGATGTAAGGGAGGAGGGAGTGAACTCTGATATTTCTGCTTGCATAGACACCATAGACACACACTCAGCTGCAGCTGTGACAGGGGAGGGGGTCAGAGAAAGGTGTGACAATGCCTCTACAAGTAACCAGCCTGTGAGCTGGGATCTGTTGCCCTCTGCAGGGATAAGCAGAGAGCAGGGTGCTGCAGGGGGAGGACCAGTGTGTGGGGTGGGGGCTACCACAGCAAATGTGGGGTCCCCAGAGATTTCACAGCGGGGTTCTGTTGCTGCAGGAGGGGAACAGGCAGGTGAGATTGGGGCCGGTCCAGGAGCGGAAGTGCTCCCAGGTAAGATCTCGGTGCATGGTTCCCCCACAACCGGGGTGTCAGGAAGCCAGGTAGGTCTGCCTGAACCGGCGACTTGGTCAGGAACGGAGGAGGAGCAGGCACGACCCACGGTCGCAGCGGCTGTGGCCGCTGTCACCCGCAGTGGGAGTGCTGGAAGCCAAGGGGCCTCCCGGAGGTCCGATAGCTCTTCCCCTTCTGACCAAGTGGCAGCCGAGTCAGGTGGAGGCCAGGACACAGGTCCCGGGGTACTGACTGAAGATGTGACAGTCTCGTCGATTCTGGCCACATCTAGTCAGGGGTTTCAGGCAGCGTTAGAAGCTGACGACAGCCTGAAAGCTCTTAAGGAGCAGGCGGCACAGCCTCCCTCGGACTCGGACCCGGAGCGAGTGGTCTGGGACCAAGGACGGCTGTACCGGGCCACGGTCCAGCAGGGTTCACCGGAGGCGTGGCCCAGGGACCGACAGTTGGTGGTACCCTATCCGTTCCGGACGGAGTTGTTGCGGATCGCACATGAGATTCCGATGGCCGGACACCTAGGGATCGCTAAGACCAAGGCCAGGTTAAACCAGCATTTCTACTGGCCAAAAATGGGGGCCGATGTGGCTGCCTACTGCCGTTCGTGTGAAACCTGTCAGAGAGTGGGGAAGGCGGGGCCACGCCCCAAAGCCCCACTAGTATCTCTGCCAATCATCGATGAGCCTTTCAGGAGGGTGGCTGTGGATCTGGTCGGCCCGCTGGCCATCCCCAGCAGCTCCGGGAAACGCTTCCTACTGACGGTAGTGGACTATGCCACCCGGTACCCAGAAGCAGTGGCCTTGTCGTCCATTCGGGCTGACAAGGTGGCCACCGCATTGCTGGAGATTTTCTCCCGAGTGGGTTTTCCCCAGGAAATGCTCACTGACCGGGGGACCCAATTCATGTCCCAGCTGATGGAGGCCCTCTGTAAGCAAGTCCAGGTGCGACATCTGGTGGCCAGCCCGTACCATCCACAGACTAATGGCCTGTGCGAGCGGTTCAATGGCACCTTAAAGCAGATGCTTAAGATGTTGGTCGACTCCCATGGGCGTGACTGGGAGCGGTATCTCCCACACCTGTTATTTGCTTACCGGGAGGTTCCACAGGCCTCAACAGGATTCTCACCGTTTGAGCTCCTGTACGGGCGACGTGTGCGGGGCCCCCTGGCTCTGGTGAAAGAGGCTTGGGAAGGGGATTTGGCCACCCCTGGAGTGTCGGTTATCGAGTATGTCATGCGCTTCCGGGACAAAATGCAGGCCTTGACGCAACTGGTACACGACAATATGGCTCAAGCCCAGGCCGATCAGAAGCGTTGGTACGACCAGAACGCTTGTGAGAGGACCTACCAAGTGGGTCAAAAGGTGTGGGTACTGGTCCCCGTACCACAGGACAAGCTTCAGGCAGCCTGGGAAGGCCCATACCTCGTGTACCAGCAGCTCAACCCTGTAACGTACCTGGTCACCCTGGACCCTGCCCGTGGAAGGCGGAAGCCCTTCCATGTGAACATGATGAAGGCACATCATGAGCGGGAGGCATGTGCGCTCCCCGTGTGCAACCTGCCCGAGGAGGGAGAAGCGGAAACCCTCTTGGATATGCTAGCCCAGGTTAGGGCAGGCGGATCCATTGAGGATGTGGAGGTTGGCCACCAGCTCTTGGAAGACCAACGGTCCCAGCTGTGGGCCACCCTCCTCCCCTTCCGGGGGTTGTTTACCAACCAGCCCGGAAGGACTGACTTGGCTGTCCATCACGTGGACACTGGGGATCATCCCCCGATCCGGCGTTCAGCATATCGGGTCTCCCTGGAGGTGCAGCAACACATGCGCCGGGAGATTGACGAGATGCTGAAGCTGGGGGTGATCCAGGCATCCAACAGCGCTTGGGCCTCGCCTGTAGTCCTCGTCCCTAAGAAGGACCGAACCACTCGGTTCTGCGTGGACTACAGGGGGCTCAGTACCTGACCATCATGGATCTGAGCCGGGGATATTGGCAGATCCCCCTGACTCGCAAGGCCAGGGAACGCTCTGCCTTTATTACCCCATTTGAACTGTACGAGTCCACGGTGATGCCATTCGGGATGAGGAATGCCCCTGCCACTTTCCAGCGGATGGTCAACACCCTGCTCAAGGGACTTGAAGGGTACGCGGCCGCGTACCTGGATGACATTGCCGTCTTCAGTCCCACCTGGGAAGATCACCTAGAGCATCTAGCACAGGTGCTCAGGCGGGTCCACCGGGCAGGTTTGACCATCAAGCCGGGAAAGTGTCAGCTGGCCATGAGCGAGGTCCAGTACCTCGGTCACCGGGTAGGTGGGAGAACACTGAAGCCCGAGCCTGAGAAAGTGGAGGCCATCGCATCCTGGCCCACCCCCAGGACCAAGAAGCAGGTGATGTCCTTCTTGGGGACCGCTGGGTACTATAGGAGGTTTGTTCCATGCTATAGTAGCCTGGCAAAGCCCCTGACGGACCTCACCAAGAAGAAGCTGCCCTCTGCAGTCGATTGGACAATGGACTGCGAGACAGCCTTCCGGGCCCTAAAGGACGCCCTGTCCAGCCCGCCCGTGCTACAGGCAGCCGACTTCACGCGGCCGTTTGTAGTACAGACCGACGCCAGTGACTTCGGCCTCGGTGCGGTGCTCAGCCAGGTGGACTCTGCGAGCCAAGAGCACCCAGTCTTGTACCTGAGCAGGAAGCTGTTACCAAGGGAAGTTGCCTATTCCACGATGGAGAAGGAGTGCCTGGCCATAGTGTGGGCCCTGCAGCGTCTGCAACCCTATCTATACGGGCGCCACTTCATCGTGGAGACGGACCACAATCCCCTCAGCTGGTTGCACACCGTCTCTGGGACGAATGGGCGATTGTTGCGATGGAGCCTTGCGCTCCAGCAATACAACTTCACCATTCGCCACAAAAGGGGCCGTGACCACGGTAACGCAGACGGGCTGTCCCGACAAGGAGAGGTCGCGGACGGGCGCACGGGGGAACACCGGAGTGTGCTGCCCCCTAGCGCCCTCAAAAGGGGGGAGGTGTGAGGCAAATCCCGGGATATGAAGATGAATTATGACTCCAGTCATAATCCCTCATCACTCCCTGGCAGTGCCCCCTCCCTTCTTGTTCTCAGTGTTCCACTTACACCTCCATGGCCATGTCCTGTGATATGGAAATTAGGTGGCTTGGGGACAATGGACACAGGATGACTCCCTGCCGTGACCCTGTAGTGGGGGCTGCTAGCTAGTTAGCAAGGCTATGGAAATAGCCAGACAGAACGACTCCAGTAAAAAATGGTTCATATCTCGCAAGCCATATTTCCGATAAATATGGCAACCATAAAAATGGTGTCTCCGCATGCGGACGATGCCGGCACACCCTTTTTATGGGAGCAGGACATTGGGAAATGCCCCAGGCGTGATATCAGCCAATGGGGAACTGGCAGACAGGTCATGAGTCCCCTCGTTCTGTAGCTAAATTCATAACTGTCACAATGAGAGCATTGGCGTCCGCCTACGACGCTCCCAGGCAAAGTTATGGCCCATATTCCATGTTGTGGATTGTCCATAACTCCAGCCAGGGGTGGAGCAGTGCTCCCTCTGAGGTCACTAAGGTAGGAGGGGACCTGGATTTGTCCAGGTTGATAACCCTACTTCGGCCATTTTCCAGTGTTCTTTCGCTGGGGGTCACGTGTAGGAAACATCTGTGGGAGTTCCTGGAAACCTGGTCTACAGCGCCCCCCTGTGGCCAGACGCACAAGGTAACTGATTGAATTGCATACCTGTCTGTAAACCATGCTTTATCTGTAACTGTACTCTGACATATGTATATTCTGTAGATTCCCTATTGTATATATTGTAGTTTCTAGTGTGCTTTAGGCTGATTAAATTATATAATTAATCTTGGGCTGTTCTGTTATCTCGATCTTGAATCCCACGTCTGTGTGTTCGGCTAATAGTTACCGTGAAGCGGTTGGTGGCAGCGAGTTTGTGCCAAGGATTATTGTGGGGAGGCCAGTGAGATTCGGGGAGATTTTATATATTCCGCCCGCGGAGGTCGGGGGAATATATACCCTACTCTCACCGGGGACCCTTCAATAATCGGCATAAGTAGTATAGCGGCCTCCTTGCTTATTGTCGGGCAATTCCATAATTGGCCTGACTATAAGAGGGGCGCTAGAGAGCGCGTCACGTGCTCTGTCTGTCGGTCGGGAGGTATAAAGGAGGGGTGACCCCCACTTGTTACCCCCCGATTGTGACGTACTGGTAGCCAGCGCGGGGGATTTCTGAGTGACCCCCCCGGTGGTTTGTGACAATTAGGTATGCAGATTCTTGTCCTGTCACTGCATTGTTACTGTTTTGCTCCTGGTGGTGTCAATATCTTACTTCCTGTATATTATAAATCACAACCTGTTCTCACATTCCCTAATAGCTCAGTGTGGTATTAGTTTCATTCCCAAGTGAATGGTCACTGGTTCAAATTGAGGATCAGCCATGAAGAAGATTTTCCAAGAAAAGAGAAGCAGCATCAACCAGCTTTTCGATAGCTGTCTTTCGGAGAACAAAATTGCCAAACTGCATCATGTGAGGCCATGACAGGTGAAACGATAAGAAATGAACTCTGTAAATACATTCAAAAGCCAAGAGGTGACGTCCAGGCAAAATACAATCAACACATCGACTCATCACAAGGTCTATCAGTTCTGCCTCGGCAATCATGGCAGTGGGGGCGGCTCATCTGCTTCATAAAAGTAGATCACAGACGTCTCTGCAAGCACCGAACAACACACGTTACAGAAGTCTGGAATGGTGGCAAGAAAAAAGGTAAAGAAGCCTCAAATTCAGTATCAACATAAGAAGCATCTGCTCGAGTTAACAAACAAGTATGAAAGTGGAGAGTAGAAGACTGGAAACGGGTAATTCGGAGCGATGAGACGAAAGTTAGTAGACGGCCCTGATGGGGGAAGTGGGTCTGGAAGAAAGAAGGGGAAAAGGGGCTAATGGATCGAGAAATGGAAGGAACTGTCAAGATGGGTTTAGGAAGCCTGATGCTAAGGCGGTGTTTCACAGCCAAAGACGTTGGATTCTTGACCTGGACGGTGGCCACAATGCTGAGCTGTACGTGAGGATCCTACAAGACAAGTTACTTCATACACTCAAGTACTATGGGTATGAAGAAGACGACATAGTGTTCCAGCAAGACAATGGCCTGAAGCATATGTTAAGATTGGAGAAGAAATGGTTCATTGACAGTGAAGTAGAGGAGCTGGATTGTCCTCACAGTCCCCGACCTTAACCTAATCCAACACTGGTGGGTGAAGAAAATGCTGTATACATCCCCAAGAGATCCAACCAGTATACACCAACACTGGGAACGTGGAGAAGAGACCTGACCAGTATACACCAACACTGGGAACGTGGAGAAGAGACCTGACCAGTATACACCAACAATGGGAACGTGGAGAAGAGACCTGACCAATATACACCAACACTGGGAACATGAAGAAGGGACCTGACCAGTATACACCAACACTGGGAACATGGAGAAGAGACCTGACCAGTATACACCAACACTGGGAACATGGAGAAGAGACCTGACCAGTATACACCAACACTGGGAACGTGGAGAAGAGACCTGACCAGTATACACCAACACTGGGAACATGGTATATACTGGTCAGGTCTCTTCTCCATGTTCCCAGTGTTGGTGTATACTGGTCAGGTCTCTTCTCCACGTTCCCAGTGTTGGTATATACTGGTCAGGTCTCTTCTCCAACACTGGGAACGTGGAGAAGAGACCTGACCAGTATACACCAACACTGGGAACATGGATAAGAGACCTGACCAGTATACACAAACGCTGGGAACGTGGAGAAGAGACCTGACCAGTATACACCAACACTGGGAACATGGAGAAGAGACCTGACCAGTATACACCAACACTGGGAACGTGGAGAAGAGACCTGACCAGTATACACCAACACTGGGAACGTGGAGAAGAGACATGACCAGTATACACCAACACTGGGAACATGGAGAACAGACCTGACCAGTATACACCAACACTGGGAACATGGAGAAGAGACCTGACCAGTATACACCAACACTGGGAACGTGGAGAAGAGACCTAACCAGTATACACCAACACTGGGAACATGGAGAAGAGACCTGACCAGTATACACCAACACTGGGAACATGGAGAACAGATCTGACCAGTATACACCAACACTGGGAACGTGGAGAAGAGACCTGACCAGTATACATCAACACTGGGAACATGGAGAAGAGACCTGACCAGTATACACAAACACTGGGAACATGGAGAAGAGACCTGACCAGTATACATCAACACTGGAAACATGGAGAAGAGACCTGACCAGTATACATCAACACTGGGAACGTGGAGAAGAGACCTGACCAGTATACACCAACCCTGGGAACATGGAGAAGAGACCTGACCAGTGTACACCGACACTGGGAACGTGGAGAAGAGACCTGACCAGTGTACACCAACACTGGGAACATGGAGAAGAGACCTGACCAGTATACACCAACACTGGGAACATGGAGAAGAGACCTGACCAGTGTACACCAACACTGGGAACATGGAGAAGAGACCTGACCAGTATACACCAACACTGGGAACATGGAGAAGAGACCTGGGGTCAGATTTAGGTTGAGACATGCCTGAATCTGATGAAGAGCATGCCTAGAAGGATTCAGGCAGAAAGCCAAAGGAGAATTTACAAAATACTGAAAATAATAAAAATTACAATTACAGTAAATTAAGTGAAATTTATGTAGGAGATATCCAAGATAATTGTCTATAAAATGAAGTCTCACGCCCAAAGCTATAGAGGATGGTGAGATTTGGAGCCTGAAAGTCAAAAGTTCAACACAAAGTTACTGTCTTCCTCGTCAGTGTAATTTGCCAGAAAAGAATCCTCCATTGTTTAAGAACAATGAACTGAATAATGGCCCCATTGACAGAACAGTGTTTTACCATTGTGGCAGCTGTAACATTTCTGTAGTTTGCCCTAAAGGTTGATATCAAACAATTATTCACTAAGATCAAACCTCAGTTATGCAGCCCTTATATCACCCACTGACATCAAGTGACTGGTTGTGCCTAAATGCAATTTATATATGGTATTTTTTTTCTCTTATTTTCTATGAGTTGAGGTCTACTCAGGAAAAGCAGATAGTTTTATACTTACTGCATCTTATAAATGTGTTCAGTGATGAGACTGACCGGCGCCCATTGCCCCACAGCTGCATTACCTGACAGAAGGGGCTGTGATTGTCAGCTCGGAGTTTGCCCCCTCACCTGGGGAAGAGTTATTAGTGGTTTGGATGGGTATGCAGATTGAATATCTGAATCATTTGGCGTTTATGAACAGGGCACAGTGTTTGCCTAACAAGTATGGATGTGCTCCATGGTGCAATTAATAATTGTCGAAAGGCCAAATTTAAAGCAACCTTTCTGAAGACCACCTGCAAACAAAAGACACTTTTATTGCCCTTTATTGTCTTCAATAGCCTAATTCAGCTCCCCCGTCCCTTACTCCTAGGCCTGGACACCAGCTGCCTCCCTAGATCTGCTCTAATACCGGCAGCCAGGTCCTCATGGCTCAGGGGCCGTGCAATGTGTTTGAAATCAGATACATTCAATAGCTCTTCTGAGTCTGAGATCAACCAAGGGCATCGCAGAATGAACCCACCGTTAAAATTGTAAAATAAAAGTGATCTCGGGTTTCGTAACTCACACATCTCAACGCGGCTCAAAAAATCTCTAAAAAGTCACAATGAAACTGTGTTTATGAAGATTTTGACAATTTCTTTGTACAACGGCTACAATCAGAACTTCAAGGATCACTAGTTTGTGAAATACGATGGCATATATATATATATATATATATGTGTGTATGTATGTATGTATGTTTAAAAAGCCAGCTAACTACTTGTCTATAGCTGAGGTTTCCCTCATGAAGATACAATTATCAGGAAAGTTGCGTGAATTAGATGAAGAACCGCAGCTTCCATAGGATAACACTTTGCGCAGCTTCAGAAGTGAAGCTCTCAGAAAATATCTTCAGATTACGGCTTCTTGATGAATTATGACCCTGTTCTTAATTAGGAAAGTTTGTTTAAGCAAACCACCGGAGTGTCACCGGACTCTCCACGGTGGAAGGCTGAGGAAAATGGTAGATTTCACAGAACTGGGGCGGAATTTCAATCCATCTTGTGTAAATATTGCCTTGTTTGGGAGCAAATTGCATTAAATTCTTTGTCGAAGTAACGGATTTAATCTAAAGAAGTACTAAGCA
Source organism: Anomaloglossus baeobatrachus (assembly GCF_048569485.1). Taxonomy (NCBI): domain Eukaryota; kingdom Metazoa; phylum Chordata; class Amphibia; order Anura; family Aromobatidae; genus Anomaloglossus; species Anomaloglossus baeobatrachus. The sequence goes on from NC_134362.1 coordinate 208,592,331, forward strand.
AATATACAAGAGGAAGTCTTTCCGAATAGGAACGTCAATCATTCAAAGGACCAAATCCCATGCTGCACTTGCAAGTCACCAGCCCGCTCTACCTTTCCTCTTGATTAATGTTAATTCTGGAAAAATAAATCAACTCCTTCTTGAATATACATACAGTAAAGAGGTCCTTTCTGCGAACGGCACGCTAAACACATTTCCTCTGGGAGTTTAAACTGTCCTTTCATATTGGCCTTACGAAAATAATTACACTGACACGATGATGGGCAGAAAAGGCAACCAAAGCTAGTGTGTATTGTAATACCTGCGGTCCTGTTCAAAGGTCAGAGATCGGGGTCATGTTAGTGTCTGGGGCTCTAGAGCAGAATAACATAAGGCTGGACTTAAAATGTACAATTGACCCTGCTTCACTTAAACAGATCAATCACCAGGAAACGTCACTGTCCACAACTTACAATAGAGCTGATTAATTAGCCCTTCTCTCAAAGTTATACAATTCTGCACGGATTCCAGCCCCACAGTTATATTGTTGATCTGGTTCATTTATGGCTGTGTTTGACAGTAGGGTCAAATAGGTTAAAGGGGATTATCTTATTAGAATGCTAGAACCCAGCGGAAACAGCTGATCCTACTGGAGGAAGTCACATCCGGGGCGACCTACGCCCTGCGGCATCCACTGCAGGGAACTATAGTATAACATGATGGCCATAGACGAAACGGACCAGGCAGGGTGGGATGTGCTCTCTACCAGTAACTCTCTGCTCGAGCACATTGAGGAAGGGGTTCACGCGGCTATGACTTCCTCAGGTTAGCGGGTCTCTTTTTACACATATATATGTAGGTTTTAAAACCAAGAAAGAGGTGGTGAAATAGAGAAGAACCCAGTGTAATGAGATTGCCATGATGTGGCTACTGGGCAGGTTTGAAAATAGCCATTTTGATATGCAAAACAGCACACATTTTTTTTATTTATAGTTTTTTAGTAGTTTGAAGCTCTAGCATGTAAGTCTCTTTTTTTTTTTTTTTTTTTTTTGTCTGTATATACAGAAAGAGGCTTTTGCTATCATGGGTATTTCCTTTACAATAAAAACCTTTTATCAACTGCAATACTATGTATTTGATGTATGTAGTCACATGTAAGACTTGTAATTTACAATAGAGTGGATGTACAGTATGGAAAATATGTAGAATAACCTGTCATTTAAACTGCTGTTCTGTTGATTATGGGTCCAGTGGGCGGTCCGATCAGTGACTGACAGTTTTCTGTGTGTAAGTGTCACTGTTGGAGCCGCCTGCTGGACTGAAACTGGTGGAGCCACCCACTGCACTGAAACTGGTGGAGCCGCCTGCTGGACTGAAACTGGTGGAGCCGCCTGCTGGACTGAAACTGGTGGAGCCGCCCGCCGGACTGATACTGGTGGAGCCGCCCGCCGGACTGAAACTGGTGGAGCCGCCTGCCGGGCTGAAACTGGTGGAGCCGCCGGCCGGACTGAAACTGGTGGAGCCGCCTGCTACACTGAAACTGGTGGAGCCGCCTGCTGGACTGAAACTGGTGGAGCCGCCCGCTGGACTGAAACTGGTGGAGCCGCCTGCTACACTGAAACTGGTGGAGCCGCCTGCTGGACTGAAACTGGTGGAGCCGCCTGCTACACTGAAACTGGTGGAGCCGCCTGCTGGACTGAAACTGGTGGAGCCGCCTGCTACACTGAAACTGGTGGAGCCGCCGGCCGGACTGAAACTGGTGGAGCCGCCTGCTACACTGAAACTGGTGGAGCCGCCGGCCGGACTGAAACTGGTGGAGCCGCCGGCCGGACTGAAACTGGTGGAGCTGCCGGCCGGACTGAAACTGGTGGAGCCGCCGGCCGGACTGAAACTGGTGGAGCCGCCGGCCGGACAAACTGGTGGAGCCGCCCGCCGGACTGATACTGGTGGAGCCGCCCGCCGGACTGAAACTGGTGGAGCCGCCCGCCGGACTGAAACTGGTGGAGCCGCTGGCCGGACAAACTGGTGGAGCCGCCCGCCGGACTGAAACTGGTGGAGCCGCCCGCCGGACTGAAACTGGTGGAGCCGCTGGCCGGACAAACTGGTGGAGCCGCCCGCCGGACTGAAACTGGTGGAGCCGCCCGCCGGACTGAAACTGGTGGAGCCGCCCGCCGGACTGAAACTGGTGGAGCCGCCTGCCGGGCTGAAACTGGTGGAGCCGCCCGCCGGGCTGAAACTGGTGGAGCCGCCCGCCGGGCTGAAACTGGTGGAGCCGCCCGCCGGACTGAAACTGGTGGAGCCGCCCGCCGGACTGAAACTGGTGGAGCCGCCCGCCGGGCTGAAACTGGTGGAGCCGCCCGCCGGGCTGAAACTGGTGGAGCCGCCCGCCGGGCTGAAACTGGTGGAGCCGCCCGCCGGACTGAAACTGGTGGAGCCGCCGGCCGGACTGATACTGGTGGAGCCGCCCGCCGGACTGATACTGGTGGAGCCGCCCGCCGGACTGAAAATCCCAGACAGAGCAGAGGTTTAAGCGATGAATACACGGATTACACTGAATCTTTTCTCTCTGTACATCTTTCTGCCCGGCTCCCCCTGCTCCATTACATGCCGCTGCAGATCGGACGGCATTTTCCTGGTGACAGGTTTTCTTTAAACTGTGTTAAATGTCTGTAGATGACTAATACTCTGAGAGCAGGACCAGCCTTTGCCCTGGGCCGCTGCCGTCTATCTTTAACCCCCAGGTAACATTCTTTTCTGCCTCATTGTTTATTATTCTTTGGCTGAAACAGGAGACATATTCCTCCATATTAACCCTTCCTGGAAGCAACAAGGCAGCAGCGCCCGGATAAATCGCTCCTTTTCATTCTGTCATGAATAATTTCAGCTTCTGCAATGATGGAAACATACCAGTCAGATTCCCCTTTCCCCTCCGCTTCCTTCTGGAACGCAGCTATGAAAATGATCTCCTTTTTTTTTCTTGGAAAGTCTCTGTAGAACTTAGCTTAAATAACAGTTTAAGGACTTTTTACTCACGTCGATGAAGACCGCTCACAAAGATTTCCTCTCTCCTAAAATTAGCACTCAGGAATGTGTTTTGGAGAACGCAGCTAGTATTTCTATTCTGTCAAGCATTAAAATTGAAGATGTGTAGAGCAGCTTTTCTATATTCTGACGTACACGTCCCGTAACTGGCATCAGCACAGAGCGAGCGATACAGATGAGCACACTGTGCTTCTTCTGGACCTTGCTCTTCAGTCCAAAAGGTTTCATTCCCTGAAGGATTTCTGACTTTTTCACCTTCTAATGAAAAAAAAATTTCTGCGCATCGGCCCAGCAGGGAGGGGGTTAATGAAAGCCATATGAACAATGATCTCACTTCCTTTATGGTAGAGGCTTTCCCTTTTTGTATTTTGGCTGGCATCCCACTGGCACATCGTCTGCGGTTGGCGGAATAATGATAGAGGGGGGTCCCTCCTCATCTATAAATAAGTCAGCAGGATTCGGGGAATGCAATCAATCAGATTTGTTGTTCAGTAATATGAATTTTCAGACAATGGATCCCAAGCCCTTAAAAACTGCAACTGCGCGGAAAAGAATGGAAAGAAAAATGGAAAGGTAGTATGGTGAACTACGAAAAGAATCACTGCAGAGGAATATGGCCTCATTCACACATTATTGAGACTGTTGCGGTGTGTCAGCGAGCCCTCCATGACCTGCACAGATACAGCGCTTCCCGGAAACCTCATCATCCGCTCAGCCAGAAATAAGTCACCGGGTCCAAGTGATCCGTACTTGTCACAACACCAGTTCGGAGCGTATGTTCTGCTCCCGTGTGCAGGACTGCTCCAGTGCTCGTCATTCCTCCACACACTGACAGGTTAATTGGATGTCTACACATTTTTGGCATTCTTGTTTCTTTGCACTCAGGTTATTGAGTCTAATTTGAATATATTTTATAAATTGTGCTATAAATCATCAAATATAGATATAAATATAGACTTGTTACCAAGAAACGGCATCAGTGATATAAAGCACATCAAAGTTAATAAATTGATGTATAGTTTTGTTAAAGACAATTCATCATAAATTGTTATTGATTTAAATCCCTGCTACTTCTGGGTTTAGGAGTCCAGTGGGCGGTCTTTCTCAGGGATTACCAGTAGTGATGAGCGGGCACTACCATGCTCGGGTGCTCTGTGCTCGTAACTAGAGATGAGCGGGCACTACCATGCTCAGGTGCTCTGTACTGGTAACTAGTGATGAGCGGGCACTACCATGCTCGGGAGCTCTGTACTTGTACGTGATGAGCGGGCACTATCATGCTCGGGTACTCAGTACTGGTAACTAGTGATGAGTGGGCACTACCATGCTCGGGTGCTCAGTACTGGTAACTAGTGATGAGTGGGCACTACCATGCTCGGGTGCTCAGTACTGGTAGCTAGTGATGAGTGGGCACTACCATGCTCGGGTGCTCAGTACTGGTAACTAGTGATGAGCGGGCACTACCATGCTCGGGTGCTCAGTACTGGTAACTAGTGATGAGTGGGCACTACCATGCTCGGGTGCTCAGTACTGGTAACTAGTGATGAGTGGGCACTACCATGCTCGGGTGCTCAGTACTGGTAACTAGTGATGAGCGGGCACTACCATGCTCGGGTGCTCAGTACTCGTAACTAGTGATGAGCGGGCACTGCCATGCTCGGATGCTCAGTACTGGTAACTAGTGATGAGCGGGCACTACCATGCTCGGGTGCTCAGTACTGGTAACTAGTGATGAGCGGGCACTACCATGCTCTGGTGCTCAGTACTGGTAACTAGTGATGAGCGGGCACTACCATGCTCGGGTGCTCAGTACTGGTAACTAGTGATGAGTTGGCACTACCATGCTCGGGTGCTCAGTACTCGTAACTAGTGATGAGCGGGCACTGCCATGCTCGGATGCTCAGTACTGGTAACTAGTGATGAGCGGGCACTACCATGCTCGGGTGCTCAGTACTGGTAACTAGTGATGAGCGGGCACTACCATGCTCTGGTGCTCAGTACTGGTAACTAGTGATGAGCGGGCACTACCATGCTCGGGTGCTCAGTACTGGTAACTAGTGATGAGCGGGCACTGCCATGCTCGGATGCTCAGTACTGGTAACTAGTGATGAGCGGGCACTACCATGCTCGGATGCTCAGTACTGGTATCTAGTGATGAGTGAGCACTACCATGCTCGGATGCTCAGTACTGGTAACTAGTGATGAGTGAGCACTACCATGCTCGGATGCTCAGTACTGGTAACTAGTGATGAGCGGGCACTACCATGCTCGGGTGCTCTGTACTGGTAACTAGTGATGAGTGGGCACTACCATGCTCGGGTGCTCAGTACTCGTAACTAGTGATGAGCGGGCACTACCATGCTCAGGTGCTCAGTACTGGTAACTAGTGATGAGCGGGCACTACCATGCTCGGGTGCTCAGTACTGGTAACTAGTGATGAGCGAGCACTACCATGCTCAGGTGCTCAGTACTGGTAACTAGTGATGAGCGGGCACTACCGTGCTCAGTACTGGTAACTAGTGATGAGCGGGCACTACCATGCTCGGGTGCTCAGTACTCGTAACTAGTGATGAGTGAGCACTGCCATGCTCGGGTGCCAGGTACCCGTTAATTGAAGTTGGACGCTCGGTTGAGCATAACTCGAGCACCCGAGTATAATGGAAGTCAATGGAGGACTCCAGCATTTTTCCTGAAGATTTTGCAGAAAAATGCTGGCGTTGCCTATTGACTTCCATTATACTCGGGTGCTTGAGTCTCGCTCATTCGAGCATCCGCTGCTCAGTACGAGTACAGTTTAGAAGCCGACAGAAAATAAATTAGACAGAGTATCACTGGAGCACAAGTGTGCACAACGACGCAATATTTCTGAATGTCGCAGAAGATGAATTAGTCTAACACGTCTGGATAACCAAAACACAAAACCACAACTATAATACAAATAGGGGAAAAAAAACAAAACTGATAAAACCAAGTAAAATTATCTTTAAAAAAATTACAAATGAAATACCAAAGCTTTTTTTTGTCTTTTTTAAAGTCACTATTAGACCCAATCGTCCTTTGTGTATGTTCTTATTGATGAACAGTGGTGCACTCCAGTCAATCCCCCTACCCTGTTCTTATTGATTGTGCTATGTCCGTCACCCTGTAAGCATTTCTATGGAGAGTCGCTCTCAGCAGCAAACAGTTAAATACATATTATACACAGATTGTGGTTGGAATCTGGAGACCACAGTATTATTTAAAAGGGTATTTTTGGCAACAACAGGCTTTTTGGTTATGACATCAGACTGGGTTATGTCGGAGGGGTGCCCAGAACATTATCGCTCTGATCCCCTGTCTCCAGTCTGTGGGATCCCCTGAAGCTGGTCTCTTAGTACAGGCTGTGCCGAGAGACCTGGGACCAGTCCTGCTGGATTCTGGAATTGAAGTGTGTTCCTTATCCAGGAAACTTTTCTGATGTTTGTCTTATAAAAAAACACACATTGTGACCTCACCATTCTGCAAGACAAGCAATGCAAGCAGAACTGCCTCTATTAGCAGAGGGCTGACGCAGCAACCGGGGTCTGGCCGCAGCAGAACGCCACTGTCTCATAGAATAGAGCGGCTCAACAATGTGGACAATTAGACTTAGGCGGGCTTTGCACACTACGACATCGCAAGCCAATGCTGCAATGCCGAGTGCGATAGTCCCTGCCCCCGTCGCAGCAGTGAGATCTTGTGATTGCTGCCATAGCGAACATTATCGCTACGGCAGCTTCACATGCACTCACCTGCCCTGCGACGTCGCTCTGGCCGGCGACCCTCCTTCCTAAGGGGGCGGGTCGTGCGGCGTCACAACACCGTCACACGGCAGGCGGCCAATAGGGGCGGAGATGAGCGGGACGTAAACATCCCGCCCCCCTCCTTCCTTCCGCAGAGCCGGCGTGAGCATCGGTGATGCAGGTAGATGTTCCTCGCTCCGGCGGCTTCTCACACAGAGATGTGTGCTGGCGCAGGGGAACGAGGAACAACATCGTACCTGTCGCTGCTGCCAAATTATGGAAATGTCGGACCCTACACCGTTGATACGATAACGACGCTTTTGCACTCGTTAATCGTATCATAAAGGATTTACACACTACGATATCGACAGCGACGCCGGATGTGCGTCACTTTCGATTTGACCTCACCGATATCGCACCTGCGATGTCGTAGTGTGCAAAGCCGCCTTACACTGCTCCTTATTCATACGGTACTTTGAGAACCATTTGGAAATATATGCATTTGTACTAACATTTCATCATCATCATATCAAGAGAGAGAGAAAGAATTGCTGTATATTGGGATCAACCAATAAGATTTTGTTCAAATCATCAAAAATGTATTTTATTGGCACAAATTTTTTACATACAAAAATATCCACATAGAACAGTGAAAAATAGCAAATAAAAACATCTAAAAACAGTCAACAAACACCCCATTGGACATTCATTTTTTGGCCCTTGAGGAAGCCACATCTCCAGTGGCGATACGCGTGGGGCAACACCCCATACTTGCGCCGATCCTGAGGCCTCACACCACCTTAAACTTGGGACTTCTAGCAAGGGGTAATACATCTTGGTGATGACTTTCTGGATAGTCTGTGACTTACCTGGTTTAACTATTGAACTGGGTGTATTGATTTCCTCATTATAAGGTTATCGTCAACTCCTTCTTTTTCTAGTATTTTGTACTTATTATATTGTATTGATGGTGGTGCCAGATGGGGTACAATTCTCTAGAGTACTATATGGCATAGGGTTTGCAGTGAAAATTTGCACACAGGTCCTGCATTTATGCCTGTGAATATTATTGATTTGTACAACTAGTGGAATTTCATTCAGGATCATGGTGCTGGGTTCCTAACATGGAACTATGTATTGGGGTGTTTGTTGACGGTTTTTAGATGTTTTTATTTGCTATTTTTCACTGTTCTATGTGGATATTTTTGTATGTATAAAATTTGTGCCAATAAAATACATTTTTGATGATTTGAACAAAATCTTATTGGTTGATCCCTATATACAGCAATTCTTTCTTTCTCTCTTGATATGGTCTATTGTTGCTGGTGGTGATCCCAATAGGGGAGAGGTGCCCCCTTATTTCCTATGATACTAACATTTCATCATCAGTAACATATGTGGTATCCAGAATATGATTTGGGGCAGCATACTGCAATATATTGATCATAGCTTTCTGTATCCACAAAACCACGTTTCCTCCTCCTCTGACGTGGACGTATTTAGAATAAACCAGTTTGAGATGTGTGATTTTTCTGCACCTTCCAGTAGCCACTTCTGCTTCATTTCTGATCTTAGGTGCAAATTGCACATGAATTATCTAGTATTTGTATATGCACCCAATTCTGCCATCCTGGATGAGGCGGTACAAGGAGTTATTATGTTATTATGGAGTTATTATGCATCTTCAAGATGGCCTTAAAATAACCTAAGGTGTTTGGAGCCGTGTGCAGACTGACCCACTGGACTGAGTTGGCTGAATATTGGTATGTTATTGGTTATTATGTTATTAGTATTGCTATTCAAGACATGGGGAAACTGAAGGCATCTTAAAATTTTCTTTTAAACCTACCAAAACTCCCCACCAGGTGAAAAAGTGGCGCTGTACAGTGAGCCCGCCTTGCATCTCATTCTGTAAGATGCCTGTCCCTTTTGCCGGATTGTGCGCTGTTAGTGCGGTTCTATTATGAGAATGCCGGGAATGATACTCCCGCACTGAGAGCCTTCCATCGTTGGAAAGACCTGCACACCTGTAGCGGTCCAATGGCTTTCATTTCACTGAGACAGATGATGACACGTTTTGAGGCAACAGGGTTACTGAGTATTCAGCAAGGGCGCGGGCAACAACTGTTAAGTAGAGAGGTTGTGGAGGACATTACCACTGCCATCGTGGAACAGGGCACGAACAACCCTGCCGGGAACAGCAGTGCACGCAGTGTTTCCAGGCAATTGGGGCTACCGTACAACACAGTGTGGAAAGTTCTCCGAAAGGTCTTGTGGGCACCCGTACAAAATCAGCCATCATCAACAGCTTCTTCCTCGTGACCATGATACCTGCATGACATTTGCATTCATGTGTTTGGCAAGAGTTGAAGTGGATGCCAATTGGCCATGGAATGTTCTGCTTCACCTGAATGGAATGGTTAACACACAAAACTGTCGCATATGGGCTACCGAAAATGTGCATGTGGTCGAGGGGGTTCCACTACATTCGCCAAAGGTAACCGTTTGGTGGGACCTCACCTCATCATTCATCCTCGGACCTTTCTTTTACCATTAAATGTGGCCAACTGGGGTTCTACCTGTTCTGTGACAGCAGTGAGATACCAGACAATGCTGGAAAGTCATTCCACATCTCCCAACAGCGGCAGCGTCTTCAGACGACCACCTTCATGCATGATGGAGACCTCCTGACATCACAAATCGTGTGAAGAACGTTCTGCGTGCACATTTTCCCTATTACAGGATTTTGAGCCCCACCTTCCTTAAAGCATGGCCACCGCCTTCGTTCGATCTCAATTTTTGTGATTTCTGGTTGTGGAGACACTTGAAAGAGCATGTTTATTGGGGAAATGTCGACACCCCGGCTGACCTCAAAGACTGCATCATTTTGGATCTGCACAACATCCCACCAGACATGTTACACGCAAGCGTCAGGCATGTTCTGCATAGGATGAACATGATCACCATGCATGATGGCGGCCATACTGAACAGTTATGCTACTCTGTGGAACAATTGTGACATCTGCAATTATCGGCACACCGTTTTTGGGCCGCTCGCTCACTGTACAGCACCACTTTTTCACCTGGTGGGGAGTTTTGGTATACTTTTTTTTTTTTAATTTTTATTTTATTTTTTTAAGAAGCCGTTTGTTTTCCCATGTCTTGAATAGCATACATACCATTTTTCAGCCAATTCTGCCCACTGGGTCGGTCTGCACACTGCTCCAAACGCCGTAGGTTATTTTATGGCCACCTTTATATATTTATTCTGCTTGTAGGGCAATCACTTTAATAGTTGTATCAAAGTTAGAAAATATAAACAAACCGTGCCGAATATAACAGATCTGGATCTATCATACAAGTTAAATCCTGCATTACTTTGTAATCAGTTTCTACAACTAATAGAAGTTTGTTTTTATTAAACTCAGTTTATGTCTGCATTTACTTTTTTGCAAAAGTAAATTTCATGTATTACAGAGTTTTGTGTCGTCTATTATCAGAGCAGAGCATGAGATATAGACTATAAACCAGTGTCTGTATTTTCCCTTCAGAAGTGCTATGGTGTTAAGCAGTAACTTTGCACATCTGTGTTGGGAAGATTTCCTTGTGTTGCTTCTATAAACATGAGAATTTCAGCGCTTTGTGATAATATTGCTGTAGTGATGGACAGGAAAATCGCAGCAATAATCAATTGTGTGCTCAGAAAGCGACTCCAATCTGTATCAGCTATGACTCTTCATCACAGTGATCCCTGACATGTGCAACAGATCACCTCCCCGCGGGACAGGTCATGTCACTGTGGGACAGATCACAATACTGCAGAACAGATCACATCACCGCAGGAGAGATCACATCACCGCAGGAGAGATCACATCACTGCAGGAGAGATCACATCACCGCAGGAGAGATCACATCACCGCAGGAGAGATCACATCACCGCAGGAGAGATCACATCACCACAGAACATATCACGTCACTGTGGGACAGATCACAATACCACAGGACAGATCACAATACCGCAGGACAGATCACATTACCGCAGGACAGATCACATTACCGCAGGACAGATCACATTACCGCGGGACAGATCACATTACCGCGGGACAGATCACATTACCGCGGGACAGATCACATTACCGCGGGACAGATCACATTACCGCGGGACAGATCACAATACTCCAGGACAGATCACATTACCGCAGGACAGATCACATTACCGCAGGACAGATCACATTACCGCAGGACAGATCACATTACCGTGGCACAGATCACAATACTGCAGGACAGATCACGTTACCGCAGGACAGATCACAATACCGCAGGACAGATCACATTACCGCGGGACAGATCACATTACCGCGGGACAGATCACATTACCGCGGGACAGATCACATTACCGCGGGACAAATCACATTACCGCGGGACAGATCACATTACCGCGGGACAGATCACATTACCGCGGGACAGATCACATTACCGCGGGACAGATCACATTACCGCAGGACAGATCACATTACCGCAGGACAGATCACATTACCGCAGGACAGATCACATTACCGCAGGACAGATCACATTACCATGGCACATATCACATTACCATGGCACATATCACATTGCCGCGGGAAAGATCACATTACCGTGGGACAGATCACAATACTGCAGGACAGATCACATTACCGCAGGACAGATCACATTACCGCAGGACAGATCACATTACCGCAGGACAGATCACAATACCGCAGGACAGATCACATTACCGCAGGACAGATCACATTACCGCAGGACAGATCACATTACCGCAGGACAGATCACATTACCGCAGGACAGATCACAATACCGCAGGACAGATCACATTACCGCAGGACAGATCACATTACCGCAGGACAGATCACATTACCGCAGGACAGATCACATTACCGCAGGACAGATCACATTACCGCAGGACAGATCACATTACCGCAGGACATATCACATTACCGCAGGACAGTTCACATTACCGCAGGACAGATCACATTACCGCAGGACATATCACATTACCGCGGGAACAGATCACATTACCGCGGGACAGGTCACATTACCGCGGGACAGATCACATTACCGCGGGACAGATCACATTACCGCAGGACAGATCACATTACCGCAGGGCAGATCACATTACCGCAGGGCAGATCACATTACCGCAGGACAGATCACATTACCGCAGGACAGATCACATTACCGCAGGACAGATCCCATTACCGCAGGATGGATCACATACTGCCTGTCACGTATAGGCTGATGGTGGAATATTAGGTCCCAATATGTAAGACACATAGATTCCTAATTATAGTGGGTGTCACATCAGAAATATGTCAGTGCCACTCACAATCCGTGATCTCATTTGTCAGTGCCCTCGGGCTCACACGGTTCATGTTAGCCTTGTTCACTCCTTGTGTTTTTGTTTATTTTCACTGGATTTTCCCAAAATGATTCTAACGTACATGCCAAAGGTATGTATGTACCCCATGCATCCAGCGTGTGCCAGCAGATTGTTTTCCTTTTGACACTTGCTGGCAGCTATATCCTGGTGTCCTGCCCCAGCGGGGAATCCTCAGCTTTACCTGTGTCTTGCTAAACCGTTTTCTACTCCAATTAAAGCCATGAAATGTGTTGCACTATCCATTTGTAAAATATCAGTATCCGCAACTCATTCAGTGGCATGCAAAAGTTTTGTCACCCCCTGGTCCAAATTACTGGTAATGTGAACAGGTAAACCAGTTGAAGATTAAATGATCTCTAAAAGGCATAATGTTAAAACTGACACATTTCCTTTTTTTATTTTCGGCAAAAAAAACAATATACTCATCTTTTAAGGCGCTAACAAAAAAAGGAAAATGTGCTGATGCAAAAGTTTTGGCATCCTGCATAGTGTAGTAGTGCCCCCATTGACAAGTATCACAGCTTGTAAACGCATTTTGTAGCAGCCAAGAGTCTTTCAGCTCTTCTTTGAGGGATTTTCATCCATTCTTCCTTGGAGACAGCTTCCAGTTCTGTGAGATTTCTGGCTCGTCTTGCATGCACTGCTCTTCCTTGGAGAAGTCTTCCAGTTCTGGGAGATTTCTGGCTCGTCTTGCATGCACTGCTCTTCCTTGGAGAAGTCTTCCAGTTCTGGGAGATTTCTGGCTCGTCTTACATGCGCTGCTCTTCCTTGGAGACAGCTTCCAGTTCTGTGAGATTCCTGGCTCGTCTTGCATGCACTGCTCTTCCTTAGAGATGTCTTCCAGTTCTGTGAGATTCCTGGCTCGTCTTGCATGCTATGCTCTTCCTTGGAGACGTCTTCCAGTTCTATGAGATTCCTGGCTCGTCTTGCATGCTATGCTCTTCCTTGGAGATGTCTTCCAGTTCTGTGAGATTCCATGCTCTGCTCTTTTGAGGTCTAGCCACAGATTTTCAATGATGTACAGATCAGGGGACTGTGAGAGCCATTGTAAAACCTTTTAGCTTGTGCCTTTTGAGGTCTATTGAGGATTTTGATGTGTGTTTAGGACCATTATCCATTTGTAGAAGCCATCCTCTTTTCTCCACTTTTAACTACAACGTTTTTACAGATGGTGTTATGTTTGCATCAAGAATTTGTTGAAATTTCATTGAATCCATACTTTCATCTAGCTGTGAAATGTTCCCTGTGCCATTTGGCTACAACACAACCCCAAAGCATGATTGATCCACCTCCATGTTTAATGGTTGGCGAGATGTTCTTTCCTGAAATTCTGTGCCCTTCTTTCTCTACACATACGTTTGATCATTGTGGCCAGAGTTCTATTTTAACCTCATTGGTCCACAGAACTTGTCTTCAGAATGCATCAGGCTTGTGTAGACGTTCTTTTGCAGACGTCTTGTGCTGAATTTTATAGTGAGGACGCAGGAGAGGTTTTGATGACTCATCCATGAAGACCATATTTGTGCAGGTATCACTGAACAGTAGAACAATGTCCACCACTCCAGAGTCTGCTAAATCTTCCTGAAGGTCTTTTGCAGTCATGCAGGGGCTCTGATTTGCCTCTCTAGCAATCCTACCAGCAGCTCTCACAGTAATTTTGCTTGGTCTTCCAGACCTTATCTTGACCTCAACTGTTCCAGATAACGGCAATTTCTTAAATATATTTTGAACTGAGGAAAGGGCAACTTGAAAACACTTTACTGTCTTCTTACAGCCTTCTCCTGCTTTGTGGGCCTCCATCATTTTCAGAGTGCTAGGCAGCTGCCTAGAAGAACCCATGGCTGCTGTGTTTTGGCACAAGGTTAGAGGAGGCTGGGTTTTTATAAAGCTGTGAAATTTGCATCCTCTGATGATCGAGAACAAGACATAACCCTAACAGGGTAATTAAGCTCTGAAAACTTTGGTGAAAGTTATCTGAGTACACAGATCTTCAAGGGTGCCGAAACTTTTGCATTGGCCCATTTTTCCTTTTTGGAATTTTTAGAATGTAAATTTTTTTTTTTTTTTTGCTTAAAATACAAAGGAAATGTGTCATCTGTAACTTTATACCTTTTTTGAGATCATTTCATCTTCACTTTGCTTAACTGTTAACCATAACAGTAATTTTGACCAGGGATGCTTAAAGTTTTGCACACTATTGTATCCTGACCACTAAATAAAGATTAGTCACCCATATTTGGGGCGTAAATGTTGCTGAATGTACAAAGTAATGATTATACAGAATAGCTCATAGACCCTTCATTGCTGAGGATGGAACTGGAGTTGCAGTCATCGTTCATACAAACCTGTCCGGCAGAGGATGAGTTAACAGATCTATAAGTGTGCAGAAAACCCTCGGGTGCCATGCAGATTATGAAGTGAAGCCTGGCTGACCTTCACCTTCACGAGCGGCCTGACGTATCGGCCACGGCTACTTGCAGCTATATAAAAGGTCTGTGCATCTATTGCGATACCATGTGGCCACTTTTCTTTCTTTTATATCATGGATTTTATTGCGAGAATTTCTATGGTGAATTGAACAAAGCTCCAAATGTGGTCTCTTCTCCACGTCTGGCATATTTCAGCCCTGATGATATTTCGTGCCGCATTGTGTCGCATGGCTGGTTGCAGCCTTGTTGCGCACGCAGAGGTACGGTATGTGAGCGCACATTGTGGAAGGCTCTGGTGTACAAAATGTAAATGTTTCCATGAAAGAAATTTCCTTAAGACAAAATGTTTACAAGTATAATTTATCCAAACGAGTCCCAGTTATGTGAATGAAGTCCATTTTGTGTGATGTGCACCACTTACTCGTGAACTACTGATTCTAGTGTTTGAAGTCGTACTCAGAATTACAGTACGGTACTATTACAGGTGGAAATAATCTGGAAAAGGAAAAAGAAATTGGCTGCCTGAAACGCATTGATGAATGAGGAAGAATGAAGAATTGTACATTCGAGGGCTTCATGCATTCTGCTCACTATTCTATAGCAGTTAACCCTTCTGTGATCCTGCTGAGTGGCAGCGTTGGTTAATGGCCGCGTCCTTCTCCTGGGCTACGATCCTCAGTGAGCGTCGAAGGATTTTACAGCTCTTGATCCCGCACTGAAGGTGGTGGCTAAGCATTTAGTGTAGCCTTATTTTTTTTTTATTTATTTTATTTTTTATTTTATTTATTTTTATTTAGCCTGCAGCTCAGACTTCAGACGGGATATCAGCAACAAACGCCAAGAGAAAAAACATTATACCACAGTCCTGTACTAAAAATGTTTTTTGTTTTTTTTTTGTGAAAGTGGAATTATGCTTTACTATCAAAGAACGCAAAAAAAATCTTTAAGGTCAACATTGAAGAAGGGGCGGGGCTTCAGCCAACAAAGCTGATACTACGAAGCAACATTTTTCTGTTGGCTGAGACCCCACCCCCTCTGGTCACATGGGTATGACCTCACACAGGTCTTGCAACGGAAAAAGTGAATCGTTTGTATAATTCTTATGCTAATTCTAATAGGGGGAGGGGATACCTCTGAATACCCCCCCCCCCAGATTTTATCTGATCCTCAGCTGCTGTCACTCAAGCTGCCGATTTTATAAACCTTACTTTCTTGAGTTTCAAAACCTAAACGCGGTGACAACTAAAGGTATGTATAGAATCAGCCTGATAGTGCCAGTATAGCCCTGTATGTATAGAATCAGCCTGATAGTGCCAGTATAGCACTGTATGTATAGAACCAGCCTGATAGTGCCAGTATAGCACTGTATGTATAGAATCAGCCTGATAGTGCCAGTATAGCCCTGTATGTATAGAATCAGCCTGATAGTGCCAGTATAGCACTGTATGTATAGAACCAGCCTGATAGTGCCAGTATAGCACTGTATGTATAGAATCAACCTGATAGTGCCAGTATAGCACTGTATGTATAGAATCAACCTGATAGTGCCAGTATAGCCCTGTATGTATAGAATCAGCCTGATAGCGCCAGTATAGCACTGTATGTATAGAATCAGCCTGATAGTGTCAGTATAGCACTGTATGTATAGAATCAGCCTGATAGTGCCAGTATAGCGCTGTATGTATAGAATCAGCCTGATAGTGCCAGTATAGCACTGTATGTATAGAATCAGCCTGATAGTGCCAGTATAGCACTGTATGTATAGAATCAGCCTGATAGTGCCAGTATAGCACTGTATGTATAGAATCAACCTGATAGTGCCAGTATAGCACTGTATGTATAGAATCAACCTGATAGTGCCAGTATAGCCCTGTATGTATAGAATCAGCCTGATAGCGCCAGTATAGCACTGTATGTATAGAATCAGCCTGATAGTGTCAGTATAGCACTGTATGTATAGAATCAGCCTGATAGTGCCAGTATAGCACTGTATGTATAGAATCAGCCTGATAGTGCCAGTATAGCACTGTATGTATAGAATCAGCCTGATAGTGCCAGTATAGCACTGTATGTATAGAATCAGCCTGATAGCGCCAGTATAGCACTGTATGTATAGAATCAGCCTGATAGTGCCAGTATAGCACTGTATGTATAGAATCAGCCTGATAGTGCCAGTATAGCACTGTATGTATAGAATCAGCCTGATAGTGCCAGTATAGCCCTGTATGTATAGAATCAGCCTGATAGTGCCAGTATAGCACTGTATGTATAGAACCAGCCTGATAGTGCCAGTATAGCACTGTATGTATAGAATCAGCCTGATAGTGTCAGTATAGCACTGTATGTATAGAATCAGCCTGATAGTGCCAGTATAGCACTGTATGTATAGAATCAGCCTGATAGTGCCAGTATAGCACTGTATGTATAGAATCAGCCTGATAGTGCCAGTATAGCACTGTATGTATAGAACCAGCCTGATAGTGCCAGTATAGCACTGTATGTATAGAACCAGCCTGATAGTGCCAGTATAGCACTGTATGTATAGAACCAGCCTGATAGTGCCAGTATAGCATTATGTATAGAATCAGCCTGATAGTGCCAGTATAGCACTGTATGTATAGAATCAGCCTGATAGCGCCAGTATAGCACTGTATGTATAGAATCAGCCTGATAGTGCCAGTATAGCACTGTATGTATAGAATCAGCCTGATAGTGCCAGTATAGCACTGTATGTATAGAATCAGCCTGATAGCGCCAGAACAGCACTGTATGTATAGAATCAGCCTGATAGTGCCAGTATAGCACTGTATGTATAGAACCAGCCTGATAGTGCCAGTATAGCACTGTATGTATAGAACCAGCCTGATAGTGCCAGTATAGCACTGTATGTATAGAACCAGCCTGATAGTGCCAGTATAGCATTATGTATAGAATCAGCCTGATAGCGCCAGAACAGCACTGTATGTATAGAATCAGCCTGATAGCGCCAGTATAGCACTGTATGTATAGAATCAGCCTGATAGTGCCAGTATAGCACTGTATGTATAGAATCAGCCTGATAGTGCCAGTGTAGCACTGTATGTATAGAATCAGCCTGATAGCGCCAGAACAGCACTGTATGTATAGAATCAGCCTGATAGTGCCAGTATAGCACTGTATGTATAGAATCAGCCTGATAGTGCCAGTATAGCACTGTATGTATAGAATCAGCCTGATAGCGCCAGAACAGCACTGTATGTATAGAATCAGCCTGATAGTGCCAGTATAGCACTGTATGTATAGAATCTACCTGATAGCGCCAGTATAGCACTGTATGTATAGAAGCAGCCTGATAGCACCAGTATAGCACTGTATGTAGGTTATATACGAAAATCCTGGTGATTGGTGCGCTTTTAAGAAAAAAGTATAATTGGAAAAGGGAAAATATAGTGGTGTGGAGGCACCTGTATATATTTCAATGTCGGCCAGACCCCCACATTATTTTTTTGGGGGTGCGCGACTCTTCCCTGACAGCAGATGTCTGGAGAAAGTAGGATCGGGTTCTTTTTTTTTTTTTTTCTTTTGACAGATGAAATGAGCCACCCATAAGTCCTAGCACCGGCCTGTACTCATCTCCCCTTTTTATGCCCGTGAACAGTTGGCTGAGCCTTTACGGGGGGATTGAAGGGAGCAGCTGATTGGCTGACAGCTTCATTTAAATTGTGGACCCCATTACTAGTTTTGGTAAGGTGAATCCTCAAATTGGTGCAAACTTAGATTCGCTTGTATTCTTTTCTTGGAGACAATCGGTCTGCAAAAAAAACCTTCAGACGTGAAAAAGCACTTAGACTATACTGTGTTTGCGTGCTCCCCATCAAGAAAAAATAAATTGAATACCACATGTATGTGAAAATCCGATGTGTGAATGAGGCGTATTAACCAGAGATGTGACCGGAACTGTATTAGAACAGATTATAATCTGTAAGAAAACTACCAGTGCCAGATAAAAATGTATTTCTAAAGCCACTCAATGGCCAGAATTGTCTCATAAGAGATGGCTCTGGAGATGTGCGCAAATAAGACGATAACAATCAGATAGATGACACCTCATTTGTGATTAATTAGGTAATTCAGTGGATTTATGTAGGTTGTCAGCTGGTAGGGTAATAACGTTTCATGCAAGGTCCTTCTTCAGGCATTGGAGACAGCTGATTGGGTAATAACGTTTCATGCAAGGTCCTTCTTCAGGCATTGGAGACAGCTGATTGGGTAATAACAACGTTTCACACAAGGTCCTTCTTCAGGCATTGGAGACAGCTGATTGGGTAATAACAACGTTTCACACAAGGTCCTTCTTCAGGCATTGGAGACAGCTGATTGGGTAATAACAACGTTTCACACAAGGTCCTTCTTCAGGCATTGGAGACAGCTGATTGGGTAATAACAACGTTTCATGCAAGGTCCTTCTTCAGGCATTTGAGACAAGATAACGGGCTCATGGTGGGAGCTGTAATGGGTTAAATCTTTGCGCCTGAATCTTGAGAAAGGACAGCCTTTGATAAGAACAAGGCCTGAAAAATATCCGATGCACCAACTCAGGAGACATACATTAGGCACAAAGCTTATGGAAGTATTTGAATCCCTAAATACAGCCCGTTTCATGTGGTTTTACACAACCATGGAGCAGCTCGGAGAAAAAAAGCTTACAGCGAGATTATTTAAATGGATCATTTTATCTGTAAGTCGGAGTGTGTTTTCAATTTGAAGACTTTGCTTTGTTTAACCTTTGTACCCATCCCTGCAAAGAGCATGCATTATGGGTCATTATATGGGACCCCATGTCTGCAATGATTTATCACCTAAGGGGGCTTATAACCTCTTAAGTAACTCCTGTATTATCGGATAGTGCCATATTTAAAATAAATGTCAAAGATTAGCTCAATCAGGATCAACTATAAGCGGATTATGCTTGTAGTCAGAGAAGGTAGTGGCCAATTATATGTAACGTGCAGGAGGCGCAGAATAGCATGATATGGGAGACTGGGAATCCAAAGTGTGACAAGATGGGTGGTTCATCTTTTGAAGGGGTGTTCACTCTTCTCTGTGGAGGCACACACAGGTTTCTGCTAGTCCCATTCATTTTCTCACATAGAGTTTTGCTCAACACTCACGGAGTGTCAAGACGGCATCAGACACTGTTCACACCACAAATTTTGACACTTCACCCCATCGTTTCTCTAGTGCCTCTGGTGTTGACCAGCTGTGTGCTCATTAATGGTCAGGTCAACAAGACTTAAATTTTTGCTATCCTGTTGGTTACCTGTATCATCACTTGTTGTTAGAAACATCACATTTACTCCCCGCCTTTTTAAGATGGTGGAATCTGTCTCCTCATGCTGACTATAGCTTACTGCTGTGTGGGTCTGTGTGCTGGTGTGTCCCGTTCCTGCTGGTCATTATAATCGTCATGTTGTTTTCTCCCTGCTCTTATTTTCCCCCCTAACCTCTTATTGTGACCGTTCTGCGAGATAGAGTTTTGGTTTCCCCTGTCTGTTTATTTCTGTTGGTTTTATCACACTCCTATCGCGCCCACTCCCCCGGGGTAGGTGTGAGGGGGGTATAAGATGAGGGCTGATCAGAAGCAGGACCAGGAAGGCGGCTCAGACATCTCCACCTTCAGTGGTATCTCTGAGATTAGGGATAGCCAGGCACTCCCCTAGGCTGAATGCCAGTCTAGGAGCCCCGATTCCCTGCTATAGCCATAGTCACACCATGACACATTTCCTTTGAGATAGGTTATATCTGGTTGTGATATTTATTACTGCAGTATATCTGCTTCCTCGTTTCTGCATTACCTGGACTCCCAAATTCTGCCCAAAATTAATTCAAACCTCCCGCTCTGATCTCCAAGACTTTTCTCATGCTCTATCCTGGACTATCTACCTAAGACAATCAAATATGCGTTCTAGAAAACACTTTCTTGGATTCTTCCATTAAGAGTTTGTTCATCTGTTGGGACTGCCTGCTGAATTTCTGTCCATGTGTCGGGCAGCCGGCGACACATTCTCTCTGGCCGGATTCTACACTTGGTTCAGTAAATGCACAGATTAAAGGGGTTATCCGGCTTATTTGGACTTTTTCTTGGTATTACACTATTGGGCTACATTGGGGCAGGTAAGTAGATAGTGACCACTTACCTGCCCTGCTGTCAGCCCCTCTCTCCCGGCTCAGAGCGGTCATGTGACCGCTCCTACCATGATTTTGCTGCTTCCTGTGATGTCACGACGACAAGTGCAGGGGTTTATTCGCCTGCCTAGTTAACGGGCAGCACAGGTGACGTCATGTACCCCCTCTGCTGGGCAGGTACGGTGCGTGGCGTCCCCGCCCCCCTTCCCTGCACCCTCCCACACATTCCATAGTGCAGGGGTCTCGCTGCCTGTACGTTGCATGCAGCACCATGCTGCTGACAGCGCGCAGGCAAATGGCCCCCTTGCTGAACGCTGCCTGTGCTGGGGCCGTGCAGTCAGCGCTGTATATCAGATACCAGATTCCAGGGCGCCCTGCAGAGCCTCTGTATACAGCAATGATCAGCCGCCGGTCAATCAGAGGCAGCAGCTGATCAGTGGAGAAGCTGCATACAAAGGCGTCTCTGCACAGCGCCTGGAGATCTGACATCAGATATACAGCGCTGACTGCACAGCCCCTGCACAGGCCTCAATCAGCAAGGAGGGGGGCTGCAGCCGCAAGAGGCAGGACACAGGGCACCGAGGGAACGAGGACAGGTGAGGAGGATTTGTTTTGTTTTTTTTTCGTGTGTGAAGAATGGCAGACTAGGGGGCAATTCTACAGGACAGAGCATTGCTACAAGAGGAGCAGGAAAGGGGACATTACTACAGGATGGGCAGAAGGATGGGGCACAGTACTATAAGATGGGGACATTACTATAAGATGGGGCACAATACTATATTATGGGGACATTACTATAAGATGGAGACAGTGATGGGCAAAGTACTATAAGATGGGGACATTACTATATTATGGGGACATTACTACAGGATGGGCAGAAGGATGGGGCATAATACTATAAGATGGGGACAGGGATGGGCACATTACTACACTATATGTGCGGTGGATGTGAGGTGATTGTGTTGTCACAGATGAGAGAAGAAGGATCACTGCTCTACCAATGATTGGAAATACAGAGCAGTGATATCTCATCTGTGACCTCACAATCTTCTCTCATCCACCGCACATATCATGTAGTAATGTGCCCATCTTTGCAGGGGCGATGAGAGGTCAGTGCTGGGGCAGAATACTGACAGCCAATGGCTGGGCAGGGGGCGGGGCTGGATAGTGAGGCCGGGCGGTGCCAGCTCTGACTGTGAGGTTCGGCTGTCAGGCATGCCATGTTTGGTTGAGCTGCAGGTAAACAAAGTGTGTGCAGATAATAATGGGATAACTCAAGAGGAACAAAAGTTAGAAAACAAAAAAAATAATGTAGAGGTGATTTATATGACAAGTTTAGCTTACAAAAAATTTTGGAGTTTGTGTCGGACAATTCCTTTAAACTGATAGAAACGAATGTGGGGGTTTTTCTGATCCTAATGTTTTGTAAGTTGACAATTCATCTAATTTTTAACACTGGGGACTGAGTGTTTTGCAAGGAGCCAACTTGGAAGATAAACATATTGAGTTTTGAAGAGATATTATTTTCTGGTGATTGATTGCGTTCAGCTGTGAAGAGCAGCGACATTCATGTTGCACGCTGTCCTGAGAATGAGCAGAGCTGTGAAGTCGCTCTCAGCCCGGAGCAGCGCAGCCGCTAGCTGCAGCCTCCTCACACGCCCTGCACATACCGACACCTGCTGCCGCAGCCAAAAGCAAGATGGAAGCACATCAGAAAGAAGCACTTCGTTTTTTGGCTTCTATTTCACTACATAGTTTTTAATCACAGATATACAAAAATCTGAATGGGGGCCAGGCCACAGGTGCAGAGCATTGCTGCCAAAATGTCTGTCATCTAAATCAAACCGATTAATCCTTACACTCTGAGACTTGAAATATTGTACCAAGCAGGCTCTTATCTTCTGTGATGAAGCAATAGTCTTAACCTCTGTTACTTTACAATACTTTAGTTTCACACCCTTTTCTATAGGATACAGGATAATGAGACTGATGTTTGGGGTACAGGATAATGAGACTGATGTTTGGGGTACAGGATAATGCCACTGATGTTTGGGGTACAGGATAATGAGACTGATGTTTGGGGTACAGGATAATGCCACTGATGTTTGGGGTACAGGATAATGGCACTGACACTGGGGGCACAGGATAATGACACTGGGGGTAAAGGATAATGATGCTGACACTCTGGGTACAGGATAATGACACTGGGGGTACAGGATAATGACACTGGGGGTACAGGATAATGACACGGACACTGGGGGTACAGGATACTGACACTGACACTGGGGGTACAGGATTCTGACACTGACACTGGGGGTACAGGATACTGACACTGGGGTACAGGATAATGATACTGGGGGTACAGGATAATGATACTGGGGGTACAGGATAATGACACTGGGGTACAGGATAATGATACTGGGGGTACAGGATAATGATACTGGGTGGGGGTACAGGATAATGACACTGGGGGTACAGGATAATGATACTGGGGGTACAGGATAATGATACTGGGGGTACAGGATAATGATACTGGGGGTACAGGATAATGATACTGGGGGAACAGGATAATGATACTGGGGGTACAGGATAATGATACTGGGGGTACAGGATAATGACACTGGGGTACAGGGTAATGACACTGGGGGTACAGGATAATGACACTGACACTGGGGGTGCAGGATAATGACACTGACACTAGGGGTACGGGATAGTGACACTGGGTGTACAGGATAATGACGCTGACACTGGGGATACAGGATAATGACACTGACACTAGGGGTACAGGATAGTGACACTGGGGGGTACAGGATAATGACACTGATGTTTGGGGTACAGGATAATGCCACTGATGTTTGGGGTACAGGATAATGGCACTGATGTTTGGGTACAGGATAATGTCACTGGGGGTACAAGATAATGACACCGGGGGCACAGGATAATGACACTGGGGGTACAGGATAATGACGCTGGGGGTACAGGATAATGACGCTGACACTGGGGGTGCAGGATAATGACGCTGACACAGGGGGTACAGGATAATGACACTGAGGGTACAGGATAATGACGCTGACACTGGGGGTACAGGATAATGACACTGGGGGTACAGGATAATGACACTGAGGGTACAGGATAATGACGCTGACACTCGGGGTACAGGATAATGACACAGATATGTTTACAATTCCTCCTCCCATAACATCTCTGGGGGGTTCAGACCCCAGTTTGACCCCCTCACCCTTCAGATTATAGGACACACCAGTCATAACAGACACGTATTCTTTGTTTGGGTGAATGTGACTAGTGTCACCAGTTAGTTACGAGGCTGAAGCTGGATATTAGGATTTGGAGTTTCTTCTACTTTTAAAATCTGAATTAGAAATATAAAAAGACGATTGATTATTATTTGCAGATGATCTCGTGTTTTCTGTACATAACATTTAATGTACCTGGTGGTAAAAGTTTAAATGATGAAAAGAGATGGGTGAAAGGTTGTGATTGGCTGAGGCGGGAGACATTGGCGGCTCCTGACATTGGCGGCTCCTGGCGTGGCGGGCAGTTGTCTGTCTGTGGAAACAATGCGTCATTGGCCGCTGTTCTCCTGCACTGGCTCTGGAGATGGATGATTTATACATATACCGGCTGCAGGCCCAGGATCCCACAGAGATCTGTGTTTATTTACACTTTCCCCCTCCTCCTACAACCTCTGGCCTGGGTACTACTCCTAAGAAAACACCATCCGTGGGTGTCCGGCCTGGGGATATTTGGTTGGCTGTGGACAATTCTCCAAATTTCATAGAACACATGTTAAGTCGTCACGAGTTAGTGTTGCTAAGCCTGAGCCCGCGCCAGCTCTATTCTCAGCAATTATTTACACGTTGCCTGTGTTTACTGAGCTTACTGCTAATTGTACATCAACCCAAGTGATTCTTACCTTCAGCTTGGCCGACTCCACTAATACTGGGCATAGCCTGACTGCTTGGCATTGAGCAACGAGGGCAAGGAAAAAGGTGGCAGCGCTCAGAAGACTAAGAAGACTAGACCTCTGTACTTACGCGCTATTTGCAGTTTGCTGGTAACAGAAATAGTCTGTGTGGTTTACTCACCCACAAGGGCCATAATCGGTGATGCTGCATTATGACATCCTTTCTGCTGGCATTCTTCTAATGCTGGATTCACATTCGCATCAGTGGCAGTTACCGTCAAAAAAGCCATACTGTGCCATATACGCTATATATTTCCCCAAAGAATGAAAGACCCCGACGAACCTCATTATGGCCAGTGGTTTAGTTCAGGTATTTTTGGTATCCGTCAGGTGAATGATCCGCCAACACCTTCATTTTTTGTGTAGCTGGGAAGCTAGCCAAACATGCTACCGTGCTGGAGCCGTCCATGCATTGTGCACCATTGCCAGTCACACGCCATGCTGGAGCCCTCCATGCACTGTGCACCATTGCCAGTCACATGCCATGCTGGAGCCCTACATGCATTGTGCACCATTGCCAGTCACACGCCATGCTGGAGCCCTCCATGCACTGTGCACCATTGCCAGTCACACGCCATGCTGGAGCCCTCCATGCACTGTGCACCATTGCCAGTCACACGCCATGCTGGAGCCCTCCATGCACTGTGCACCATTGCCAGTCACACGCCATGGTGGAGCCCTACATGCATTGTGCACCATTGCCAGTCACACGCCATGGTGGAGTCCTCCAGGGATTGTGCACCATTGCCAGTCACACGCCATGCTGGAGTCCTCCAGGGATTGTGCACCATTGCCAGTCACACGCCATGCTGGAGTCCTCCAGGGATTGTGCACCATTGCCAGTCACACGCCATGGTGGAGCCCTCCATGCATTGTGCACCATTGCCAGTCACACGTCATGGTGGAGTCCTCCAGGGATTGTGCACCATTGCCAGTCACACGCCATGGTGGAGCCCTCCATGCACTGTGCACCATTGCCAGTCACACGCCATGGTGAAGTACTCCAGGGATTGTGCACCATTGCCAGTCACACGCCATGCTGGAGCCCTCCATGCACTGTGCACCATTGCCAGTCACATGCCATGCTGGAGCTCTCCATGCACTGTGCACCATTGCCAGTCACATGCCATGCTGGTCTGTGCATAAACAGGGGCTCTGTCACAGGCAGCAGGTAAAGTTATGGCACCGCGCTATTCAATGTCTGTACATTGGGCAATGCATACTGTATATACAGTGTGTCCACCCATATCCTGTATACACCGCACCTATATACAGTGTGTCCACCCATATCCTGTATACACCGCACCTATATACAGTGTGTCCACCCATATCCTGTCCACCGCCATTAACTTGAGAACGGCGGCAGCTATAGGCATAGAAGTGGTGTCTAGGTATAGTAAAGTAGCCATGCGCTACGCAATGAAACCACCTATAGCGCCACCTGGTGGAAAACAACGGAGTTAGCATTTTTATCTCAAAAACGGAACGAGATAGAGAAAAAAAGTGAATTACAAAGTTGTAGGGCATCATCAATTCAATACGACTCGACATCTTGCATACAGAAATGCTATGATTAGAACGTGTAAAATTTTGAGCATCAAAGTTAAATGAGCGCCATATGCGTGACCAGCATTCAATGTTTGGGGGGGTCATGGGTTTCATATAATAGCATTTCTGTATGCAAGGTGTCGACTCGTATTGAATTGATGATTCCCTACAACTTTGTAATTCGCTTTTTTTCTCCATCGTGTTCCGTTTTCAAGATAAAAATGCTAACTCCGTTGTTTTCCAGCAGGTGGCGCTATAGGTGGTTTCATTGTGTACCACATGGCTACTTTACTATACCTAGACACCAGTTCTATGCCTATAGCTGCCGCCGTTCTCAAGGTAATGGCGGTGGACGGGATATGGGTGGACACACTGTAGATTTAGGCGAGTAACACATCCTATAACTTCTACTTACTAAATCCAGCACATGTCCTTTTGTGCGCATTTAGGTTTTACTGTTTGATGAAACATAATGAACTTTTTTTTTCCCAAATAAAATCACTAAATACATTTGCAGAAAATTCTTAATTATTTTTTCGCTAAAGTTCTACTAAATCCGTGTGCTGAAAGGGATGACACACTATTCTTTCTCCCCTTGTGCAATGCTTATTATCCATGAAGGGTTAGACCACAGTAAATCTGCCATGTAGGAAAAGGCAGAAAATCCCTGGTCTGCAGGCATGCAGCGCTGAGCACGGCGGAGACAGCGGTGACACTGCACGATGTCACCTCCACCGCGTTACTGGAAGGCTGCAAACCAGTGATTAGTGACGCCGAATGAATTCAGCGTGGAAATATCCCCTGCAGAAGTGTCTGGAGGAGACCGGTGTGGGCCGCGCATGCCTCTGTACATGCTTATATACAATCAGGAACCATGGTTATCGGCCGCTTTCTTGTGTACAACAGTGGAAGAAAATCTAAAAGGTGCAAGTGCAGAAAAAGTGAAGAAAATGTGGGAGAAGCTTTTTTTTTTTTTACCAGACTATGAGGCGATAAGTCCTTTCTGAATCTCCATATAAAGGCTATATACAGATCTGGCTAACATCGTCTGAACCCAGCAATACCAGCGTCAGAGGCCGACAGTGTAATGTGTATGGGGGCTCCCAGCTCTTCCCTCACTGATGATGCCGGGGAAAGAGAAGGGTCCAGCACAGCAGATTTCCAACAGATATTGGCCGATACTGGAAGTGAAGGGTAATAATCAAAATTTCCGTATAAATATCACTATTAAATTTCATTAGATGTCAAAAAAAACATTTGGATAAAAATCCATAAGGATTAAAAAAAATAAAGGAAATGATGATGGAAATGATGTTAAAATTAATATTTTTATTCAATAATTAAAATAAATATTTAATACAAATCGATATAAATATAAGGCAGGAAAAAGTCCCTTAAATATAGCAGTGGTTTTACTAGGAAAATAAAGTGCTTAGTGCAAAGACCACTTTTTGATAAATATCCAACTATTTTTCATATATAACAAAATGCATAATGCAGATTATAAGTATCCAAATGATATGCTACATATGAAAAAAGATTATGGTATAATTATTCCATATAACAAAATATCATGCCCATATACTGATTTGTAAGGAGAATTATACCTGCAAAGTGGTCTTTAAATGATCCAAAAGTATGCCGCTAATGCTCCGACGCGCGTTTCAGTGATCCTTTCCTCAGGGGGTGGTATTGGGGAGTGAGGTTAATGGCCGATACTGGAAGTGAAGGTTATAGGGCAGTCTGGTAGCAGTTCCCTCATAGCTGATCACTCCTGGGCATGGGGGGATATGGGAGATAGTTCATTAATTGTTCAGCTGATGTCTATTGTCTTCTATGGGCTTTACCCACAACCTTCCACCTCTGCAGAAACGTCTTTTAACTTCTGAGCTTCTGCATAATCTTCTCATCTCCGCAGCAGGAGATCCACTCTTGCCTATCTACTATTTTCTTATATTCCGGTCATGTCAGACTCGGACGCTCTGTGTTTAATAACAGTAACACTGTACTTTTTGTATTAATATATATGTGTACGTATAGAGAATGAGTCTGAACATCACTGACCGCCTCCATTATACGTCTTAGCAATATTGATAACATATGCGCCATTAATTTGACGAGACGCTCCATGTTGATGCGTGCTATAATATTTCTGTAAGAAAGCCTAATCAATAGTGATATTTTCTCTAAACAATCTATCTCTTAAATTCCCAGATTCTCTTTTGGAAATCAGAACCATGTGTGTTATTCCCTTCAATTCATGTTATTGAGAGCAAGGAATTCTTCACTGTCATGTGGCACATTGGCAGATCGTACGGCTACTGTATGTGCATCGGCCGCTTTAGCATACAGTGGGCTGCAAAGTTTGTGAACCCTTCAGAATATTCAATATTTATGCATCTACTTAACATAAAACGACATCAGATTTTCATACAAGTCGTAAAAGTCAATAATGACCAAATTAAGTTAGTCAAAAATATTACTTTGTTTTTTGTTTTTTTTTAAAATAATCCAATACCAATATTTGTGTGTATTAATACAAGTATGTGAACCTTTGCTGTCAGTATCTGGTGGGCCCTCGTAGTAACTGCACCTGGACGTGTCCGGTAATTGCTGACCAGTCCGGCACATCGGCTTGGAGGAATTTTAGCCCGTTTATCCCTCTTATGGTAGTGGGTTTTCTTCCATGAATTGCACGCTTCCACAACTTTTTCAGGACTTTGGCCTTTCCAAAACTTTAATTTCATTCTTCCTTAATCATTCTTTTGTGGAGCAACGTGTGGCTTTGGGTCGTCTTTCTGCATGAGATACTTTTCAACCCCTGGACAGATGTCCTCACATTTTTCTATTAGAATTTGCTGATAAAATTCAGAATTCATTGTTCCATCAATGATGGCGGCCGTCCTGACCCAGATGCAACAAAACTGGTCCAAATCATTATATGACCACCCCAGTATTTCACAGATGATGTGAGGTGTTTATGCTGTTTTTCTTACTCCAAACATATTGCTATTGCTTCTCTTTTAAACCGATAAGGTCTAATTTTGGTTTCATCTGTCCATAAAACATTACAAGCATCCATAGGAGTAAAAAGTCCACAGCACACCCAGTAAGTTTCCCAAAAGTGCTTTATTTTACTTCCATGTGTGCATTAAAAGAGCGAGCAGAAAACCGGGTGCGGGTCTCTAAAGGACGACGGCCGTTTCGTACCTCTTGGTACTTCGACGGGTCCAAGAGATACAAAACGGCCGTCGTCCTTTAGAGACCTGCACCCGGTTCTCTGCCCGCTCTTTTAATGCACACATGGAAGTAAAATAAAGCACTTTTGGGAAACTTACTGGGTGTGCCGTGGACTTTCTACTCCTATGGATGCTTGTAAACTTCATCTGCCTTCTTTCCACGTGCACCGGAGACCCACTTAACGGAAGGAACCGAGCAGCTCACTCCGCCCTGGCACCGCAAAGAGCTCAGCAAGGTAGTGCAGAACCGCATTCTTGTTTGTTGAACGTCCATAAAACATTGTTCCTATAGTCTTCTGGCTTATCCAGGTCGTGTTTAGCAAACTGCAGATGGGCAGCAATGTTCTGGTGGGAGAGCAGTGATTTTCTTCTCCTTTTCATCCTGCCATGCAGACCATTGATGTTCAGTGTCCTCCTGGTGGTGGTATTATGTGAGAGAGGCCGTTTGTTGCTGACAGGTTGTATTAGGTTCCTTTGGGACCTCGCAGGACATTATATGCTTTGTTCTTGGATCCATAGCTGGTTGTAAAAGCTCCTGGGGAGGATATTGATGGTCTTGAATTTCCTCCATTTGTACACAATCTGTCTGCGGTCTCATTCAGACATCAGAATTTTCCAAATGCAAGAAAATGGACCAATTTTTTTTGTCTAAGTGTGGTTCAGTTGTCATCAGTTTTTTCTCAAAAGTGGAGAAAAAAAAAAGTTCTCCACCTTCTCCATTCTAACCATTCGAAAAAATCAGACTGTCATCCGAATGTGGTCCGATTTTTTTTTTTTTTTTTTTGGACCCATAGACTTGCATTGCTGATTTTGATCTGACCCTTTGACTAAAATTAAACATGTCCCTGCAATTTTCTCCAGATTGCACAGTCTTGCAAAAATCATGGACATGTGAATGGCTCCATAGCCCAGGGGTCGGGAACCTTTTTGGCTGAGGGCCATGAACGGCCACATATTTAAAAATGTAATTCTGTGAGAGCCATACTCACCGCGGGGGAGCGGCGGTGGTGAAGCGGTTCAGAAGGTCTCAGGGGGCAGGAAAGGGGATGCTGCGGGCACGGAGGAGCGTGTGTCGCAGCTCAAGACGGTCAGGGTCCGGAGTGTCGGTGATACTGCTGCAGGGTCGAGGGGTGTCACGGCGGAGGGCCACCATTGATCTGCCGGCGGGCTGCTTTTAATCACCCCCAGATCGACGCGATGGACTTAAAGAAAATGGCCATGGAGTCCTATCTGCGCATGCACCGCTTCCATGGCCATTTTCTTGAAGTCGATCTTGCCAACTTCAAGAGATTCAAAGCAGCGCATAGATCAATGGCACCCGCCGCTGCGACACCCCACAAGCCAGCAGTATCGCCGACCCTGCACCACCACTGCCGCCCCAGTAAACCATATTCGATTTGGAAGACGCACCCCTCCCATTTTCCCCCCAGTTTTTGGGGAATAAAGTGCGTCTTACAAACCAGAAAATACAATATTTTTTTTATTAAAGATTTGTCTGTGAGCCAGATGCAGCCATCAAAAGAGCCACATCTGCCTCGCGAGCCATAGGTTCCCGTCCCTGCCATAGACTATCCAATGTATGAGCGCTGTCTGTAATAAAACGCATATAGCACTCACACTCAGACAGATGTCTGAGGCCTGACTGTGGATTGGCGGAGTCCAAACTCTTTACATTCGGATTTGTTTCCAGTCTGATCAGCTCCTCTTTTTTTATTGCTACGCAGCGATAGTGACCGGGCAAAGGTCTGGCCTCTGTCTGTCCGGGTGGAAAACGTATTAATTTTCCTCCGGTGTTGGACACATGAATTTAGTTTATGATTATTGGGTTGTGTGCTGGGGAGAAAGTCCTTGTCATTCCTTGGGAAGAGGAAGTCTCCAAGCTGCAATATCCTATTCTACTTTTACTGCAGGTCATGCCCTTAAACAGCATCTGTCTGTCAGACGTTGTCCCGCACGGCGTTCACCCCCAATCCCCGCTGAAGCCTGTCACGGTAATAATGGCCCCTCACCGCCCCGGGACCGCTCGTCTCTACACCACTCTCCAGTGCATTACTGAATTGTTTTGGCTTCTTTTGTCTTTTCCGCTGATTCTTTTACATTACCTATCTTTGTGTATATATAATATCTCCACATTATTCTTGGCCATGACCTACTTGTTTTTTTTTTATTGTAAATTTAATATAAATGGTTCCTTAGGGCAGTGATGTATGACATTGCACCAGACCGCTTTAGAAACATGCCCTAAATAAGCACAGATGGAAAAGATCAAGCAATGTATCTAGTAAGAGGATGCAAAATAAGACCAGTCAGATGGGGTTCACACGTGGCTGCACCGTGGCTTAGGTACACCTATGATACAGCTAAGGTCATGGTGATATGGAGATGTAGGCAGCAGCTAAGGCTATGTGCGCACTAGAAAAGTGATTTTTCTCAAGAAAATTTCTTGAGAAACTTCTGGGAGTTGAAGATTACCGCACCTGCGGTAAAAAACCGTACCAAAACCGCATGGTTTTTTGCCGCGGTTTTTACGCAGGTTGGTCCCTGCGTTTTTTTATGCTGAACTGCAATAAATAATATAGATAATCGATAGACAGATAATGGATAGAGGGAAAGATGGATAGATGAATAGATAGATGAGAAAGACCTATATAATGTCCCACCCCCCTGCATATTCTAAGCTGGCACCCTTTGTGACTTTCATGTGGCACTAAAGGGTGCCTAGCCTTGTATTTAGCCAAAAAATAAATAATTCAAAAAAAAAAAATGACGTGAGGTCCCCCCATCTTTTTTAGCCAGCTAGGGTAAAGCAGACGGCTGCAGCCTGCAGACCACAGCTGGCAGCTTCACCTTGGCTGGTAATCCAAAACAGAGGGCACCCAACGCTGTTATTTTACATAAATAATTTAAAACAAAAAACGTGGGGTCCCCACCATATTGGATCACCAGCCAAGGTAAAGCGGACAGCTGGGGTCTGATGTTCTCAGACTAGGGACGTCCACTGTTATTGGACACTCCCCAGCCTAAAAATAGCAGGCCGCAGCCGCCCCAGAAGTGGCGCATCCATTAGCCGTGCCAATCCTGGCACTTCGCCCCAACTCATCCCATTGCCCTAGTGCGGTGGCAAACGAGGTAATATATGGGGTTGATACCAGATGTGTAATGTCACCTGGCATCAGGCCCTGGGGTTAGTGATGTCTGGCGTCTATCAGATACCCGGCATCACCAACCCAGTCAGTAAGAAATAAAAAAAATAGACAAAAAAAGTTTTATTTGAAAAAACACTCCCCACATTGCCTCTTTCACCAATTTATTGACAAGAACAATCAAATCCGGGTCCGGTGTAATCCAATAAGGGGGGGGGGGGTGTCCCACGACGAATCATACCATAGTCCCTGTCCCAGTAAGTGAAGAACAGAAGGTTCCCCATTGGCTGGGAGAGTAATGCAGTGACCTGAGCTAACATCAGTAGGTCAGCCCAGGTCACTGCAGGGGATGACAAGCGCTGCCATCAGGAGGATAGATGAGATCATTACCTGCTGTGATGATCTGCTGCAGTCCTGCCATCAGCGCTGTCACTGACTTCTATGCCCGCCGCGTTGTCAGCAGTATCGCGAGAGCCCGTGACGTCACCGCTAGTGACAGTCTCGGGCCGCGGGCATAGACGGCAGTGACAGCGGTGACGTCAGGAGGCAGGAGATTGTCACAGCAGGTAATGATCTCATCTCACCTCCTGACAGCAGCGCTCGGCATCCCCGCGGCTGCCAGCACTGCTGTGTGTCAGTGTCTGCCTGCGCTGCAGTGTGACAAGATGCTGACACTGCGGGCAGACACTGACACTGCAGTGCTGGCAGCGGCGGGGCCGGAGCGGGACACAGACTGCACGGGCACCTGGAGGTCACACGGAAGCGCTTCTGTGCGGCGTCCAGGGAGTGTGACGTGTGTTTACTCTGCTCCGCTTCCTCTTCCTGGCATAATGACATCACTTCCTGCAAAACCGCAGGCAGCGATGAGCATTACTGCAGGTAAATCGCGGCTATACCGGGGGTATACCGCACATCATTTGCTACCTGCGGTATACCCCCGGAATTTCGCGATTACATTACAGTGAATGGAGTGAAATACCGCAGCTACCTGCGGAAAAGAAGTGACATGCACATTTTCTCAAGAAATTTTCTCAAGAAAATCTTCACAAAGAATTCTCTTGAGAAAAAAACGCAGGGTGCGCACAGCTATTTTTTTCCCATAGGTTTTGCTGGGAAATGTCTGCAGAAAGACTTCAAACATTTCTCAAGAAATTTACGCAGCAAAACCGCGGGTAAATCCACGGGTAAAACAGCCTAGTGCGCACATAGCCTAAAGCAGTTTGTTATTGGTGGCTCAGATATGAAGCTAAACAGTATTTTTTTGTGTTGCCGTTATAGATTAGGCTAAGGGGAACTTTGCACACTACGGCATCGCAGGTGCGATGTCGGTGGGGGCATGTCAAAAGTGACGCATTTCCTGCGTCGCTCTCAACATCGTAGTGTGTAAATTCTAGATGATACGATTAACAAGCGCAAAAGCGTCGTAATCGGGTGAAGCGTTGGCGAATTCCATAATTACGCTGACGCGACGGTCCGATGTTGTTCTTCGCTCCTGTGGCAGCACACATTGCTGTGTGTGAAGTCGCAGGAGCGAGGAACATCTCCTACCTGCGTCACCGCGGCTCACGCCGGCTATGCGGAAGGAAGGAGGTGGGCGGGATGTTTACATCCCGCTCATCTCCGCCCCTCCGCTCCTATTGGCCGCCTGCCGTGTGACGTCGCAGTGACTGCGCACGACCCGCCCCCTTAATAAGGAGGCGGTTCGCTGGCCAGAGCAACGTCGCAGGGCAGGTAAGTGCATGTGAAGCTGCCGTAGCGATAATGTTCACTACGCCAGCAATCACAAGATATCGCAGCTGCGACGGGGGCGGGGACTATCGCGCTCGGCATCGCAGCATCGGCTAGCGATGTCATAGTGTGCAAAGTGCCCCTAAGTCCACCGGGCCACATTGAGATCACAGCGTCCCATCGCAAATATTCAGCGAATGATTTCCTACCTAACGCGACTGCAGTACAGAGTTGCAAATGTTTCCCAATGTGTTGGATTTTCTATCGCTGGTTGGAAGCCGCACAATAATTACTTGTCATGGACCGAGTGTCATGCGACTGCAATTTTGCTGTCTTATCTACTTAAAACTTGCAGCTCTAAAATAGAGGAGCAAAAGCAGGTTTCAGGCAGGGTGCACAAATGTTTTTGTGACTTGTGTTGCTGTGGAGACCTGCCCTGAAACGGCTTTTAGCTACAGATCAAGGGATCCTGTCATATAAAGAGCGGTGACTGAATCCACGCCGTGGCCGCCTCTGTGACTGAAAGCCCAACAGAACGAATAAAGTTAATTTTCTCCCGGCAGCGAGGCTGTGAGTGAGGCGGCCACACGGCATCAGGATGCTATTACCCTGCAGATTAATCATCATTGCCTGTGAGTCCAGCCTTGCCCGTCAGAGCCCATCCAGTGTCATACTGCTCAGTAGTGATCACCATTGCTCTCTCCTTCCACCTGTGTCATAGACGTGAGATTCTTTAGGTGTGTTGGCCGTTCTTAGGTTCACATGCGCTTCTTTTTTAGTGTTTGGTTTTTTTTTTTTTTTTTTTTTTTGTGGTTCTGAAGGTTCTACAACAACTGATTGGAATTTTTCGGTTTTTCTGATCACTTAAGGTCAGTTAAGTGCAGCATAATTATAATTCTCTCACATAATGTCAATAGGTTTTAGCTATATAATCTGAAAGCTCCATGCTGAGACCCTGATTCCTACGATATGTCACTTACTGTGCTGCTTTGTTGTTTCCATACAGTCAGAGTTTTATCAGCAGGAGATTATCACTACAGGACAACTGGCTCCGTGCCTCCTGGTACTTCTCTGCCCCAGCATTGATTAGCAGCTCTCTGTCACTATACATTGTACACAGAAAGCTGTGATGTGTGTGTGCCGCCCCTGCGACTGCCGACGTGCTGCTCCGATCCGGATGCGCAGTGGCTCCAGGGGTCTCCAAACCCGAGGCGGAGTTGCGCGGCCACAAGGGGGGGGGTATTTACAAGGGGTGAACAGTAAAGTTCGTGGTAATGTGGGATACCACCGCTGCTGCGTTTGGGGGAGCGCCCGGGAGCGATGGGATGGCAGTTTGTGATGTTAACCCCTCCGTGGGCAG
Source organism: Anomaloglossus baeobatrachus (assembly GCF_048569485.1). NCBI lineage: Eukaryota > Metazoa > Chordata > Amphibia > Anura > Aromobatidae > Anomaloglossus > Anomaloglossus baeobatrachus. The sequence goes on from NC_134362.1 coordinate 208,628,129, forward strand.
GGGGAAGGTGTCCCAGGGCTCGGTGTTGGAAGGCTGGGGACCCGTCGGGAGGAAAGGGGCACAACGTACTCACACAGTCCAGAATTTCTGACACCGACAACGGGTAAACCAAAGTCGTGAATGTCCTGTAGTTGTTGTTGGAGCACGCTGGGTCCGTGCCCTTTTGGCGTTGCTGGTTGGTTCGAAGCCTTGTCCCTTGGCACTGTGTTTACTCTTTGTGAATCCCTTTCGCCTGAAACTACTCGGGTCCCGCTCACCTGCATGGCTAGCAGGGTGAACTTGCTCTTAGGGTTCATGCTTGGGATTTTCTGGATGGTTGTGGAAAGTCCTATCCCCCTCGTTGCGCTAGTACCCCGATTTTGGAGCGGGTGGAGAACGGCTCGTAAAGACTCCGTCCTCGTCGGGTAAATTCCTGGGCTGCATGAAGCTACTTCCCAGCCTAGGGTCCGCGTACCCCGTCGTGCCCTGGCCCCTGCCCGGTTGTAGCACAAGGCAGCCGAACTGCCCTCCATGGCAGTACCGTACCCCTTGTCTCTACCCCCTGTGACCGGGGTTCCAGCTCCTTCCAGGCCAGGTCATCGTCTGGCACCTGGGACGGGTACAGGAGCCCAGCTCCGCAGTGTGACCTTTCACTGTCACTGCTGCGCTGAAACTCTTCTACTCAGCTGACACTTCTGGCCTCCTTCTACCATCCCTCCATCTGGGCGGCCCTATTCCCCTCAGGCTTTCTAGTGGGTGGTTGGTGGGTGTGGTGCAGAGTGTTCCTCAGTACTTGTGTACACCTGTTCTTAGCAACACCAAAGGGACAGGACCCGTAAGCAAGGAGGAGCGGGTACCATGCAGAAGGGCAGATTGCACAGTACCCTTGTGACGACCTGATAGGCCAGGGCGTCACATGTGCGCGGTTATACACAGCTCCACAACTGAGCTCTGCTACATCTGCACTGTGATTATATCACAACTGCTGCACCCAGTAAACTAAGTGATACATCGCTGGAACCAGGATCTCTGTGGCCATGGCCGAAAAAGTGCCACAAGAATAGACCGTCGGTCTTCTAACAGCGTTTTCCTCCAGTTTTCCTTTTTAAGGCTGGAAACACATCTAAGCGAGTAAAATCGGTCCGACTGGGCTGAAAAAAACTCGGCTGATTTTAGTTCACGTTAGGTGCGAGTGCAATGCTATTTTTGAATAAATTAATGATTTGGCTAGCGTGTATAATGCGTGTGTTCCTTTTTTTTCTCAGCAGCTATGTCATCTGCCATTCAGCTCTGCTACATGGCCGCTGACAGCAGACACAGCCAGAGCGATGTAGCAGAGCTGAATAGCCGCTGACAGCCGAGACAGACAGCGCCGCACGATCAGAATGAAGTTCATTTTCATCCTGCGGCTCTGTCTGTGTGGCATGGCCCCTGATTTTCGGTCACCGGTGAAGATGTCACCGGTGACTGCAAATCCCATGAGTGACCGCAGTGAGCCGCGCTGTCAGCGGTGCCGTCACTGAGGTTAACCGCGGCCACAGCAGAAGTCCTCCCGCTGAGATCTGTGGCCGCGGGTGACCTGAGTGACAGCTCCGCTGATAGCGCGACTCACTTCAGTCACTGCGGGGAGCTCACAGAGAGCGGTCGTGCTCTGTGACCGCTCTCTGTCAGCTTCCGATGTAGCAGAGCTGACAGCGTCGAGGGACCTCCGTGGATTACATTGGACAAGGATGGGTTATTTGGGGACTTAATAAAGTGGTGAACGAGGGTCTTCGTTTTATTTTATTATTTCAAATAAAGGGTTTTTTTAACTCTGTGTGTTTATTTACTTTAATTTACAGGTTAATCATTGCGGGTATCTCCTAGACGCCTGCAATGATTAATCTAGGACTTATTGGCAGCTATGGGCTGCCATTAACTCCTTATTACCCCGTTTGCCAACGCACCAGGGCAAATCGGGATGAGCCGGGTACTGTCCCAGAACTGTCGTATCTAATGGATGCGGGAATTCTGGGCGGCTGCTGGCTGATATTGTTAGGCTGGGGGGCTCCCCATAACGTGGAGCTACCCATCCTGAGAATACCAGCCTTCAGCCGTATGGCTTTATCTGGCTGGTATTAAAATTGTGGGGACCGCACGCCGTTTTTTTAATTTATTTATTTTTTTTAAATGCACAGCATAGACACGCCCACCGGCTGCTGTGATTGGTTGCAGTGAGACAGCTGTCACTCATCGTGGGGGCGTGTCTGACTGCAACCAATCATAGGTGCCGGTGGGCGGTGGGCGGGTAAAGCAGGGAATACTAGATTGAATAATGAGTGGCCGGCTTTTTCAAAAGAGAAGCCGCCGGAGCAGTGTTAATGCCGTGCAGCGCCGGTGATTGGGGATCGGTGAGTATGAGAGAGGGGGGCAGAGGGATAGACCGACATGGACAGAGAGAGAGGGACAGAGATAGTGACCGCCCGACAGACCGATCGACAGAGAGAGAATAGAGACTGAGAGGGAAAGACCGACTGACAGAGAATAGTGATTGACAGACATTGTGAGACATCGCTCGTTTCCAGTGTTTTAGGAAACATGCGGGAAATGTATTTTGAAAATCGCATGTCACTAGGATGGTGAGTGCCGTCCCGTGACATCCGATTTTTTTACACGCTCCCATAGACTTGCATTGGAGAGACTCGCAGTAGAAACTCGCAAAAAAGCAGCATGCTGCAGTCCGATTTGGACTGAGAAAAAAAATTGCAAATGCGAGCGGAATCATTCACTAACGTGTCCGATTCCAATGCGAGATTTTCTCACATTGCTCTACTGCGAGAAACTCGCAAGTGAGAAGCCGGCCTAATGAGCTTTCTCAGTACATGGGAATTGGAGTGGTCACAACTGACATTTTTTATTTTTTTTTTAGACCCTACAATCCATAATAGCAGATCCAAGATTTCACTGAGAAGTCTGACCAATCGGAAGCCACAGATGTGATTCCTGTATGGAAGGTCGATGCGATCGTAAAGGGAATCTCCCCTGTAGAAACTCCCTCCATAAGGGTGAATTACGCGATCGCTCCTGTGTTCACTATGTGGGGGCTTACACCAAATTTGTAGTAATTTATCTTTTTTTTTTTTTTTTCTATGGACACATTTTTTGAAAACATGAAAGGCTTGAGTCCTCACAGCCGCTTTCTGTTGATGAGATTGTGTGTGCGGAGGTCGATCGCTCCAATGCAGGATTTACAGCTTTGGTTGGCACTGAAAATATTTGTACTATTTTAATAATTTTTACTTGTGACGCCCCGGAATAAAACTGTGATTTAGAAGGCAACAAATCTCCCGCGCTGCCTGTACGTGGATATAGCAGGCACTTGTCTATGGACACTTGTAAATTAAGGCGGTGTGCGTGCCAGGTGTTTCTGGGAAATGGCAGAATATAGTAGGTCTGCGCCCACTCCGAATTCCCAAATAAATAATTCTTCAAGTTTTGTAATTGAGGCCAATAAAGTGAAGCATGCATGGAAGGAAGTCATAATTGCATATTTCAAGGCCGAGTTATAGATCCGAATGGTCATAAATGGGGCATTTCACCAGAAAATGACCTACTGATTGAAGGGAACTTGTTCTGTTTGGAAACGCTATTTGCCTGCAGATGAAGGGTAAATCAAGCTTGGGTGGAATGTACTTATTAATCAATTTGTATCTTTTTTTTAAATATATATTTGGCACATTAATAAAAAAAACTACACAAGTTTGATATTGTCGTAATTGAACTAACAGCCCCCAGAATGATTTTCTCAGACTAATTCGACTGCACTATGATTGTCATAAAAAAACAAATCCCTTTCAGGAGTTCGACCGCCCTCCTGGGCATTTCCACTACACCTGGACCACGGACACCTTTACATAATAATTCTCTACTCCCGACAGATTTAACAGGCAACATATTTCTTCACATGTCCAGAGGCATGGTGTCCATAATGAGGGATCTAGTGTCCAATGTGGGTATGAGGCCCCTTCATTCTTTCTTTCCTGACAACCGCACTCCCGCAGGAGCTTGGTTTGGTTATGAGCAATTGAAGAGCTTTATTAACTCCCTTTCACCACAAACTAACTTTTATAGGCCCTTGACGCCCTTTGAGTCTCTGTGTCTGGGGGGGAGAGCCTCTGGAACACACCATTGCCCTGCTATACAAAATGTTCCAGAATGAGTTTTCTGGGCGGGAGGATGATGCCCCTTTCTTCTTCAAATGGGAGGTGGATTTGGGGAGACCCCTCACGCGTGAGGAACGCTCAAAAATATTGCTCTTTACCCACAAGTCGTCGCTGGATGTAGCGTCACAGGAACGGGGCTACAAAATAGTTTCTAGGTGGTACTACTGCCCCTCCAGAATTCATTCCATGTTCCCATCTGTCTCTGAAGAATGCTGGAGATGCTCAAACGATAGAGGCTCATACATCCACATGTAGTGGTCTTGTCCTCTCATACAATATTTTTGGCTAGACGTGTTTGCCCTTCTGAATAAAGTGTCATCCACTAGGTTTGAGCCGACGCCGGAACTGGCTCTTCTATCCTTAAGTAATATCTCGATCGCCAACTTCAAGAGAAGCCTGTTAAGGCATTTTTTGACGGGGGCAAGGAGATTAATCCCAAGGTACTGGAGGCAGACCAAAGTGCCCTCGCGGGCTGAACTGGTGGCCAAGATGAACCAGATCTATAGGATGGAGGAGCTGGTCGGCCAGGCGTCTGACTCTGGGGAGCGAGTGTTCAGGCTGTGGGTGCCGTGGATTATATGTAGAGAGACCCCAGACTTGGTACTATGGCTTCAAGCTTCAGTTGGGGGCGTGAGACCTCTGTGATTGTCCATTCCGCAAAACAAAAGTGCCGGGGGCTGCACACGACCCAGACGAGACATCTTCTTCGTCCTTCTTTTCTTTTCCCTCTCCCCCTACATTTCCTCTTTTCTCATCTTTCTTTCCTCTTTGTACATTTTATGTTATGTTTACATTGTTAGAAAGGATTGTCATCTCAGGGACGTTGTGTATCTACGTTGCCTCCGTTTCTAAACGAGGCTGCAAAAATTTTTGTATGGGGGTCGGATTGTTGGTCACCCAGTGGGCATCATCTCCAAAGCAAAGCTATTACATGGGTGATGATGGTCTGACCTGAAGTGTGTAATCAAAGGAATTATTATGCAAGTAGAAAAGTGTTGTATTACTTATTACCTCCAAGATTTGAGTTATTCTACTGTATATCATATGTTGCCTATCCTATAACTTGTAAACATGTTCTTTATTCGAATAAAATCTGATTTACACAAAAAAAACAAATCCCATAAAACAATAGCGGAATTGCAGGTTGTTTTTTTTTTTAATCTTATTGCAATTTTATCACACCAGTATATTGTATAGAAAGCCACGGACCCACTTGGGGGGAGGGGCGACATGACCAAGGGGGAGGTAGGGAGTGATGGGTTAATAGGGACAGTGGTATATGCCTAATATGGCTTTGGGGGATGGTTTTAGCCGGGGAGGAAGAGGAGGAGCAGGGAAAGGGTTAGCTGGGAGAGGAAGGAGTTACCTCCTCTTCTGTTTCCGGACGCCGAACGATCTGCACGTGCACCTCCATGGCAGATCTTCAGGAGCTCCAGCGTCTGATTCAGGCAGCGGTCGCAGCGCACGGGCCCCTGGCAGTGCAGACCCACATCAGGGCTGCCGGGGTTAACCCGTCGGCGCTTGCCCCTCGTCCCCCCAGCAGCGGCGGGCGCCAGTCGCGGCCCCCCCGCAGGTATTCCCCGGGCGCGGGGGGGGCGAGGAGGAGATGTAAGAGCCCCTCCAGGGACCCTCCGCAGAGTGCAGCGCAGCAGCAGCGTCTGGCTGCTGCAGAGGCCGGCGGGAGGAATCTTCGTTCCAGCCGCGGCGGTCGGGAGGTGGGAGTGGCCAGCACGGGGCCTGCTTCCGGTCCCGGCCTCCGGGCTGGAGTTACTGAGACTGCAGCGGCTCCAGGCCGGGAGCGCGCTCGGCGCAGGAGAGAGGCCAGCAGATCCCCCTGCAGTCGGCGGGGGGACCGCGGGGCTGCACGTGGCGGTAGGTCCGGCGCCGGGGGGGGGGTCTGCGGTGCCTGACCCCGGTGCGGCTGAGAGAAGGAGTGACGGCGGGAGCCCTGCGGCAACCGCCGGGTCACTCAGTACCGCTGTGCAGCCCCCGGATGTGGCAGTCTCCCGTGGGAGCGGGAGGACTCGGCGGATGGAGGCCTGCAATAGCCCAGGAGGGCCAGAGGCGACGACGGCTGAGATCCGGAGCCGGGCGTCTGGTCGTCCGCGCCCAGAGGCCCCTTGCAGTCGGCAGGGGGGGCGGGCGCAAGAGGTCGAGGCCCGGGGTGCCGGCGCGGGGGACAGGACGGTCTCCTGGGTTGTCACCCCGGGGCAAGAGATGGAGCGGGGATGACTCTGCCCACGCGGCGGCCCTGTCTGGCGGCCGTGGTGGGGGGGGTGCTGCGGCGGCGCCCCCCGGATGTCGGATGGAAGATGAGGCCAGCGGCGAGGAGGGGGAAGAGGCTTTCGGTTCGGAGGAGTCGGATGGACGACAGACGGAGGACAGCGAGGCGGCGGTCTCGGGAGACGCCGAGCGGCGGTCGGGTGAGACGGCCGCGGAGGCGGCAGGGGCTGCGCTGGCGGGGGGCTTCGGGGGGGGGGGCGGCTGCGGCTACGGCAGCGCCCGCTGGTTTCGCAGTGTGGAGTCAATTGTTGGGGCTGTTGCAGGGGCTGGCGGCGGCTTCGGGAGCGGGGGGGGGAGGGGGCCCAGGCGCCGGTGGCGGCGTGGGTGGGTGCAGCCGGTTTAGGGGCCTCGGCGGCGACGGGGGGTGACGGAGCGGGTGCGAGTAGAGGGGGGGGGCGAAGGGGGGAGTGAGACGGGGGGGGGGAAAGGAGAAGGAAAAGGAGAAGGAAAAGGAGAAGGAAAAGGAGAAGGAGGATGAGGTGGTGCGCTTAGATGATAGGGCTAAAAGCGAAGTTTATGTTTGTTTTGAGGGCCCGCTGGGGGCCCATTTAAAGAAGGAGGTGCGGGAAAAAATTTGGAAAGGGGAATATGTGGAGATATTTTCTCTGCTTCCCCTGGAGAAATTTAATTTGGATAGGGTTAAGCCGAGTGATTCCAAAAAGGAGAAGGACGAGGAGGAAAAGCGCCGTTATAGGCTCATTCCTCGGACTTTTGCCAACTGGCTACAGGCATTTGCGATTTTGGCGAGCGTGGTCGGGGAGAAGGAGCCGGAGCATTGTTCGGCTTTGTTCGGCTACATGGATGCGATAGGGGAGGCTTATCGAGTTTATGGCGGACTGGCGTGGCTGCGCTACGACGAGCAATTTAGGCAGCGGAAGGCATTGCGGCCAGATATGCGTTGGGACCATAAGGATATTTCCTTATGGATGCGATTGATGTCGGCACCGGCTCAGCCCTTTCGGGGGGGCGCCGGGGGTTCGGGGGGGGCCGGGTCCCCGGCAAGTTTCAAGAAAGGTTTGTGTTGGCAGTACAATGAAGGGCAGTGCAGGTTTGGAGCGGCGTGCCGTTTTAAGCATGAATGCTCCGGATGTGGGGGGGGACATAGCTTGTCCAAATGTTTTAAAAAAGGAAAAGGAAAGGCTGGTGATGGGGCTGGTAAGAGGGACGACGCCGGTGAAGGTAGAAGTGATGGTTCCGTTTTTAAATAGGTATCCGGACAAGGAGGCGGCGGCGTTGTTAAGTTCTGGTTTTTCGGATGGTTTTCATATTCCGTCGGTTGTTAATGCATCGGTTCCGCCGTATCGTAATTTGCGTTCCGCTCGGGATCACCCGGAAGTGGTGGATGAGAAGCTGGAAAGGGAGGTGGCTTTGGGCAGGATGGGCGGCCCTTATGTCGCCCCGCCGTGCGGGAATTTGGTGGTGTCACCGTTGGGGGTGGTACCAAAGAAGGAGCGGAATAAATTTCGGCTGATTCATCATTTGTCTTACCCGGAAGGGTTATCGGTGAATGATGGCATTGCGCCGGAGTTGTCGGCGGTATATTATGTGTCGTTCGATAAGGCGTTGGACCTGGTTAGGGCGGCGGGGCGGGGTGCATTGATGGCAAAGGCGGATGTGGAAGCAGCGTTTCGGTTGTTACCGGTTCATCCAGATAGTCAGCATTTGTTGGGTTGCTGGTGGGATGGCAGTTATTATGTTGATCGTTGTTTGCCAATGGGCTGTTCCATTTCGTGTTCGTACTTTGAGGCATTTAGTTCGTTTGTTGAGTGGGTGGTTCGGGACGTGTCCGGGCTTACGTCCATCATTCATTACTTGGATGATTTCCTGTGTGTCGGGCCGGCGGGTTCGATGGTTTGTGCGGGTTTGCTATTTGCGTTGCAAAAAGTTGCGGCCAGTTTCGGGATTCCTTTGGCGCCGGATAAGACGGAAGGCCCGGCGCCGGTGATGTGTTTTCTGGGAATTGAAATTGACACCATTGCTATGGAATGCAGGTTGCCGGCGGAGAAGGTCCGTGATTTGAGGTCCGCAGTGTCAGGGGTAAAAGCGGCGAAGAAGGTGCGGCTTAAGGCGGTGCAGTCTTTGCTTGGAAAATTGAATTTTGCTTGCAGAATTGTGCCAATGGGGAGAGTGTTTGCGAGGCGTTTGGCGACGGCGACGGCCGGGGTACGGTTGCCGGCGCATTTTGTGCGGATCACAAAGGCGATCAGGGACGATTTGGAAGTATGGGATCAATTTTTGCAGCATTTCAACGGCCGGACGCTGGTGATGGAGAGGGTGGCGTCTAACGGGGCGTTGCAGCTGTTTACGGATGCGGCGGGGTCGGCCGGGTTTGGGGCTGTCTTCAGAGGTCATTGGTGTGTCGGGCAGTGGCCACAGGCGTGGCGGGAGAGCGGCTTGGTTAGGAATTTGGCTCTGTTAGAGCTATTCCCCATTGTAGTGGCAGTGGAGCTATGGGGGTCGCACTTTGCCGGAAGGAAAGTGTGTTTTCATTGTGATAACCAGGCGGTGGTGCACGCGATTAACAACTTGTCTGCTAAGTCGGAGCCGGTGGTGGTGTATTTGCGGCATTTAGTGTTGAGATGTCTGCAGTTGAATGTGCAGGTAGTGGCAAGGCACGTTCCGGGTGTTGACAACGAGGTGGCTGATGCTTTGTCTCGTTTTCAGTTCAGCAGGTTTCGGGCGCTGTTGCCGTGGGCGGACGAAGTTGGAGTGGAGTGCCCCGAGGATTTGTGGCATCTGGTGAGGCGGTGATCTCAGACTTGATTCGGAACTCGGTGACCGAGGTGACTTGGTGCCGGTATGCTAAGGTGTGGGCTGAATGGGAGGAGTTGTTGCGTCTGATGTTTGGTGGGGAAAACGTGGATTACTTGGTGGCTTTGTTGTCATTGGTGAGTACGGATTTTTCAGCCGGGCGATCGGCATCGGCTGTGGCACATCGGGTGTCGGCAGTGGCATTTTGGTTAAAAATGAGAGGGGAGCGTGATGTTTCACAGGATTTTCGGGTTCGTCAGGCTTTGCGGGGCTTTCGCCGTGGCGTACGGGAGAGGGACAAGAGGCGCCCTGTATCGTTTGGTTTGTTGAGACGGATGGTGGGTGGCCTGAGCGGCATTTGTGAGTCTGTGTACGAGACGGTTCTATTTACAACGGCTTTCGGTCTCGCTTTTTATGGGGCGTTCCGGATAGGCGAGCTGGTGAGCCCGTCCAGGGTGACGGGTGGTGGTTTGATGTTTGAGGACGTGCAAGTGAGCAGTAGTCAGGTGGAGTGCCGGATTCGCCGGTCAAAAATGGATCAGCTGGGCCGTGGTAGATTGGTGGTGTTATATGCGGTTCCAGGAGAGGAATTGTGCCCTGTGCGTGTAGTCGAGAGATTTATGGCCGTGAGGGGAGGCTTACCTGGCCCGTTGTTGCGGCATTTGAATGGGTCGTTTTTGTCGAGGTTTCAGTTTGTGGCGGTGCTGCGGCTAAGTCTACGTAACGCGGGGGAGCGCCCGGAGGAATTCGGGTCGCATTCATTCCGAATTGGTGCAGCAACGGAGGCAGCCCGTTGGGGGCTTGGAGATGAGGTGGTAAAGCGTATTGGTAGATGGGAATCTTCTTGTTTTCGGCGGTATGTGAGACCGCAGTTGTTGTAGCATCATGGGACTTTGGTTACGTGCGGAAGGTTTGAGGAAAGGGGTGTTTTTTGATGTGTTGGTGGTTGTGCTGTTATTGGTTTTGATATTTTCGTTTTGTTTTATTTGTTATAGGGAAGTGCCTGATCTGGATCTTGGGGCACTCCTTCGTATTTTGGGGTGCCCGTCGGGCGGAGGTCCGCCCGAATGGTCGACAGCTGGGTTTGGATCGTGCGCAGGCGACTGTTCGATGGATCGGAGTTCGGGGCATGGAGTGGGGCAGGGTGGTCCCGGAATTTCGTTTCCATTGTAAAGTTGAGCGGCCCCCGGATGTGCTGGTATTGCATGTGGGGGGTAATGATCTTGGTGCCAGGGCGTCGCGGGATTTGATCCGAGACATAAAGATTGATTTACTGCAGTTGTGGAAGCGGTATCCTGGTTTGCTGGTCGTATGGTCTGACATAGTGACCAGGTTGGCATGGAGAGGGGCTCGGTCGGTGGAGAAGGTTAATAAGGCCAGGGCCCAGGTGAATAGGGTAGTGGCTAGGTTTGTGACCAGGAATGGTGGGATTGTGGTACGGCACAGGGATTTGGAGCCGGCTGATTGGCGATTTCGGAGGGGTGATGGGGTGCACCTCAACGAGGTCGGTCTGGATTTATGGGCGTTGGGTCTGCAGGATGGTGTGGAGCGTGCTTTTGGTGTGTGGCGGGTCCAGGCCACGTAAGGTGTCACGTGGTCTGTCCTGTGGCGGTGGGGGTAGGTCTGGTCCAGAGGTTTGGAAGTGATTGGTGGCTGGACCGGGAGTCATTGTCTTGGTATGGTGGCTCTCGGTTTCCGGGATGTGGCAGGCACGGGGTTCTGCCAAAGTGTGGGGGTCAATCCGTGGGTGATTGGCACCTCGTCTCTGGGTCGGTGTGTTGCGGCCGGGGACAGGGGGAGTAGTAGTAGTGGACTGGGCCTACCCCGGGGGGTATTGTAAATGTTATTGTCTATTGTTACCGTTATGTGGTTGTTTTGGGTCGCCCGTTGGACGGCGTCCCTAAGGTACTAGTCTGTAAAACAATAGGCAATAAAAAGGCTGCTGTGGCCATTTGAACCAAGTCGCATGCAGTCCGTGTGTTTAATTTTAGAGGATAAGGGGGTTTGGTTACACAGACATCATGACCGGAGAATCCTCCCTCAGCTGGTCAAGAAAGCCACGGACCCACTTGGGGGGAGGGGCGACATGACCAAGGGGGAGGTAGGGAGTGATGGGTTAATAGGGACAGTGGTATATGCCTAATATGGCTTTGGGGGATGGTTTTAGCCGGGGAGGAAGAGGAGGAGCAGGGAAAGGGTTAGCTGGGAGAGGAAGGAGTTACCTCCTCTTCTGTTTCCGGACGCCGAACGATCCCCGCCCACCCTCCCTTTGTGTTGTCATGTGGGAGATGTTTTTGGGTAGTTGGGATACCTTTTGTCACAGTAGCGGTGGGGGTAGGTCTGGTCCAGAGGTTTGGAAGTGATTGGTGGCTGGACCGGGAGTCATTGTCTTGGTATGGTGGCTCTCGGTTTCCGGGATGTGGCAGGCACGGGGTTCTGCCAAAGTGTGGGGGTCAATCCGTGGGTGATTGGCACCTCGTCTCTGGGTCGGTGTGTTGCGGCCGGGGACAGGGGGAGTAGTAGTAGTGGACTGGGCCTACCCCGGGGGGTATTGTAAATGTTATTGTCTATTGTTACCGTTATGTGGTTGTTTTGGGTCGCCCGTTGGACGGCGTCCCTAAGGTACTAGTCTGTAAAACAATAGGCAATAAAAAGGCTGCTGTGGCCATTTGAACCAAGTCGCATGCAGTCCGTGTGTTTAATTTTAGAGGATAAGGGGGTTTGGTTACACAGACATCATGACCGGAGAATCCTCCCTCAGCTGGTCATGTAAAATGAATGGCGTCATTGAAAACTACAACTCGTCCTGCAAAGTGAAACTTTCTGAAGGCTTCGTTATCGGTAAAATAGAAAAAAAAAAGTTATGGCTCATAGAAGAAAGGGACAAAAAAAATGTGGTGAAAAAGGGTTAAACCTGCAAGACTTGAGCAACTGCTTCCACACACTCCTCAACATGGAAATTACATCACCAAGAAGGACAAGCCATAAGATAATGCGAGGAAGAAGCAGGCGTTGCCAAAATCTTTAATCGAGTTTTCAAGCTCCTTGCTCCAATCTGTGTCTTGTGGGACATAACTGGTTTTCCCAGCCACAAGAAATGTATAAATTCGAATCAGGTTTTGTGGGATGATTGAGTGATACCGCACCTTCTCCGATGTGCCAGTTATTGAGTGATACTGCACGTTCCCGATGTGCCAGTTATTGAGTGATACCGCACCTTCTCCAATGTGCCAGTTATTGAGTGATACTGCACGTTCTCCGATGTGCCAGTTATTGAGTGATACTGCACGATCAACGATGTGCCAGTTATTGAGTGATACTGCACGTTCAACGATTTTCCAGTTATTGAGTGATACCGCACGTTCCCCGATGTGCCAGTTATTGAGTGATACCGCACGTTCCCAGATATGCCAGTTATTGAGTGATACCGCACGTTCCCCGATATGCCAGTTATTGAGTGATACCGCACGTTTAGCGATGTGCCAGTTATTGAGTGATACCGCACGTTCCCTGATGTGTCAGTTATCACCAATTTTCGCACACTGTGAGGGGCAGAGTCCTTCATCTGAGAGTGTAATGGTAAGCAACCCAGTAAGCAAGACCCCGAGGTACCCCGAAACCCTTTAACCCCTATATAGGGATCTGGAATTACTGCAGGGTTCAGGGGTTCACTGCCTAAGGTAGGCTGCAGTCCAGAGACGGGGATAGTCACCAGGCAAGGTCTAAACCAGAATATCAGCAAGGTACAAAAATGGGAAGGCAGGGGGAATGTCCAGAAAAACAGGCCGAGGTCAAACCGAGATGTCTGACGAGGTACAAAAGAGCAGGCAGAAGGAATGTCTGGAAAACAGGCCAAGGTCAAAACCGAGATGTCAGACGACGTACAAAACAGCAGGCAGAAGGGACGTCCATAAACAAAGCTGAGTTCATGCGAGATATAAAGCAAGGTGCAAAGTACCAGGGAGGATGTGGCTCACAGCAACACAAGACTATACCTGGCAAACACCCAAGAACACTGAAGGATATAAAAAAGGTGTGGTGCCTTCCCATAGGCTGGAGTAGGAGCTGATACCAGCTGGAAGGCACACGCCCCTACAGTCAGTCAGCAGTACTGCAAGTTCCAGCCAGACCAAGCCTGGTGAGTGCGGCGACTCCGCCCACCAGAGCCCGTGGAACTGACCTTTCCCCTATCACCAGCACTGCCTGCAGTGTGAGCAGAGCGGAGCCTGGTGACTGGGGCAGACGTCCCCAGAGCAGGCCCTGATGGAGACGTGACAGGGGCAGATGTCACTGGAGCAGGGCCTGGTGGAGACAGGTCAGTAGAGCGGCGCCTGGTGACCGGGGCAGACATCCCCGAAGTAGGCCCTGGTGGAGACACGACAGTAGAGCGGCGCCTGGTGAGCAGGGCAGACATCCCCGGAGTAGGCCCTGGTGGAGACGTGACAGTAGAGCGGCGCCTGGTGAGCAGGGCAGACATCCCCGGAGTAGGCCCTGGTGGAGACGGGACAGTAGAGCGGAGCCTGGTGAGCAGGGCAGACATCCCCGGAGTAGGCCCTGGTGGAGACGGGACAGTAGAGCGGAGCCTGGTGACTGGGGCAGATGTCACTGGAGCAGGCCTTGGTGGAGACAGGACAGTAGAGCGGCGCCTGGTGAGCAGGGCAGACATCCCCGGAGTAGGCCCTGGTGGAGACGGGACAGTAGAGCGGAGCCTGGTGACTGGGGCAGATGTCACTGGAGCAGGCCTTGGTGGAGACAGGACAGTAGAGTGGTGACTGAGGCAGATGTCACTGGAGCAGGCCCTGGTGGAGACAGGACAGTAGAGCGGCGCCTGGTGACTGGGGCAGATGTCACTGGAGCAGGCCCTGGTGGAGACAGAACAGTAGAGCGGCACCTGGTGAGCAGGGCAGACATCCCCGGAGTAGGCCCTGGTGGAAACGGGACAGTAGAGCGGAGCCTGGTGACTGGGGCAGATGTCACTGGAGCAGGCCTTGGTGGTGACTGGGGCAGATGTCACTAGAGCAGGCTCTGGTGGAGACGTGACAGTAGAGTGGTGACTGGGGCAGATGTCACTGGAGCAGGCCCTGGTGGAGACGGGACAGTAGAGCGGAGCCTGGTGACTGGGGCAGATGTCACTGGAGCAGGCCCTGGTGGAGACGTGACAGTAGAGCGGCACCTGGTGAGCAGGGCAGACATCCCCGGAGTAGGCCCTGGTGGAGACGTGACAGTAGAGCGGAGCCTGGTGACTGGGGCAGATGTCACTGGAGCAGGCCTTGGTGGTGACTGGGGCAGATGTCACTAGAGCAGGCTCTGGTGGAGACGTGACAGTAGAGTGGTGACTGGGGCAGATGTCACTGGAGCAGGCCCTGGTGGAGACGGGACAGTAGAGCGGAGCCTGGTGACTGGGGCAGATGTCACTGGAGCAGGCCCTGGTGGAGACAGAACAGTAGAGCGGCACCTGGTGAGCAGGGCAGACATCCCCGGAGTAGGCCCTGGTGGAAACGGGACAGTAGAGCGGAGCCTGGTGACTGGGGCAGATGTCACTGGAGCAGGCCTTGGTGGTGAGTGGGGCAGATGTCACTAGAGCAGGCTCTGGTGGAGACGTGACAGTAGAGTGGTGACTGGGGCAGATGTCACTGGAGCAGGCCCTGGTGGAGACGGGACAGTAGAGCGGAGCCTGGTGACTGGGGCAGATGTCACTGGAGCAGGCCCTGGTGGAGACGTGACAGTAGAGCGGAGCCTGGTGACTGGGGCAGATGTCACTGGAGCAGGCCCTGGTGGAGACGTGACAGTAGAGCGGCACCTGGTGAGCAGGGCAGACATCCCCGGAGTAGGCCCTGGTGGAGACGTGACAGTAGAGCGGCGCCTGGTGACTGGGGCAGATGTCACTGGAGCAGGCCTTGGTGGTGACTGGGGCAGATGTCACTGGAGCAGGCCTTGGTGGTGACTGGGGCAGATGTCACTGGAGCAGGCCTTGGTGGTGACTGGGGCAGATGTCACTGGAGCAGGCCCTGGTGGAGACGTGACAGTAGAGCGGCGCCTGGTGAGCAGGGCAGACATCCCCGGAGTAGGCCCTGGTGGAGACGTGACAGTAGAGCGGCGCCTGGTGACTGGGGCAGATGTCACTGGAGCAGGCCTTGGTGGTGACTGGGGCAGATGTCACTGGAGCAGGCTCTGGTGGAGACGTGACAGACGTTGATTTATCACTTCATAGGCCATCATGATGTTGGCTCCCTGCCACGCTCCGCCGTATCCAGGCTGACTGAATCGAGATGTTTTGAATGTGTTGTTTCCATTTTTCATCATTTGCAGCTCATCACCGTGTCTATCCGACGTGTGATTTCCATAATTCCACGACCTTTCCTTCTTGGTGTTGTAATGTCAGTGTTGGTTGAGTTTGGCATTCTGTGATCAGGCGTCCAGTCGTCTGGCACTGGCTTTCATACTGAAGCATAGTGTAATGGTCTGCGTGCAGACAGTTGCTGTGAGGTCTCGGGCAGCACCTGTGTGCGTCCCCTCCGCTGTGTTTGTGTAGCTGGCTCTCTGTGGAGAATACTCTGCTTTCTGCTGGGTGTCTGAATGATATCACATTCTGCTCCTCTGGGGTCGGCCATCGCTATGAATCCGGAGCTGTGTTTATATGTAGAAGCGATGATGCACGCAGCACATAGGGAGATGATCTCGAGAGCACAGCATATGGGACCCAGACTAAAGAAGCCGCTCTGAACCATCACAAGAAGAACATTGAACGCAGACTCACTACACATAATCGGAAGCAAATGCTTCTTCCCATTACAAAACCAGGGAGAGCGCTGTCAGCTGGCTATGGATGGAAATTCACAAATCTTAGGCTTCCAGATGAAATGATCTGCCCCAGGTGAATGTCAGCAGGCCAGGAGTGGACTGCATGCGGGAATGTGCAGCACAACAGCTGGGAGATGAGGTACCCCAGCTCATGGGTCCAGAGACGGTGGAAATGTGCACAGAGCTGTTGAATGAACAGGCCCTAAAATAACTTGTGATAATGAGTTCACCGGATTCCTGAGTTTAAAGGCGGTGTTACACGCTACGATTTATCTGACGATATGTCGTCGGGGGTCACAGTTTTGGTTTTTGTGACGCACTTCCATTATCGTTCGCGACGTCGTTGCGTGTGACACCTACATGCGACTCCGAACGATCGCAAATAAGAGTGAAAATCGTTGATCGTTGACACGTCGTTCAGTTTCAAAATATTGTTTGTCGTTTGGAACGCAGCAGACATATTGCTACGTTTGACACCCTGCCAACGACGAACAACATCCACACGACCGCCTTGGTCAAACAATATATCGCTGAACGATGTAGCGTCGTTTGTGAGATGTGTACGTGCGACCTACGTGCGATCTCTGCAAATCATAACAACGATCTGGGCGTGTCACATCACTAACGAGATCATTGTGTGTAAATCAGCCCTTAGACCTCATTCAGACATGGATGATTTTTCTCATATACAAATAAAAAAGGACCAATTTTTATGATTGTTTAGGTTCAGATGTTTATCGGTTTGGTCCGTGTGTGTCAGCTTTTACATCAGCGTTTTATCAGTTGGAGGATTCTCAAGGGTCTTTCAAACAAACCTGAAAAACGAACGGGACACGGATGCAGCTAGGATGGACTCAACATCCGTCTGAGCTTTTCAGGGACCCAGATTGTATCAGAACAATCAGACATGTCCGCTTTTGTACTTGGCCATTAATCATATTCACATTCAAGTCTTTGGATCCATGAAAATCAGAGATTACAGACAGCGTTTCAGCTAAAAGTATACAGTATGTGGCTGCAATCGAGCAGCGAGGCTCTGATATATGCTGCCTGTGGTTTGGGCAGCATGAATTGCACAACAGGGTCCCGGTAATAGGAGGAATAAAGGTTATGGCAAATCTGGTAGTGCATGATATCCAATACCAGCACTCATAATTACACCCCAAGAAGAATGTACTGTGGTTTATGCTATTAACCTGCAGATGGAGGGTTAATCTGAAGGTTAATAGCTGTACTGAGTGTGCGGCACCTGGGAGAAAATTAACTTTTTAATTTCTCCAGGGATTCAGCATCTTTCAGTTAGCCGTCTGGGCGCAGCTTTAGTTATCACTAAACTGTGAGTGGTGGCTGTGAGAATGTCCTGGCACTGACTGACAGTTGACTTAGCAGTGCATCAGTACAGAGCTGGCTGTCAAGTGTCCGGCTTACTTACAGTCAACGCTGTCAGTGCTGTGAATGGTGACCGTAAACTGGCACATCTGCATGACTGAAAGCCGGCGGCTCCCGGAGAAATAACGTGCATTTTCTCCCAGGTGCTGCACATTCAGTATAGAGGTGGCAGTCAGTGTCTGGCGTACTTACAGTCAACGCTGTCAGTGCTGTGAATGACGACAGTAATCTGGTACATCTGCATGACTGAAAGCCGGCGGCTACCGGAGAAATAACGTGCATTCTCTCCCAGGTGCTGCACTCAGTACAGAGCTGGCTGTCAAGTGTCCGGCTTACTTACAGTCAACGCTGTCAGTGCTGTGAATGGTGACCGTAAACTGGCACATCTGCATGACTGAAAGCCGGCGGCTCCCGGAGAAATAACGTGCATTTTCTCCCAGGTGCTGCACATTCAGTATAGAGGTGGCAGTCAGTGTCTGGCGTACTTACAGTCAACGCTGTCAGTGCTGTGAATGACGACAGTAATCTGCCATATCTGCATGAGTGAAAGCCAGCGGTTCCCTGGAGAAATAACGTGCATTTTCTCCCAGGTCCTGAGCTTTTGGTACCCCAATGGGGCACTTCCATAATGCTATAAACCTGCAGATTAACCCTATATCATCGGAAAGTTATGGTGTTATCGGACATGACCGGTTGCCTTTAGTATCTTTGAAACTAGGTGTCATTATTGCAATACTGTAACCATATATTGACTGATATTTATTGAGAGTAAAGGGGGCTTTACATGGTAGCGATATCGCTAGCAATTTCTAGCGATAGCGACCATGTAAGTACCCGCCCCCGTCGCGCATGAGATTGTTTGATCGCTGCCGTAGCGAACATTATCGCTACGCAGCGTCACACATACTTACCTGGTCGGCGGCGTCGCTGTGACTGCCGAACAATCCCTCCTTCAAGGGGGAGGGACATTCGGCATCACAGCAACGTCACCGCAACGTCACTAAGCGGCCGGCCAATCAAAGCAGAGGGGCGGAGATGAGCAGGACGTAACATCCCGCCCACCTCCTTCCTTCCTCATTGGGGCCGGCGGCAGGTAAGGAGACGTTCCTCGCTCATGCGGTGTCACACATAGCGATGTGCGCTGCCGCATGAGCGATGAACCACAACGCTAAACAACCCTTACCGATTTTTGACTTTGGGACGACCTCTCCATGGTGAACGATTTTCACCATTTTTGAGGTCGCTTAAGGTCGCTGGTCAGTATTACACGCTGCGATATCGTTAATGACGCCGGATGTGCGTCACTAACAATGTGACCCCGACGATAAAACATTAACGATATCGTAGCGTGTAAAGACCCCTTTAGCCATACGATCACACCATTTACAACAAATGCAGTATGTTTAAGTTCATAGCCCTGATTTCCTTCACTGAGGACTCTAAATTTACTGTAGCTAGCGGTTTGGCCGGCAGCTATTCCTCCTGACTGCCCCATGCAGGGGAATGCTTGTGTTCTTGGGAGAGGGAACAAGTTGCTGATAAACTCCTGTGCCCCATCTGGACTTTTCTAAGCCCCCTCCTTGACTCCTCTGTAGTCCTTCTTTGACTCCTTTGTGCCTCTTCTCTACCTCCTTTGAGCCCCTTCTAGGACTACTTTGCCTCTTCTCATCTTCCTTTGAGCCCCTTCCAGGACTCCTTTGCTTCTTCTTGGCCTCCTTTGAGCCCCTTCCAGGACTCCTCTGTGCCTCTTCTTGGCCTCCTTTGAGCCCCTTCCAGGACTCCTCTGTGCCTCTTCTTGGCCTCCTTTGAGCCCCTTCCAGGACTGCTCTGCCTCTTCTTGGCCTCCTTTGAGCCCCTTCCAGGACTCCTCTGCCTCATCTTCACCTCCTTTGAGCCCCTTCCAGGACTGCTCTGCCTCTTCTTGGCCTCCTTTGAGCCCCTTCCAGGACTCCTCTGCCTCATCTTCACCTTTTTTGAGCCCTTTCCAGGACTCCTCTGCCTCATCTTCACCTCCTTTGAGCCCCTTCCAGGACTCCTCTGCCTCATCTTCACCTCCTTTGAGCCCCTTCCAGGACTCCTCTGCCTCATCTTCGCCTCCTTTTGAGCCCCTTCCAGGACTCCTCTGTGCCTCTTCTCGGCCTTCCCTGTGCCTCTTCTCGGCCTCTTCTCAGCCTCCTTTGTGCGCCCTACAGATGCCTTTGTACTATTTAAACACTTGTTTTCCCCAAGCACTTTTCAGCCCTCCAATCACCCATGGTGGAAGCCCATTAACTTCCATGAAAACTAAAGAAACCGGCTTTTTGAAATCCAACAGCCAAATCCCTCTTTCCTCTTAGACATGGGCAGCTTACGCTTTGACCTTTTGGTATATATATATATATTGTCAGTGAATTATTTACTATTAATAGTTTTCTGTTATTGAAGTGTGAGCAGTCTTGTGTGCCTTCCAATGTGTGGTGATGATATAAAGCATTGGCGTCTCCACTTGTATCGGATCAGGCAGCGGTGTCTGCACAATGTATCAGGACGGCATTGCCCTCTGTGTCGTATTAAAGTGTTGACATTCCTGCGCTCTAAATAAATGACATCTGGACGCAGGTCTCCCGCAGAGAAGCTGCCTGTGTGCCTATTAGCATCCCCACACTAAATTTATTACTATAGTCTCAGGCAAGACGCCTATGACAGCTAAAGATGGAGTGTCCGTCTCAAAAGAGTAGAATGTGTGCCGGGCCAGTATCTGCCCACGATCCGTCTGCACCACGGGCCTCCCTGATGTTCCTGTACATTGATTTCCGTCTTTACGCTTCCTATGTTCATGCTAAAGATCATATTGCAGAATGGAAACCGTTTTTTGAGGACCTTTAATAAATCTAAGGTCGTCTTCAACCCCACACGAATGAAGTGATTGTCAACTATCAGATAGCGTTGGTTTGTTTTTCTCTTATGCTTTTAGCTACAATTGATGCAGCCACTGTTTCCTTGCCAAGGAATTTGGACGTCGGCGCAGGGCAATTAACCTTTCTCCAGGTAGAGGAGTGGCCGACTTTGGGTTCTAGTTTAGATGGGATGTTTTTCGGTTCTGGGTTTCCTCTCTGGTGATGCACAGGCATGCCCGTGTCAGTAATAGCCGGCACCCCCATTGATTTCAGAGGGCATCACGGTCTCCTTCTGCTTAAAAGGCTGCTTTCACACTATGTTTTTTTTTAACATGCGTCCTGAACGTTTTTTTGCTGCAAAAGCGGATCCAGTAAAATGCGTTTTCATTTCATTGCATTTGCAATGGACTTGCGTCAACGTGCGTTCACATGCAATTGCGTGCAGTTTTGTCACAATCCAGCGACTTGCAGTTTTTTAACATTGTTTAAAAACGCTACTTGTAGCGTTTTTGAGCTGTGTCCAAATACTGCAAGTCGCTGGATCCTGACTATACTGCACACATACGCATGTGAACGCTGGCATGCTGATAGACAGGATCCTGCTTGGTGTACTGTGTACTGTGGTGTACTCTCCCTCTCTTTCTCTCTCTCTCTCTCTCTTTCTTTCTCTCTCTTTCTTTCTCTCTCTCTTTCTCTCTCTCTCTTTCTCTCTCTCTCTCTCTTTCTCTCTCTCTCTTTCTCTCTCTCTCTTTCTCTCTCTCTTTCTCTCTCTCTCTTTCTCTCTCTCTCTTTCTCTCTCTCTCTTTCTCTCTCTCTCTTTCTCTCTCTCTCTTTCTCTCTCTCTTTCTCTCTCTCTCTTTCTCTCTCTCTCTCTCTCTCTCTTTCTCTCTCTCTCTCTCTCTCTCTTTCTCTCTCTCTCTCTCTTTTTCTCTTTCTCTCTCTTTTTCTCTTTCTCTCTCTTTTTCTCTTTCTCTCTCTTTTTCTCTTTCTCTCTCTTTTTCTCTTTCTCTCTTTCTCGCTTTCTCTTTCTCGCTTTCTCTCTTGCTCTCCTTCTCTCTCTCTCTTTTTCTCCTCTTTTTTTTTCCCCAGTGGCATCTGAATTTCCAGTCTGTCACGCTCAGTTCCACTGCCACCCGATCACATGACTCCACTGCCCGCAGGATCCTGTAAAATAACACTTGCGTTTGCATGCGTTTTTCTTTAGAAAAACAGGATCCGCTTTTGCAGCAAAAAAATGTTCATAACGCATGTTAAAAAAACGTAATGTGAAAGCCGCCTACTTGGCTTTTTCAGAATACATCGCTTGTGTCTGGCAGATAGAGCGCTGCCTGTTTCCTACGGAAGGTTAGGTAAACTAATGTGAAACAATGGCGTGGAGGCACATTGCGGTATTTAAAGTGTCACATCAAGCAATAAAAAATAGTGTTAAATGTTCCAAGGCGGAATGTGTGCGCCTCAGTGTGCGGAGCGCGGTGTTTCATCTGCACATTCACAGTTGTGACAGCTTCACTACACAGTTTAACTGTGGATGCAAAATATGTAACGGGATCTCGCTTTGGCACCGTGGCACCCTGGCACCCGGCGTGTTTATATACCCAGCACATGTCTATGGCTGCTGTATGTGCAGCAACCTCTCAAGTAGCTCATAAGCTACGTTTGTCACCTAAGATTTATTTTGGACACGTGTTGGTTTCCTTCTAAATAAGTCTCTCTTTCTGGGTTTTTTTTTCTGTAGCAGATTTTATTAATTCCTGGTGATAAATGAGGCATCAGGCCGCAGATTGTAGACTCTCTGGACGGGTGGAGGTTGCCAGTTGGCTTTTTGGACTGTTTTTTATTAGTGTTTATAAAGACGCGCAGTTGTGTTGGGCTATTCCTGCTTGCCAAAAACTACAGGGAAATATTTTAGGATGAACGAGACATTCTTACTGCTTGTGTCCACCTCTTGCTGAATGTGTTGCCCCACTGCAAAGGTCACTGTGGAACACTGTGTGTGCTGAGGAATCCGGTGCCAAACCCAGTGTCCTAAGGAGGGGGGCGGCTGCACGAACATCAGATAACGACTTATTGTTTACATCAAGTTTTTATGTTAAATGCATGAGTAAAATTTTATTTATTTTTTTCTTAGGGCTTTCCATTTAACTAAATTAAATATATCCTAAATTCTTGCAGTTTTCTTTTTATGAGACTTGGGCCTCTGAGCTCATAATAAGCTGTAATTTATTGTTCTCTGGAACTCATTATTACAGACAGGTATACAATGACTGATACCCCCTTTATATACAGTAAGTAACACAGGATCCACCATTCACAATAGGTGAGGTCACAGCTCACCTCCTCCTCCTACTGTACCGTAACTGGTAAGACTCTATATATTGTAGCTAACACAGGATCGACCATTCACAATAGGTGATATCACAGTTCACCTCCTCCTCCTGTACAATGGCTGATAACACCTCTATATACATTAGATAACAAAGGATAATGAGGTAACACCTCATTATACAGTAAATAACACTGGATCCACCATTCACAATAGGTGTTGTCACAGCTCACCTCCTCCTTCTGTACAATGACTGATAACACCTCTATATACGGTAGATGGCACAGGATCCACTATTAATAGGTGATGTCACAGCTCACCTCCTACTCCAGTAAATTGACTAATAACAACTGTGAGGCAAATCCCGGGATATGAAGATGAATTATGACTCCAGTCATAATCCCTCATCACTCCCTGGCAGTGCCCCCTCCCTTCTTGTTCTCAGTGTTCCACTTACACCTCCATGGCCATGTCCTGTGATATGGAAATGAGGTGGTGTGGGAACAATGGACACAGGATGACTCCCTGCCGTCACCCTGTAACAAGAGTTGTATCTCATTAGCAAGGCTATGGAACTAGCTAGACAGAACGACTCCAGTAAAAAAATGGTTCATATCTCGCAAGCCATATTTCCGATAAATATGGCAACCATAAAAATGGTGTCTCCGCATGCGGACGATGCCGGCACACCCTTTTTATGGGAGCAGGACATTGGGAAATGCCCCCAGGCGTGATATCAGCCAATGGGGAACTGGCAGACAGGTCATGAGTCCCCTCGTTCTGTAGCTAAATTCATAACTGTCACAATGAGAGCGTTGGCGTCCGCCTACGACGCTCCCAGGCAAAGTTATGGCCCATATTCCATGTTGGGATATTGTCCATAACTCAAGCCAGGGGTGGAGCAGTGCTCCCTGTGAGGTCACGAAGGTAGGAGGGGACCTGGATGTGCCCAGGTTGATAACCCTACTTCGGCCATTTTCCAGGGTTCTTTTCGCTGGGGGCACGTGTAGGAAACATCTGTGGGAAGGATCCTAGAAACCTGGTCTACAGCGCCCCCCTGTGGCCAGACGCAACAAGGTAACTGCTGGAACTGTGTATGCCTGTTTGTAACCCATGCTTTGATTGTAACTGTACTCTGACATATGTATATTCTGTAGATTCCCTATTGTATATATTGTAGTTCTAGTGTGCTTTAGGCTGATTAAATTATATAATTAATCTTGGGCTGTTCTGTTATCTCGATCTTGAATCCCACGTCTGTGTGTTCGGCTAATAGTTACCGTAAATCGGTTGGTGGCAGCGAATTGTGCCAAGGATTATTGTGGGGAGGCCAGTGAGATTCGGGGAGATTTTATATATTCCGCCCGCGGAGGTCGGGGGAATATATACCTTACTCTCACCGGGGACCCTTCAATAATCGGCATAAGTAGTATAGCGGCCTCCTTGCTTATGGTCGGGCAATTCCATAATTGGCCTGACTATAAGAGGGGCGCTAGAGAGCGCGTCACGTGCTCTGTCTGTCGGTCGGGAGGTATAAAGGAGGGGTGACCCCCACTTGTTACCCCCCGATTGTGACGTACTGGTAGCCAGCGCGGGGGATTTCTGAGTGACCCCCCCCCGGTGGTTTGTGACATATTGGTGGCATAGCGGTGGGATCGAGATAATAGTGTGTGTGAGTGTGAGACCCATACTCCCAGACACTAAAGACTGCCTGCAGCAGCTGTGGCTGCTGGGGTCTTCAGACTAGCTCAACACTAGAGTGTCAGAGTGCAGATACTGTAAGGTGTGTGGAGGCATCAGGTGTCAGTTCTGTGTCAGTGACCAAAAGTCTGCAAGAATGGCTGATGGCACCAGGAGCAGAGCTATGCAACTGGCCAATGCTAAGGCAGGAGCCGAAGAGAGGGAGGACGGTGCTGTGGACAGCAATGAGGAGGTTGCCCACGAGTCCTCCAGGAGCTCGACGCCAGAAAACCGTTCTGCCGAGGACATTGCGCAACCTGGCACTGCTGGACAAGATGAGGAGGAGCTCACCCAAGGTTCCTCAACGAGCCAGATGCCAGCCCTCCGCTCTGAAAGGGACAGTGAATCGCCTAGCTCTG
Organism: Anomaloglossus baeobatrachus; assembly: GCF_048569485.1. NCBI lineage: Eukaryota > Metazoa > Chordata > Amphibia > Anura > Aromobatidae > Anomaloglossus > Anomaloglossus baeobatrachus. The sequence goes on from NC_134362.1 coordinate 208,652,832, forward strand.
CAGCGTGCCGCAGATCACCACGTGCCATTCCACCGAGCCTGGGAGGCTCGGATAGCCTTCTTCAAATGGCTATGGCCCTTCTCCAGGCTGGAGACCAGAAGGGCTACAAGGAACTCCTGGCAGAGCGCAGGGCAGAGCGGCAGGCAGCGCGTGACGCTGAGGCTGCGGAGCGGCACGCAGAGCGTGAGGCTGCGGAGCGAGAGCGGCAGGCAGCGCGTGAAGAGCGAGAGCGACAGGCAGACCGTGACTACCAGCTGCAGCTAGCTCAGCTCCGGCCCTCATCAGCCACATGTGACCTTCGAGACACCAAACTTCCAAAGGTCCGTGTTGAGGACTTCCCAGTGCTGGAGAAGGATGGAGACTTGGACTCTTTCTTGACTGCTTTTGAACGGACTTGCTTGCAGCACCATCTGGACAAGGACCAGTGGGCCAAATACCTGACCCCCCCGTTTAAGGGGTAAGGCCCCTGGATATCCTTGGGGACTTGCCTGCTGAGGCAGATCAGGGCTACGACACCATCAAGCGGGCCCTGATCCAACAGTACAACCTCACTCCAGAGTCCTACCGCAAGAAGTTCCGGAGCCTACAGAAGGGACCAAAGGACTCCTGGGCTGACCACCGGCGGGCACTTGCCCGAGCTGCCGACCACTGGACCCAAGGCCTGCAGCTTTCCACCGGACCGGAGATCCTGGACTTGCTCATCACGGAGCAACTCTTGTGGAACTGCCCTGAGGATCTCCGCCAGTTCATCCGAGACCAGAAGCCAAAGGGGTCCACGGCTACAGCTGCCCTTGCCGATGACTACACCAACAACCGGGCCCCTGAGGCCAGGAGAGCGGCCACCAGCAGCACCTGGAGAGGGGGTAAGATGAATTCTGCGACTGCCCCACCTGCCCCTAGACTGCAGGGGGTGTCCCCCTCAACTCCCCTCTCCAGGCCCGTGGCGGAACCAAGACGGTGCCACCAGTGCAACCTACCTGGACACTTCAAGGCCATGTGCCCTCAGCGTCCCAAGGCCCCGGCTCCGTCCCCGTCCCAAGGGCCGCCCAAGGTGTATGGTGTGGGTGGGGGTGGTGGTAGGTCCCTGGACAACTTCCAACCTGTCACCGTCGGCCGGTCTGTGACCATAGGACTGCGAGACAGCGCCTCGGAGGTGACTCTGGTGCGGCCTGAGATGGTGTCCCCCCAAGACTTGATCCCTGGAAAAACCCTCGCTGTCTCCGGGATTGGAGGCACTGACCCGGCGCTGCCTGTTGCTGACATTTATGTGGACTGGGGCGCAGGGCGAGGGGTGAGGGAGGTGGGGGTAACTGATCGGATCCCTGCAAACGTGCTACTTGGGACAGATTTGGGGCAGATAACCTCCCAGTTTGGGCCCCAACCAAGGGCTGAACCTTCAGCCAGTACTGACATGCCTCCGGACAATGTTAATGTGTTATCTATGAATGATGTAGGGGAGGAGGGAGTGAACTCTGATATTTCTGCTTGCATAGACACCATAGACACACACACAGCTGCCGCTGTGACAGGGGAGGGGGTCAGAGAAAGGTGTGACAATGCCTCTACAAGTAATCAGCCTGTGAGCTGGGATCTGCTGCCCTCTGCAGGGATAAGCAGAGAGCAGGGTGCTGCAGGGGGAGGACCAGTGTGTGGGGTGGGGGCTACCACAGCAAATGTGGGGTCCCCAGAGATTTCACAGCGGGGTTCTGTTGCTGCAGGAGGGGAACAGGCAGGTGAGATTGGGGCCGGTCCAGGAGCGGAAGTGCTCCCAGGTAAGATCTCGGTGCATGGTTCCCCCACAACCGGGGTGTCAGGAAGCCAGGTAGGTCTGCCTGAACCGGCGACTTGGTCAGGAACGGAGGAGGAGCAGGCACGACCCACGGTCGCAGCGGCTGTGGCCGCTGTCACCCGCAGTGGGAGTGCTGGAAGCCAAGGGGCCTCCCGGAGGTCCGATAGCTCTTCCCCTTCTGACCAAGTGGCAGCCGAGTCAGGTGGAGGCCAGGACACAGGTCCCGGGGTACTGACTGAAGATGTGACAGTCTCGTCGATTCTGGCCACATCTAGTCAGGGGTTTCAGGCAGCGTTAGAAGCTGACGACAGCCTGAAAGCTCTTAAGGAGCAGGCGGCACAGCCTCCCTCGGACTCGGACCCGGAGCGAGTGGTCTGGGACCAAGGACGGCTGTACCGGGCCACGGTCCAGCAGGGTTCACCGGAGGCGTGGCCCAGGGACCGACAGTTGGTGGTACCCTATCCGTTCCGGACGGAGTTGTTGCGGATCGCACATGAGATTCCGATGGCCGGACACCTAGGGATCGCTAAGACCAAGGCCAGGTTAAACCAGCATTTCTACTGGCCAAAAATGGGGGCCGATGTGGCTGCCTACTGCCGTTCGTGTGAAACCTGTCAGAGAGTGGGGAAGGCGGGGCCACACCCCAAAGCCCCACTGGTATCTCTGCCAATCATCGATGAGCCTTTCAGGAGGGTGGCTGTGGATCTGGTCGGCCCGCTGGCCATCCCCAGCAGCTCCGGGAAACGCTTCATACTGACGGTAGTGGACTATGCCACCCGGTACCCAGAAGCAGTGGCCTTGTCGTCCATTCGGGCTGACAAGGTGGCCACCGCATTGCTGGAGATTTTCTCCCGAGTGGGTTTTCCCCAGGAAATGCTCACTGACCGGGGGACCCAATTCATGTCCCAGCTGATGGAGGCCCTCTGTAAGCAAGTCCAGGTGCGACATCTGGTGGCCAGCCCGTACCATCCACAGACTAATGGCCTGTGCGAGCGGTTCAATGGCACCTTAAAGCAGATGCTTAAGATGTTGGTCGACTCCCATGGGCGTGACTGGGAGCGGTATCTCCCACACCTGTTATTTGCTTACCGGGAGGTTCCACAGGCCTCAACAGGATTCTTACCGTTTGAGCTCCTGTACGGGCGACGTGTGCGGGGCCCCCTGGCTCTGGTGAAAGAGGCTTGGGAAGGGGATTTGGCCACCCCTGGAGTGTCGGTTATCGAGTATGTCATGCGCTTCCGGGACAAAATGCAGGCCTTGACGCAACTGGTACACGACAATATGGCTCAAGCCCAGGCCGATCAGAAGCGTTGGTACGACCAGAACGCTTGTGAGAGGACCTACCAAGTGGGTCAAAAGGTGTGGGTACTGGTCCCCGTACCACAGGACAAGCTTCAGGCAGCCTGGGAAGGCCCATACCTCGTGCACCAGCAGCTCAACCCTGTAACGTACCTGGTCACCCTGGACCCTGCCCGTGGAAGGCGGAAGCCCTTCCATGTGAACATGATGAAGGCACATCATGAGCGGGAGGCATGTGCGCTCCCCGTGTTCAACCTGCCCGAGGAGGGAGAAGCGGAAACCCTCTTGGATATGCTAGCCCAGGTTAGGGCAGGCGGATCCATTGAGGATGTGGAGGTTGGCCACCAGCTCTTGGAAGACCAACGGTCCCAGCTGTGGGCCACCCTCCTCCCCTTCCGGGGGTTGTTTACCAACCAGCCCGGAAGGACTGACTTGGCTGTCCATCACGTGGACACTGGGGATCATCCCCCGATCCGGCGTTCAGCATATCGGGTCTCCCTGGAGGTGCAGCAACACATGCGCCAGGAGATTGACGAGATGCTGAAGCTGGGGGTGATCCAGGCATCCAACAGCGCTTGGGCCTCGCCTGTAGTCCTCGTCCCTAAGAAGGACCGAACCACTCGGTTCTGCGTGGACTACAGGGGGCTCAATGCGGTCACGGTCGCCGATGCGTACCCAATGCCACGCATCGATGACCTGCTCGATCAGTTGGCCGGGGCTCAGTACCTGACCATCATGGATCTGAGCCGGGGATATTGGCAGATCCCCCTGACTCGCAAGGCCAGGGAACGCTCTGCCTTTATTACCCCATTTGGACTGTACGAGTCCACGGTGATGCCATTCGGGATGGGGAATGCCCCTGCCACTTTCCAGCGGATGGTCAACACCCTGCTCAAGGGACTTGAAGGGTACGCGGCCGCGTACCTGGATGACATTGCCGTCTTCAGTCCCACCTGGGAGGACCACCTAGAGCATCTAGCACAGGTGCTCAGGCGGATCCACCGGGCAGGTTTGACCATCAAGCCGGGAAAGTGTCAGCTGGCCATGAGCGAGGTCCAGTACCTCGGTCACCGGGTAGGTGGGAGAACACTGAAGCCCGAGCCTGAGAAAGTGGAAGCCATCGCATCCTGGCCCACCCCCAGGACCAAGAAGCAGGTGATGTCCTTCTTGGGGACCGCTGGGTACTATAGGAGGTTTGTTCCATGCTATAGTAGCCTGGCAAAGCCCTTGACGGACCTCACCAAGAAGAAGCTGCCCTCTGCAGTCGATTGGACAATGGACTGCGAGACAGCCTTCCGGGCCCTAAAGGACGCCCTGTCCAGCCCGCCCGTGCTACAGGCAGCCGACTTCACGCGGCCGTTTGTAGTACAGACCGACGCCAGTGACTTCGGCCTCGGTGCGGTGCTCAGCCAGGTGGACTCTGCGAGCCAAGAGCACCCAGTCTTGTACCTGAGCAGGAAGCTGTTACCAAGGGAAGTTGCCTATTCCACGATGGAGAAGGAGTGCCTGGCCATAGTGTGGGCCCTGCAGCGTCTGCAACCCTATCTATACGGGCGCCACTTCATCGTGGAGACGGACCACAATCCCCTCAGCTGGTTGCACACCGTCTCTGGGACGAATGGGCGATTGTTGCGATGGAGCCTTGCGCTCCAGCAATACAACTTCACCATTCGCCACAAAAGGGGCCGTGACCACGGTAACGCAGACGGGCTGTCCCGACAAGGAGAGGTCGCGGACGGGCGCACGGGGGAACACCGGAGTGTGCTGCCCCCTAGCGCCCTCAAAAGGGGGGAGGTGTGAGGCAAATCCCGGGATATGAAGATGAATTATGACTCCAGTCATAATCCCTCATCACTCCCTGGCAGTGCCCCCTCCCTTCTTGTTCTCAGTGTTCCACTTACACCTCCATGGCCATGTCCTGTGATATGGAAATGAGGTGGTGTGGGAACAATGGACACAGGATGACTCCCTGCCGTCACCCTGTAACAAGAGTTGTATCTCATTAGCAAGGCTATGGAACTAGCTAGACAGAACGACTCCAGTAAAAAAATGGTTCATATCTCGCAAGCCATATTTCCGATAAATATGGCAACCATAAAAATGGTGTCTCCGCATGCGGACGATGCCGGCACACCCTTTTTATGGGAGCAGGACATTGGGAAATGCCCCAGGCGTGATATCAGCCAATGGGGAACTGGCAGACAGGTCATGAGTCCCCTCGTTCTGTAGCTAAATTCATAACTGTCACAATGAGAGCGTTGGCGTCCGCCTACGACGCTCCCAGGCAAAGTTATGGCCCATATTCCATGTTGGGATATTGTCCATAACTCAAGCCAGGGGTGGAGCAGTGCTCCCTGTGAGGTCACGAAGGTAGGAGGGGACCTGGATGTGCCCAGGTTGATAACCCTACTTCGCCATTTTCCAGGGTTCTTTTCGCTGGGGGCACGTGTAGGAAACATCTGTGGGAAGGATCCTAGAAACCTGGTCTACAGCGCCCCCCTGTGGCCAGACGCAACAAGGTAACTGCTGGAACTGTGTATGCCTGTTTGTAACCCATGCTTTGATTGTAACTGTACTCTGACATATGTATATTCTGTAGATTCCCTATTGTATATATTGTAGTTCTAGTGTGCTTTAGGCTGATTAAATTATATAATTAATCTTGGGCTGTTCTGTTATCTCGATCTTGAATCCCACGTCTGTGTGTTCGGCTAATAGTTACCGTAAATCGGTTGGTGGCAGCGAATTGTGCCAAGGATTATTGTGGGGAGGCCAGTGAGATTCGGGGAGATTTTATATATTCCGCCCGCGGAGGTCGGGGGAATATATATACCTTACTCTCACCGGGGACCCTTCAATAATCGGCATAAGTAGTATAGCGGCCTCCTTGCTTATGGTCGGGCAATTCCATAATTGGCCTGACTATAAGAGGGGCGCTAGAGAGCGCGTCACGTGCTCTGTCTGTCGGTCGGGAGGTATAAAGGAGGGGTGACCCCCACTTGTTACCCCCCGATTGTGACGTACTGGTAGCCAGCGCGGGGGATTTCTGAGTGACCCCCCCCGGTGGTTTGTGACAACAACTCTTGATAAAGTAGATTACATCGGATCCACCATTTACAATAGGGGATGTCACAGCTCACTTCCTCCTGTATAATGAGTGATAACACCTATATATACAGTAGATAGTCCAGGATTCACTATTCACAATAGGTGTTGTCACAGCTCACCTTCTCTTCCTGTACCATGACTGGTAATACCTCATTATACAGTAAATAACACCGGATCCACCATTCCCAATAGGTGTTGTCACAGCTCACCTCTTCCTCCTGTACAATGACCTCTTCACAGGTCACAAGGCATACTCACAACACTATTCTTTTTTTCGTCAATAAGTGGATGTCAATGAGCTTTTCCACAAGTCTCCTATTGAAAATGGTAGGTAATAGTCAGCGCTTCCTTTCTTATACACTAATCTTTACACAGATATCTCCGCATTCCACAACACTGCCTCAAAGAAGTCAGAAGGTGATGGTCACATAATATGCCCACAGCATTGTACCAAACATGTCAGGCGCTGATGGTCACAGAGCTTGCCCACAAAAGTCAGCGAGTCATCTGTAGATTATTGGTGTTTATGGACCATAGTGCTGCTGTATAGCAGATCTTGTTGTAAGCAGCAGCTACGTCATACATCCATCCCCAAAGCAATCTGCAGTATATGGAACTTCAGAGAGTTTTTCCACCTTCATCAGTGATAGCACATTGCTAGTATATGCCTGTATGTCAGATATTTGCCAGTCCCGAGAATGAAGGAGCACAGTACTGATCAGCGCTGTCACTTTCTGACTTTTCCTGTACCGCAGCTCTCCAAGCCACATGGCTATGTTTCATATAAAGTCTGGACTGAGGCTTGGGAGCCACTGGTCAGGGAATACCAGATAGAATGAAAAATAGATCCAACGGAATGTAGAATAAGTGGGAATTTTATTAATTTACTAGCTGCACTCCCCGGCTTCGCCTGGGTTAATAACTGCTGTTAACAAAATAGAATGTATTAACAAAAATGTATTCTGCACACAAAAACCAGAAAACAAATAGATAGAAATGTAATTATTAAAAGGCAAAAACTAAGTTAATAGAAGCATTTCACAACATATATTTCATCACCCCAGATTTTCCACATAGATTTAACTAAATTGGCCAAGTAATGTGCTCTGTCTGTCTCTTTCCCCATCTGTCTCTTTCCCCATCTTTCCAGGTCTGCCTCTTTCCAGGTCTGCCTCTTTCCAGGTCTGCCTCTTTCCCAGTCTACCTCTTTCCCGGTCTACCTCTTTCCCGGTCTACCTCTTTCCCGGTCTACCTCTTTCCCGGTCTACCTCTTTCCCGCTCTGCCTCTTTCCAGGTCTGCCTCTTTCCAGGTCTGCCTCTTTCCCCGTCTGCCTCTTTCCCCGTCTGCCTCTTTCCCCGTCTGCCTGTCTCTGTCTGTCTCTTTCTTTGTCTGTCTTTCTGTCTCTTTCACCGTTTGTCTCTGTCTCTCTTTCCCTGTCTGTCTCTCTGTCTGTCTCTCTGTCTGTCTCTCTGTCTGTCTCTCTGTCTGTCTCGCTGTCTGTCTCGCTGTCTGTCTCTCTGTCTGTCTCGCTGTCTGTCTCGCTGTCTGTCTCTCTGTCTGTCTCTCTGTCTGTCTCTCTGTCTGTCTCTCTCTGTCTCTCTCTATCCGTCTCCCCACCGACATCTTATTACCTCACATATAAGCTTCTTATACTATGAATGTCTTTTGTTCCTATAGCAACCAATCACAGCTCCTACTAATTACCTGTAGTTCCAGGCTCCATTTACTTTAATGAAGGCAAGTTTTTTGGAGAGTAACTGTAAAGCGCGGGGTTAAATTTTCCTGTTAAAACATAGTCTACGACGTTCCCTGGGTCACATGAGGTGTCTGTGCAAAATTTTGTGATTGTAAATGCGACGGTGCGGATACACTTTTCGTTTCACTTTTTCCCCATTATTTTTTTTTTAAGTTTCTCTGCAGCTGGAACTTTGATCCCATTTTCCATTACACTATAAGGCAAAATGGTTTCAGTCAAAAGGACAATTCGTCCCGCAAAAAGGAGATATCATACGGCTCTAGCAACGGAAAAATTAAAATGTTAGAAATTTAGAACAGATTAGAAATACTATGTATCAGTTTTTAGAAAAGTTAGTTAAAATATAAAACTGATTCCTTCAGATACGTGTGACCATGAGACAGAGCACATCTCTACTTCACTTGTATCACTAGATCATCAACCATTTATAAAGAATATGGAACAACCATGGAGACAACAAGACGCGCGGATAGAACGTTCTGCCAGGAAATTGTAACTCCACATTTAACAGCATTTTACTGAAAAAAAATCTGTATAATACGCTGAGTAACTTTGCACATACTGTGACCGTACATCTGTATGTGAAGAAAAGAGCTAAAACCAGGTATGTGGTAGAAATAAGACAGAACACATTTGGGACGCATCTCCATTAAAGCTGAGGAATCTGATTTGTTCTAATAAAAGTCACAATAGCGGGAGGCGGCCAGCACCGCAGGAAGGGTCTCCATAATCTCCTGCAGATCTTAACAAAATGGGGCAACTTTCGAGGAAGAACAATTAACAGGCGTCTGTCCGAATCCTCTGTGCACATCTAGTAAAAGAAGTTCTACAGGAATGAAATATTACATCTGTTCTGAGCATTGATTTCCAGGAGATGAAATGTACCCCACTGACCCTTAATAATGGGGTTGTCTCTTTTTTAAAAGGTAAAGTTGCAAAAAAGCCTGTAAAAGTCAGCAACATTGCAATTTAGTTTGTATTGCAAATAGTCTCCTTTATCAAGGACAGAGGGGTTTTTAATTTTATAGGTAACCGGCCACCCTGCAGTCTGAGGTTCTGCTTACAATAGCGTGCGGCTCAAGCAGGATCTGTGCTTTAGAGCCTTCAAACTCTGCTGTAAAAATGCCTGGATCCGATCAGATTCAACGTCCCCGTGTTTCTCCCGTTCTGCAGAGTGCACAGTTGGGATCAAGCAGTGTGACCCTGCCGCTGGTCCGGACTGTGAACCTGTGCTAAGCCAGAAGCCGGGCAGCAGAGGAGCAGAACCTGTGCTAAGCCAGAAGCCGGGCAGCAGAGGAGCAGAACCTGTGCTAAGCCAGAAGCCGGGCAGCAGAGGAGCAGAACCTGTGCTAAGCCAGAAGCCGGGCAGCAGAGGAGCAGAACCTGTGCTAAGCCAGAAGCCGGGCAGCAGAGGAGCAGAACCTGTGCTAAGCCAGAAGCTGGGCAGCAGAGGAGCAGAACCTGTGCTAAGCAAGAAGCCGGGCAGCAGAGGAGCAGAACCTGTGCTAAGCCAGAAGCCGGGCAGCAGAGGAGCAGAACCTGTGCTAAGCAAGAAGCCGGGCAGCAGAGGAGCAGTGCGCTTCTGAAGAAAGAAGACCATTCCTATTAATACCCTAAAATCAGAATAATTTGGGGACAATGTTGCCTTTTTCTCACCCAATTTGGCTTGTACAAGATCTGCCACATTATATATCTGGTGGCCCGGTGTCTCCTGCATATAATCCTTATATTGCCAGGATTTTTATCACACGTCTTATCAGCCAAATCAGTACCATGGACAGTGGCATCCACAAAGACAAAGCATTACATTGTATTACACAATAACCTGGCAGGTTTCCATGTTCATGTACGTGGCCATTATATCTACGAGTGTTTATTTGATGAATGCTGCAGTAATACAGTAATTCTATGTATTTTTACAGCATTGACTGCTGGGGATTATCATCTCACCATTATGTATTGTTGCAATACGTCTTGAGAATCACTCAGAGGTTGTACAATCATGGCTGAAAGTGTTGGCACCTTTTGAAATTGTTCCAGAAAATGAAGCATTTCTCCCAGAAAATTATCGCACTTACACATGTTTCGTTATACATTTGCTTATTTCCTTTGTGTGTATTGGAGTAACAGGAAAAAAGGCAAATTGGAGATAATTTCACACAACTCCCAAAAATGGTTCAGACAGAATTGTGGTCCCCTCCTCTTAATATTTGATTTGGTTTGTTGTCCTATGGAATAAATACCTGCCTCCTATACAGGTCCACAAGCTTCTTACTCCTGTCCTCTGGAATTCTGGTCTCTTCTTTATAAACGTCTCCAGGTCTTTCATATCTGAAGGCGTCTTCTCTTCTTTTCTCTTCTCTTTTCCCAATTTTCAGATCTCTCCACAGAATCAATGGGACTTGGATCCGGACTCATTCCTGCCTCTTCAGATCTCTCCAGTGCTTTGTTTCCATCCATTTCTGGAGCTTCTTGAAGTGTTTGGAGTCATTGTCCTGCTGAAAGACTCCTGACCTTGGATGCAAACGCAGTTTTCTGACATTGGGCTCTACATTGCCACCAATAATCCTTTTTGTAAGCTTCAGATTTCATGTCTTGCACACAGTCAAGACCCCCAATACCAGAAGCAGTAAAACAGCCCGAAAACATATTTGACTCCATCATACGTGACTGTAGGTGCTGTGTTCTTTACTTTGTAGGCGTCTGTTTTCAGTAAAGAGTAGAATGATGTGCTTTACCATAAAGCTCCATCTTGGTCTCATCTGTCCACAAGACTTTTTTTCCCAGAATGTTTTTTTTTTTCTTATTTACATACATTTGGAAAACTGCAGTCTAGCTTTTTTACTGTCTCTGTGTCCGCAGTGGGGTCCTCTGGGGTCTCCTCCACAGTGTTTTATTTCATTCAGATGTTCACGCTGACACTGATGCCCCCTAAGCCTGCAGGATGGCTTGAATTTATTTTTTTGGTTCTTGATTGGAGCTTATTCACAATCCTGACTATCCTGCATTAAAACCTTTCATCAATTTTTCCCTGCTGTCCAAGTCCGGGGAGATTATCTACAGCGCCATGGATTGTAAACTTCTTGACTTATGTTTGAACATCAAGATCTCTGTAGATGGACTTGTAACCTTAAGATTGTTGATATTTTTCAACAATTTTGGTTCTCAAGTCCTCAGACAGTTCTCTTCTCTTTCTGTTTTCCATGCGTAGTGTGGGACACACAATGCAACGATTGAGGCAACTTCTCCCCTTTTTGTCTGGTTTCAGGTGTGATTTTCATATTGCCCACGCCTGTTACTTGCCACAGGTGAGTCTGAACCAGCATCAATTGCTTGAAAAAAGTTGTTTACCCACAGTTTTGGAAAGTTGGCAACAATTTTGTCAAGCCCATGTTTGGAGGTTTTTTTGTGAAATGATGTCCGATTTGCAGTTTTTCTGTTTTTATTTTTTTGTTTTTTTATGTGTGTTTTTCCAATACACACAATGGAATTAAACATGTGTATAACAAAATGTGTAATTGCAATAATTTTCTGTGAGAAATACTCAATTTTCTGGAACAATTTCAAGGGTGCCAACATCTTTAGCCATGACTGCGTATGCTGAAAAAATATGAAGCTACATGGTAAGCTGTGCTACAGCCCAGAGCTGAATTTCCAAATTTGTAGCCTTCAGAGCTGAAATCCTCCAGTGTTCCCTGCTTCTTGGTCACCGAGCTGATTATACAGAGCCTACATCATTCTCTATTTAGATATTACGAGTCTGTAAGACGATCAGTTCATTGTGGGCCTGTAAAATCCTTACCAAATGTTACATTGCGTTTGTCCTTTAATGTTACGGAATTGGTAATTCATCACCATTGCTCCGAGCTTAATATTTCTTGGCATATAAACTTGGAGATGTGGCTATTTGTTTACTTGGCTTGCGGAGATCAAAGGAAGGTATGACGAAGCCATTAGGTTTCCATAGCTCATATTATTACCATATGAAAACTCTGTCCACACTTCATAAACTTGGTTTATATGGGGGAATTAACCCCGTGACTCCTGGACAGATCCAAGTCTTCTTTGTATGAAGATTGGCAATTAGTCAGATAACTTATTGTAAACAACTGTTTAGGTTCCCTCTCCACATTGCACATTTTACTCCGATAACATAAATTAAAGTTATCCTTCCAGATCAGTGCCAGATTGATGATCAGTTGGCCAGACCTTCAATCGCCTCCTCCTCCTCCTCCTCGGCAGACATGCGCTCTTTACCAATGCCAGACTCCTCCAGATGTGACGGCGCAGTGACTGGACCTCGTATCACCCGCATAATTAATGGTCGGAAACCGGGTCTCAGCCTCTACTGTAACATAAGCCGCCGGGTGCATTTTTAGCGTTGAGACTAGAACATGCATACTGTTCAGAAGACAAGTGCTTTTTGGTTGGAAACTTGACCCTTGCTCTTTTTAAGATGGAGGAAAATATATTTGCTGGGTTCACTATGTGGTTATTTCTCAGCATGTCGCTGTGTGTCTCCAGCTTCATGAACATAACTCAACAGGTCACCTCTGTTAGCTGCAGACAATGAGCTTGATTCATATATATATATATATATTTCACCATTAGAAGCCAATTAAGACGCACCGCCGGTGTTAACTGTGTGACGGCCGGCAGCCGAGGAGGCCCATCGTTCAGGTATGACCCTATTATAAAGGGCAGCGTTCGCTATCTGATCCTTGTCGTGAAATAATGGTGTCCATTAGATGACATCCTTAGGGAAGGTGGTTTACACGGGCCACGCACATATTTACCACCAATGTTTATTGCCTTTGCTATTATAAAATAATGGTGATTGACGTCTATGCGAAACTGATCAGAACGAGTGGTCATTTCATATGTCATCTGACAGAAATATATATAAAAAAGTATATGTATATAATAATCAAAAATGTCCATGGAGCCTCTGTTAGGAGTCTCGACACAGAAAATAGCCAGATATCCCTCCGAGAAGGACCTAGCCAAGGAGTGGCTCTTTTTAGGAGACCACCATATTAAGTGGCCCTTTTAGTCAATATCCAGCTCTTGACGAGTTTAAAGATATGACAAGGGAAATACCAAAGCTAGACATCCATCCACAGACAGCTTTTTCGGGGTATTGCCCCTCATCAGTGTGGAGTATCATTTTGGCCAGGTGGGAGCAAAGCCTAGTAGACCAACAAGACAAAACAATCACTTCTCTCGGGGAGACCAGCCACAGAAAACACTGCCGGCAGCCAGCAAGGGCGCTCAACACAGTGAAATCTTAGGTGCATTTCCCCTTGAGAAGTATGCAAATCAAAAAGGTCCATGGAGCCTCTGTTAGGAGTCTCGACATAGAAAATAGCCAGATATCCCTCCGAGAAGGACCTAGCCCAGGATTGGCTCTTTTTAGGAGACCACCATATTAAGTGGCCCTTTTAGTCCATATCCAGCTCTTGACGAGTTTAAAGATGGGACAAGGGAAATACCAAGGCCAGGTATCCATCCACAGACAGCTGTTTCGGGGTATTGCCCCTCATCAATGTGGAGTAGCATTCTGGCCAGGTGGGATTAATGCCTAGTAGACCAACAAGACAAAACAATCACTGATCACGGGGAGACCAGCCAGAGAACGCTGCCGGCAGCCAGCGAGGGCGCTCAACACAGTGAAATCTTAGGTGCATTGCCCCCTGAGAAGTATGCAAATCAAAAAGGTCCATGGAGCCTCTGTTAGGAGTCTCGACACAGAAACTAGCCAGATATCACTCTGGGAAGGCCCTATTCATGGAGTGGCTCTTTTTAGGAGAGCACCATAACTACCATTGTTCCCACCTGGCCAGAATCCTACTCCACACTGATGAGGGGCAATATCCGGAAACAGCTGTCTGTGGATGGATACCTGGCCTTGATTTCCCTTGTCATATCTTTAAACTCGTCAAGAGCTGGATATTGACTAAAAGGGACACTTAATATGGTTAACCCCTTTTCACTGTAAGGGGTTAACAGGCACGAGTGGGTAGCGAATCCACACGTGCCTGATAGCCACACATGTCAGCTGTTCAATCAGCTGACATGTGTGAGCATCGCTGCCAGCAGGGATTACAGTGACCTAATCTATGATGTACCCAGTACGTCATGAAATTCCCATCATCCTTTGTTGCACTCTTAGTACCAATCAGGTGCTAGTAATAACCTCATCCTCTGTATGTGACTGGGTCCTAATGAAGGTGTCATTTGTGCCCGATGGATTAAACATCCTAAATAACCTTCTGATGAAGTCTTGTTTCTGAAGGGAGAAGTGTGTCGAGGCAGAAGCAGGAGATTCCTTTAAGAGGTTCATGGGACAATGAATAACCACGCAGGTGTATGGACACCACTATTAATGGGGACTTCATAGAGGTCCTCTCATTTAACTAAAAAGAGGTAGGAGAATGATGGTCCATGGGACTAATCCTGGTGTGGATTTTATTGTATTTTTGAACACTTATTCACTTGTTTGTTTTTCTTGTATTTGGGGTGGATTTAATAAAGGAATATTTTATTATATACATATAGGTTTGGTTTTTTTACATTTGTGAGTATAACCTGGACCCGGAAATGATCTAGTAATATATACACTTCACATATCATCTGCTCACAGATCTGTGATGGGCACGCCCAAAACAATAATGGAATTCAGAGACTATATAACCAAAAAAAATGGAATACAAATAGAAACCTAAATGTGCACCCATTTTAGTTCTGTTTGTAACGGATCCTGTTTAAAGGGGACCTGTCAGCAGAAATTTAGCTTTAAACCTAAAAGTTTCCCCTTCTGCAGCTCCTGGGCTGCATTCTAGAAAGGTTCCTATAGTTTTTGTTCCCCTTTTAAACCAAATTAAATACTTTTATAAAGTTGTACCTTTTTGGAATGCAATTCTTGTAAATTATCCATGGGGGCGGGCTGTCTGGTGTCCGTTACTGTCCCTCCTGCCGATTTACGCCGTCCCCCAACGTTCCATTTCATACATCAGGACGCCGCCCACTGCACCCAAGGTCCCGCGCATGCGCCGTGCGACTGTGCACTGTGTGCACAGTGACCACTGGTGACGTGTGTCGCAGGCACGAGGTTATGGGCGGCGCTGTGATTGCATCAGCAAGTGCCTGCCCATAATTTCGTGGCCGCGCTTTCCCCTCTGCCTCCAGCGTTCTGCGCAAGCGCTGGCCAGATGACCCGACGTCATCTCTTTCCCATCTTGCCCTGGAGCAAGAAATAGATGGGAGGATCGGAGCTGAACACCACTGGTTACGAGAGGTGATGTCGGGTCATCTGGCCAGCGCTTGCGCAGAACGCTGGAGGCAGAGGGGAAAGCGCGGCCACGAGATTATGGGCGGGCACTTGCTGATGCAATCACAGTGCCGCCCATAACCTCGTGCCTGTGACACACGTCACTGTGCACACAGTGCACAGTCGCACGGCGCATGCGCGGGACCTAGGGCGCAGTGGGCGGCGTCCTGATGTATGAAATGGAACGTTGGGAATGGAATGGAACCAGACAGCCCGCCACCATGGATAATTTACAAGAATTGCATACCAAAAAGTACAACTTTATAAAGTATTTAATTTGGTTTAAAAGGGGCACAAAAACTATAGGAACCTTTCTAGAATGCAGCCCAGGAGCTGCAGAAGGGGAAACTTTTAGGTTTAAAGCTACATTTCTGCTGACAGGTCCCCTTTAATACTGGATCCAATACAAACTGGTGACATACTGGGCATGTGAACGGCCCTCCGGCACTTACCGATTTACCTTTGTTTGACTCCGTCTCTATTGCTTTTCTTTCTGGAGCCATGATTTATAATGCACGTCCTATACGGGATGAGTCTAGATAAGCTTTGCTCCTAAGAACTTGATTTAGTGATTTTGTCCTTCGTAGACTTTTTAGAACTTTTTCTCTAGTCCCTTATCAGATTGCCATGTCTTCCTTAAGTCGTCTCCTACCGGTTTTAAGATTTTTTATTTTTACAATTTCTTCTTTTTTTTCTGTGAAAGGTTAAATCAATTGTTCGCAGGAGTAAGGAAACTGTACGAGGCCGTGTAGTGCGGTGTTAGCCGGCAGCCAACGCTCTCGCTGATTCAGCGTAAATCCCTGGGAGAGACCTAGATAATTCATTCTGAGAATGGCAATGGTTCGGCGTTCTTACGTTTTTAAATGCACATAAGTTTGAGCATTTTTTAAGAACAAAAAACAAAGTTTTGGGCTCCAGGCCATTTCGTTTCTTTGTATACGCGGCCATAACATTGGGGGAGGGCACAAATAACACATTCTGATGTCCTTATGCATTGACCTTACAATTTATTTATTATTGTACATTCGGTTTTGGCCATAGAAAACACGCCTTATGGGCCCCCTACTGTTAAAGGCTTGGAAGGAGGATGGCGCTTTCTGCTTAGTGAGGCAAAATATTCTCGGGTTTTAGATTTCTTACAAATGTGGGTGAAACAAATGAGCTTCACGTGTTACACGGTGCTTGCCCAAGTTTAGGGCCTTGTAAAGCACCGATCAGTCCTCATATTAAAACTACTGACCAGAGAAGTGAGCAACATTGATGATCGTGTGACAATGACCCTGTCAGGAGTGAAGAGCTGAGGATGATGTGGTAGGAGCAGTGAAGGTGGGAGAGTGTAACTAAGCATCCAAGAAAAGGGCCAAAATGGGGTGCCTTGATGGATATCTCCCAAGCTGAAGGTCTTATGGGGGTTACATGGCAGATCTGATGGACTGTTTCAGGTATATGGCGTGTTTTGTGAAGTGTTTAAAATATTTGGCAGGTCTTATAGGGGTGTCTCAGATATATGGCAGGTCTTGAAGGATGTTCCCTTTTATTAAGTGGGGGTTGTGTTCTCTGTATACTGTGGGTCTTGTGAGATGTTCCCGGTATATGGAAGGTCTTGTGGGATGTTCCCTGTATACTTAAGGTCTTGTGGGATGTTCCCTGTATACGGATGGTCTTGTGGTGCATTCCCGATATACGGAAGGTCTTGTGGGATGTTCCCTGTATACTTAAGGTCTTGTGGGGTGTTCTTGGTATACGGAAGGTCTTGGATGTTCCCTGTATATGGAGGGACTTGTGGTGGATTCCCGATATACGGAAGGTCTTGTGGGATGTTTGCGGTATGCTGAGGGTCTTGTTGTGCATTCCCGGTATATGAATGGTCTTGTAGAGCGTTCCAGGTATATGGTGGTTTTTGTGGGAGGTTCCTGGTATACGAAGGGTTTTTTGGGATGTTGCCCATATATGCACGGTCTTGTGGTGTGTTCCCGGTATACAGAGGGTCTTGTGGGATGTTTGTGGTATATGGCAGGTCTTGTAAGGTGTTCCCGGTTTATACATTGGATCTTTTAGGGTGTTCCCGGTATACAGAGAGTAAGGTGAGATGTTCTCGGTATATAGAAGGTCTTATGTGATGTTCCTGGTATATGGCGGGTCTTGTGGGATGTTCCCAATATACAAGGGGTTTTGTGTGATGTTCCCGGTATACGGCGGGTCTCGTGGGGTGTTCTCTATTTTATATATTGGATCTGTTAGAATGTTCCCGGTATACAGAGAGTCTTGTGGGATGTTTGTGGTATACGACGGGTCTTGTGAGATGTTCTTGGTATTCAGATGGTCTTTGGGATGTTCCCAGTATACAGGGTGTTTTGTGGGGTGTTCTTTGTATATTTATGTATTTTTATTAATATAATACTTCAGCTATAGCCTGTGCACTGTCTTGTACTTTGTGCATGGTTTGAGGAAGTGGAACATGACAGGGATTCCAAGAACATCGGAGGGGTTCAGTCTGTGATTTGGGGTCTTTTGAGACCAAAGTCAAAGTAGGTTTTAATAATAAAAAATGGTCTTTCATTGATTGAGTTTTGCTTGTATTTCCCAGTCGGAGCGGTCTACATATATATAATGAATCTGCTGGGATGAGGATTGGGTTAGTAACATAATGAATTTCCAGCATTGCTGCTGTCTTCTATACTGTGGACACAGGGGGCGCTGTAATGTAAGCAGTCTGTGATTAGTTACCTCATTGTATGTAAGTCTCATGTCATGTAGTGATTGTCTGCAGCCGTGGATGGCCCTTCATAGGATACAATTATCCGTCATTCTCCAGTCATTCTGGGGTGCTGTGCCCTGGAGCGGAGGTTTGGGTGGAGGTATGGCTCCGTGATGCAGGTAATGTGACTGATATTCCACATCAGGCCTTTCACAATAAATAACTGTTAAGCCTTAATTATACTGACTAATGCGTTCAGCTCCATTTACCATTTCAGCTTTTGAGAGCAGTGGAACAAAGAGGCTGCAAATTGCCGATGTCCTTAGCGCTGGTTCCAGACGATCGTTAAGTAGCTATTGGTTTGCTGGAATTTCTGAATTCACTCCCTTTTTGTTTTGGAGGGGTATAATGAATGCACGAGAGAAGTAATGATCTAGGATGACGGATAGCGTAAATGTTCAATCAATCATGCAAATAGCTTGTGTGAAGATATAAACTAAGCAGAAACGTTCACAGAGGATGTGTAGAAACTCTGCCTCAGACTCCGAACCTGGAGAATGAGCGACTTCTCCTGTGAAAACATAGAAACCTTCTGTTCCATCAAAGGACATGAGCGTCACGAGTATAATACATAAGGGAGCATTGCGACCCCGACCCACACCGAAAATCCCAAGTCAGAAATATACAATGTGCCCCAACCCGTACACCCCAGAGGTCAATTCAGAAATATACAATGTGCACCAACACCTACACCCCAGAGGTCAATTCAGAAATATACAATGTGCCCCAACCCGTACACCCCAGAGGTCAATTCACAAGTATACAATGTGCCCCAACCCGTACACCCCAGAGGTCAATTGGGAAATATACAATGTGCCCCAACCCCTACACCCCAGATGTCAATTAAGAAATATACAATGTGCACCAACCCGTACACCCCAGAGGTCAATTCAGAAATATACAATGTGCACCAACCCCTACACCCCAGAGGTCAATTCAGAAATATACAATGTGCACCAACCCCTACACCCCAGAGGTCAATTCAGAAATATACAGTGTGCACCAACCCGTACACCCCAGAGGTCAATTGGGAAATATACAATGTGCACCAACCCGTACACCCCAGAGGTCAATTCAGAAATATACAATGTGCCCCAACCCCTACACCCCAGAGGTCAATTGGGAAATATACAATGTGCACCAACCCCTACACCCCAGAGGTCAATTGGGAAATATACAATGCACCGGGAGAACGAGCAGCGGGGAAGACAGCAGCGGTGGAAGGAAGAGAGAAGGTGAGTACTTGTTGTTTTTTTTTTTTAATACAAGTGAGTAAACGGTGGCCAGAGGCTTGGGAAGGCAGTTCTGGGGAAGCTGCATTATTGTGCATGGAAGCCTGGAGAGGCTGCTTTATACATGGAGGTCTGAGGAGGCTGCATTATATGTGGAGGTCTGGGGTAGCTGCATTATTATACATGGAGGCCTGGAGAGGCTGCTTTATACATGGAGGTCTGAGGAGGCTGCATTATATATGGAGGCCTGGAGAGGCTGCTTTATACATGGAGGCCTGTAGAGGCTGCTTTATACATGGAGGTCTGGGGAGGCTGCATTATATATGGAGGTCTGGGGTGGCTGCATTATATATGGAGGTCTGGGGTGGCTGCATTATTATACATGGAGGCCTAGATACTGCATTATACATGGAGGCCTGAGGAGGCTGGGTGCATTGTTATACATGGAGGCCTGGAGAGGCTGGCTGCTATATTATACATGGAGGCCTGAGGAGGCTGGGTGCATTGTTATACATGGAGGTGGTCTGGAGAGACTGGGTGCTATATTATACATGGAGGCCTGAGGAGGCTGGGTGCATTGTTATACATGGAGGCCTGGAGAAGCTGGCTGCTACATTATACATGGAGGCCTGAGGAGGCTGGCTGCATTATAATACATGGAGGCCTGGAGAGGCTGGCTGCATTATTATATATGGAGGTCTGGGAGGGCTGCATAATACAAAATGAAGGACACCTTATACATTGAATATAGGGGTGCCTTATGCATGGAGGAGTATGGGGCTGCATAATGCAATATGAAGTTTTATGGGGTTGCGTTATAATACATATAGGACTATGGGGGCTACATTATAATACATGGAGGACTATGGAGGCTACCTTATACATGGACTATGGGGGTGCATTATAAAACGTTGGGGACTATGTGGTGCAGTATAATATATGGAGAACTATGGGGTGAATTATAATATATGGAGAACTATGAGAAATTCATCATAATTATTGGAGGGCTACTTTATACAAGGAGGACTATAGGGCTGCATTACAATATATGGAGGTCTATGTGGTGCAGTATAATACATGGAGAACTATGGGGTGAAATATAATACATAGAGAACTATGAGAAATTCAAGATAATAATTGAAGGGCTACTTTATACATGGAGGATTATGGGGGTGCATTATAATATATGGAGGACTATGTGGTGCAGTATTACATATTGAGTACTATGGGGTGAATAATAATGCATGGAGAACTATGGGAAATGCATTATAATACATGGAGGACTATGGAAGTGTATTCTAATATATGAAGGGTTATGTGGGACCCTTTATACTATTTGGAAGGCTATGTGGGTGCCATTATTGTATTTGGAGAACTATATACAAGGGGGGACAAAGATACAAGCAGGGGATGGGAACGTTTTGTGCTGAGGGAAAAAGGCTCTTTTCCCTCAGCACCCAGCTTTCCCATGCTCTGCTATACATCTTCTCTCAGCACCCAGCTTTCCCATGCTCTGCTATACATCATGTCTCAGCACCCAGCTTTCCCATGCTCTGCTATACATCTTCTCTCAGCACCCAGCTTTCCCATGCTCTGCTATACATCATGTCTCAGCACCCAGCTTTCCCATGCTCTGCTATACATCTTCTCTCAGCACCCAGCTTTCCCATGCTCTGCTATACATCATGTCTCAGCACCCAGCTTTCCCATGCTCTGATATGGGAAAGCTGGGTGCTGAGGGAAAGATGTATAGCAGAGCATGGGGAAGCAGTGTGCCGAGGACAAGATGGATATCAGAAAATGGGAAAGCTGGGTGCTGATAGAGGGATTTCAGATCATGGGAAATCTGGGTGCTGTGGGTAAGAGCCAAGTGTCAGCATCATTATCCTGTACCCCGAGTGTCAGTGTCATTATCCTGTACCCTAAATGTCGATGTACGTGGAGGGGGGCCCAGGTCTGAACTTTGCACCGGGGCCCATCAAACTCTAGTTACGCCCCTGGTCCCTATTGTATAGTGCATTGATGGAGCTGGTTAGTGGGATACAGTGCTGATGACTGAGGGCAGTTCACATGACAGAGAAATGTGTGAATAGTGGTAAATCGAGGGCTGTGGCCAATCTGGAGACCAAATCTTAATACCCTTTCAGAATAGTTTATAATTAGATCTATACGAGAAAACTGAATGTTTTTACATTTTAGCATGCGCTTTACTTTCTTGCTTGTTGTGTGAAATAATAAAGCAATCAAATCTAAATAAATAGATTCCCTGTAAATAGTGTCCCATACCCCCTACATATTATAAACTTGCACCATTTAGTGCCTTTTGTGCGGCACTAAAAGGGTGTTTAACCTAATAAATAAATAATTTTAAAAACTATGTGGGTCCTCCTATTTTTGAGAACTAGCAAAGATAAAGCAGACAGCTGGAGGCTGATGTTAGGCTTGGAAGGTCCATGGTTATTGATATCTTGCTGGCCTAAAATTAGTATCCCACAGCCGCACCAGAAATGGCACATCACATTAGCTGCTCCAATTCTAGCTCTCTTCCCAGCTCTTCCTATTGCCCTGGTGCGGTGGCAATTGGGGTAATGGTAATTGATGTCAGTTGTGTAGTGGTGACGCTCCTAATGTCACCGTTCATCAGTCGTCGGGTCTCATGGAGAGCAGTGTAAGCCGGCAGCGGCTGCAGCTCAATGTCTAAGGAGCCTATTTTGAGGCCTCGTTCTGAAGCTCCATCGCCCTTGATCTATGTAATCGAGGAACGTCATGGGAACCGCTGGACTACGTCGGACCTGGAAACTCTCCTTTCTAATAAATTGGTGAACGAGGGACAGTCTCTTGTTTTTATTTATCTAATTGTATGTCTTTCAGGTTTCCATTTGGGACTCTGTTGGATTCCCTGGACTACGTCGGACCTCTATTGTTTTCTTTTTGGTTTTTTTTTAATGAATTGGTGAACCAG
The DNA here is from genome assembly GCF_048569485.1 of Anomaloglossus baeobatrachus. Lineage (NCBI taxonomy): Eukaryota > Metazoa > Chordata > Amphibia > Anura > Aromobatidae > Anomaloglossus > Anomaloglossus baeobatrachus. The sequence goes on from NC_134362.1 coordinate 208,675,067, forward strand.
AAAAAGTGTCAGTGATTTTTATTTTTAAAAGTTTATTTTTAAAATAAACTACTTTGTGTGTACTTTAGTTTTCTTTTTACTTACCTGGTTAGTAATGGGGGTGTCTTATAGACACCTCTCCATTACTAACACCAGGGCTTGATGACAGCTGTCAATTCATAGCTGATATCCACCCCATAAACCATTACTGTGATTGTCACCACACCAGGGCAGTCGTGAAGAGTTAGGTAGAGCGCCAAAATTGAATCATCTAATATGATGCGCCACTTCTGGAGCGGCTGCGGGCTGCTATTTTTTAGGCTGGGAAGGGCTCAATTTCCATGGACCTTCCCAGCCTGAAAATATCAGCCTGCAGTTGTATGTAGATTTAATTATATAAAAAAATAAAATACAACCAAACTCGCACAAGTCCGGACATATGACTTAATTTATTTGGAAGTATGTATATCGGACTCTAAAAGATCTTTATTACTATGGTCATATATAATGCTGGTCCTGATCATTTCCACTCATGTCTTCCTATTGTTTCTCTTCTGAGGGGGTGGCAGCCGTGTTACCACGAGTGGCATCCAATGAACCAGTCCTGACATGCAGCATGCAGTGTATGTGGCTCTCGTTTGGAATAGATGTTAGCTGCAGTCTACAAGATAATAGCTTTATTTATTGCAATAGCTACTTAAGGCCCCTATTCACATTATAATAATGTGGATATAATAATGTATAATGTCTGACAATACTGGCAGGATTGGCTGAAAGTCTAATGTGCGCAGGGGCCTACTGACTCCACCCAGACTGACGATGACCGTGGAGAGAGGGATCTCCAGGAGATTAGCTGCTGCCAGGGATGTTTCTCCTCTTCCACCAGTCTGTGCCTTGTATCGTTCATGAATATTATTAATGTCAGGATTCTCTTGTGCCGGCAGTGATCTGGCGTGTGACCATAAGTATGTTATTTGCATACAAGCAATCACATGCCGACTAGACGTGCGCAGACTCTCTCAGTGCAAGTCAGTTGAGTGAGGTCGGACACTTAGTCGGAATATGGCCTGAATTATGCAAATTGCATTCATGTGGTCACATGCCTATCCGGTCCCGGCACTGGAGAATCCTGACAGTGTGCGGATTCACAAGTCTGTAGTCACATAGAGTGACTGGAGACTTGAGCCTCCACCCTGGATAACCCCTTTAAATCTGTAACAAATTATTTATTATGCTTTGCTTCTTTAGCACCATCATATTCCTTAGCGCTTTATATACCCCATCCCCTCTGTCCCCAACAGGGCTCACAATCTAAATTCCTATCAGTATGTCTTTGGAGTGTGGGAGGAAACCCAGGACCTCAGCGCTGCAAAGCTACAGTTCCAACCACTGAGCCACCATGTGTCAACCACTGAGCCACCGTGCTGCCCTATATACAGAACAGTGCCAATCACTGAGGCACCGTGCTGCCCTATATACAATACAGTGCCAACCACTGAGCCACCGTGCTGCCCTATATATAATACAGTACCACTCACTGAACCACCGTGCTGCCCTGTATACAATACAGCGCCAAACACTGAGCCACCGTGTTGCCCCTATATACAATACAGTGCCAACCACTGAGCCACCGTGCTGCCCTATATACAATACAGTGCCAACCACTGAGGCACCGTGCTGCCCTATATACAATATAGTGACAACCATTGAGCCACCGTGCTGCCCTATATACAATACAGTGCCAACCACTGAGGCACCGTGCTGCCCTATATACAATATAGTGACAACCATTGAGCCACCGTGCTGCCCTATATACAATACAGTGTCAACCACTGAGCCATAGTGCTGCCCTATATATAATAGTGCCAACCACTGAGCCACCGTGCTTCCCTTATATACAATACAGTGCCAACCACTGAGCCACTCTGCTGCCATATATACAATACAGTGCAACCCACTGAGGCACCGTGCTACCCTATATACAGTACAGTGCCAACCACTGAGGCACCGTGCTACCCTATATACAGTACAGTGCCAACCACTGAGGCACTGTGCTGCCCTATATACAATACAGTGCCAACCACTGAGGCACCGTGCTGCCCTATATATAATACAGTGCCAACCACTGAGCCACCGTGCTGCCCTTATATACAATACAGTGCCAACCACTGAGCCACTCTGCTGCCCTATTTACAATACAGTGCAACCCACTGAGGCACCTTGCTACCCTATATACAGTACAGTGCCAACCACTGAGGCACCGTGCTACCCTATATACAGTACAGTGCCAACCACTGAGGCACTGTGCTGCCCTATATACAATACAGTGCCAACCACTGAGGCACCGTGCTGCCCTATATACAATACAGTGCCAACCACTGAGGCACCGTGCTGCCCTACATACAATACAGTGCCAACCACTGAGCCACCGTTCTGCCAACCACTGAGCCTCCTGTATTATACTCCAGAGCTGCACTCACTATTCTGCTGGTGCAGTCACTGTGTACATACATTACATTACTGATCCTGAGTTACCCCCTGTATTATACTCCAGAGCTGCACTCACTATTCTGCTGGTGCAGTCACTGTGTACATACATTACTGATCCTGAGTTACCTCCTGTATTATACTCCAGAGCTGCCCTCACTATTCTGCTGGTGCAGCCACTGTGTACATACATTACATTACTTATCCTACACTAACGGTAAGGACACACGGCGATTAAAATGGAGCGAGTGGAATGTGATAAATAAAAATCGCATTCCGCTCGGACCAATATTACCCTCTGGGCCCGCTCCCGTGTGCAATTTTTTCTCAGCCTTAATCGGACCGAGAAAACAATGACAGCATTCTTCGGGTGGAATCCGATTAATTTTCACTCTCACCTGTACAAGTCTATGGGTGCGAGAGAAACATCGCATTGCACTTGCATTACAGTGCGATAATCATATCTGCTGATGATGGAGGAGATGGGGAGATTAGTTCCTCCCTTTGCTCCACAGCTGTGATCAGATTGCATGATCTCATCACCGTATAATGACACTCGGCTCACACTGGCAGCAGAGTCGGGGGTCATTAGCATCTCACATCGGATGCTAAACGCCCGAGTGTCTTTAGCCTATCTGTACTTTACAGCCTGTTTCATCCTCCAGAGCTACAATCACATGTTTTCAGCCTTCATAGTGGAATTTTCGCAGCTTCCCTGTTGCTCAGTATCAGTACAGGCGTGGCTGTTGTGATTTGCATTCTGTTTTTTTCTTTTATAGTCTCTTTATATTTATTTGAAAGTAAATGCTCTCCCCATATATAAGGATCTCAGCGGGTTGTACAGGATCTGCATGCAGATGACTATCGCCGTGATGAACAGGAGGACAGTCAAGCAGCTCTGGAGTATAACATTGGATGTAACTCTGGATCAGTACAAGGAAGGTTTATATATATATATTAGTGGAACCTTGGATGCATAATTGGTTCCGGGAGTCTGCTCTTAACCCAAGTTACTCTTATATCAAAGCGAATTTTCCGATAGGAAATGATTGATATACAGACAATTTGTTCCACAACCCAAAAATATTTACTTTATTTATACAAATTTATTACAGTAATACAATATAATTTACGGTATTCATATAAAATTATTACAGTACACTAATACAAAATACTGTACAGTAAAAAACATATAAAACTTTGTTAGCTTACCATAGAATTGTTGGTGTGCGAGAAGTACAGTATAAAGCTGGTGTCACACACAGCGACAACGACGTCGCTGCTACGTCACCATTTTCTGTGACGTTGCAGCGACGTCCCGTCGCTGTCGCTGTGTGTGACATCCAGCAACGACCTGGCCCCTGCTGTGAGGTCGCCGGTCGTTGCTGAATGTCCAGCTTCATTTTTTGGTCGTCACTCTCCCGCTGTGACACACACATCGCTGTGTGTGACAGCGAGAGAGCGACGAAATGAAGCGATCAGGAGCCGGCACTGGCAGCTGCGGTAAGCTGTAACCAGCGTAAACATCGGGTAACCAAGGGAAGACCTTTCCCTGGTTACCCGATGTTTACGCTGGTTACCAGCCTCCGCTCTTGCTGCCAGTGCTGGCTCCTGCACTGTGACATGTGGCTGCAGTATGCATCGGGTAATTAACCCGATGTATACTGTAGCAAGGAGAGCAAGGAGCCAGCGCTAAGCAGTGCGCGTGGCTCCCTGCTCTCTGAACTGTGACATGTAGCTGCAGCACACATCGGGTTAATTAACCCGATGTGTACTGTACCTAGGAGAGCAAGGAGCCAGCGCTAAGCGCGGTTCCCTGCTCTCTGCACATGTAGCACAGCGACGTTATGATCGCTGCTTCTGCTGTGTTTGACAGCTAAGCAGCGATCATAACAGCGACTTACAAGGTCGCTGCTACGTCACCTAAAATGGTGACGTAACAGCGACGTCGCTGTCGTTTAGTGTGAACCCAGCTTAAGGCTAGGTTCGCACACTGCGTCTTTTTGACGCTGCGTTTTTGTGCGTTTTTGGCCGCTAAAAACGCACAAAAACGCACCTGCGTCGAAAAGACGCATCAAAAAACGCATGCGTTTTTGCCGCGATTTGGTGCGTTTTTGGCTGCGTTTTGCTGCGTTTTTGATCTCTGCATTTTTCCAATGCATTGCATGGGGGGAAAACGCAGAAAAACGCAGGAAAGAACGGACATGTCCATTTTTTTTTTTAACTCAAAAACGCAGGTAAAAAAAACAGATGTGTGCGGACAGCAAAAATAAAAACTCATAGACTTTGCTGGGGAAGCAAAGTCCTGCAGTTTTGAGGCCAAAAACGCGCAAAAACGCCGCGAAAAACGCACTGTGCGCACATAGCCTTAAGCAATGTGCTGCACTGGTTAGCAGAAAGAAAGTACAATACTGTATCCACAAATGCAAATTGATAGATATGCTATATAGTCTATACTGCACTGTACAATGGTATACTGCATACACTACACATGTACAGATAAGTTACCTCCAGAGAGGGTCAGAGCGCGGTGAAAGAACAGTTCCAGACATGTGCATGGTGATGATTTGCTCTTATTGCAAAGCATTGCTCTTAAACCAAGTTACACATTTTTTAGAAAGCTTTGCTTGTCTTGCAAAACGCTCTCAAACCAAGTTACTCTTAATCCAAGCTTCCACTATATACATATATATTTCATAATATACCAAGTTGTAAAAATGTTTTGGACGCAGTGTTACGACCTGATGTTCACTTCTGTGGACCCACAAGAGATAAGTTAACCCTGCGTATCACTCCTGCCTTACTGCAATGTTCTGGCGGATAAAAGGAAGTTAGATAACTTGAGTTTCTGGGTCTAATGGGCCACTTTATTTTCTGTAATTTCCGATTACTGACCCCACTGGGATTTTCTTGATGATGCCATTGACCTTATACCACTCTAATTGGACATAATGGGAAGCAAACGTAAGCCCAATCAATTAAGCAGGTGGTTAGGCGTGTCATTTACCGTCATCTGCCGGCCCCTCCACAGCTGCCAGGAAGCAAAACAGAGGGGACAGAAGTAAAGACCGGAACGCTGCACACGCCATTAATATCAATACAGGGCATAGTAAGATTTATTCCATTCAGTTTCTTACACCCTGCTGACCTCGCTGGAACTAAATAACGTTTTGTCTCCTGTGATCTCCGCAGCACCAGCGCTGAGTGCAGCAGCGTGCAGGGGCGAGCGACCAGCCATCAGCAGCGACTGAGCCGCAGAGACATTATAGCTTTACCATGCAAAAGTGATGTAGGAAGGAGAGATCTGCAGCACAAATGGTTCAGCGTAATAAGACGCTGCACAAATAGTGACATCGGGAATGTAAGAGAAATGGCATTTTTCTTTATACTGAAGAAATACTAGACATCTGACACTTAGATATCGATGAGCACATCTGTACCCAGTGGATGTAGTGGCCGTTCTCAGGTGCTGCCACTCGACTCCAATTGAAGTAATAGAAATCAGAGCTGTAGTACCTGAAAGCGGCCACTACACCATGGGTGGTGCTGTGGTTCTCCAGCTCAGTACACTTGGTTGAGTTCTCAGCTGAGCGGTGAGGGGTCCTGGACTTCTGACCCCACTAATCTGACATTTCTGACTGATCCTAAGGCGGGCTTTGCACACTACGACATCGCTGGTGCGATGTCGGTGGGGTCAAATCGAAAGTGACGCACATCCGGCATCGCAGTCGATATCGTAGTGTGTTAATCCTTTTTGATTCGATTAACGAGCGCAAAAGCGTCGTCATCGTATCATCGGTGTAGTGTCCGACATTTCCATAATTTGGCAGCAGCGACAGGTGCGATGTTGTTCCTTGTTCCTGCGGCAGCACACATCGCTGTGTATGAAGCCGCAGGAGCGAGGAACATCTCCTACCTGTGTCACCGCGGCTCACGCCGGCTATGCGGAAGGACTGAGGTGGGCGGGATGTTTACGTCCCGTTCATCTCCGCTCCTATTGGCCGCCTGCCGTGTGACGTCGCTGTGACGCCGCACAACCCGCCCCCTTAATAAGGAGGCGGATCGCCGGCCAGAGCGACGTCGCAGGGCAGGTAAGTGCATGTGAAGCTGCCGTAGCGATAATGTTCGCTATGGCAGCGATCACAAGATATCGCATGTGCGACGGGGGCGGGGACTATCGCGCTCGGCATCGCTACCATCGGCTAGCGATATTGCAGCGTGCAAACTACCCCTAAGAGTAGGTCATCAGTGTTTTAGTCCTGGACAACCCTTTAATTAGGTCTTCTTAATATTGCAAGGCATAGAGGAAACTCTGATTCACACGGGAAGACGAGCGCACACAAGAGGTTAAATACTTTGTCTTTTTGACTTCAGCCTTGAATCTAAGTCTATAAAGTCACATCCAGAGTCGGGGTCTCCCAGACATTAATTACCAAGCAATAAACGTGGACGCTGAAACATGAGCCGTGACCTCCTCATAAGCGCACGGCAATTACTCTGCAGGTAATAAAATGGCTCGTACATTCTTCTCCAACTGACGATGAATTAAGTCCACAGACGTATAGGAGGTCACCTTTAAGTTAATGTACTCTTGGCTTTCTGGGTTGTATTTTTTTCTGGCAGTGATGATGCTGGATTTCAAAAGAACACTAGTAAGTCATTGCTCTGGCATCCCGAGCATCCTTCTAGAGCGCTTTATAGACTAGTAGTACTATAAAGAGCGGTAATGTGTGCGTATAGCGGCACAACTAATGAAAAACTCCGGTACACATGCAAATAGATAAAGATAATGGAAACCACAGCAGCCACAAGAAATCGCCGCGTCACTGCGGATCCTCTGAAGTGCTGGCTAAATGCCCTGTATGTAATGGAGCGGTGGTGCTCAGCCCTCCATTCATTGTCTATGGGACTGCCTGAAATATCCGAGCACTGTATAGAGAAAAGGCGGAGTATGTGCTCTGTACAGGTCACTGTGACTGCTGGGAAGACCCTGGGAATAACCCTTTAAACCCTTTCAACGCTTTAATACAGATTCAATACATTATCATGACAGGCTGAAGAGCACTTGACATTTGAATATGAACTGCCGAGGAGTGAACATCAAGATGGAAAAAAATGAGCTCAGAGCTGTCATCAAATACCTCTGCTTGAAAAAAATGACTACCAAAGACATACACAGCGACTTAGTGGAAACATTGGGGGACTCTTCTCCTCCATATTCCACAGTTGCACGCTGGGCCAAGGAATTTAAGCTGGGAAGAACATCGACGGAAGATGAACATCGTGAAGGACGCCCATCCACGTCCTTCAATGAAGAAAACGTGAAAAAAGTTGAAGAAGTTGTATTGGCAGATGGAAGAGTGACTATCAGGCATGTAGCTGAGGTCACAGGGATCTCATATCCTTGCAAAAGAATTGCATATGAGAAAGGTAGTTGATATTTCAATAGCAAATCTCGAAAAGTTCCTAGCAGACAAGGAGAATTTTTTGTCACATTTTTTGACCATGGACGAGACCTGGATCCACCACTTTGATCCCGAAACTAAACAACAATCGATGACATGGAAACGAGCCGACGAACCGACGCCGAAGAAATTCAAAGTGTCAAGCTCAGCAGGGAAGGTTATGGCGTCCGTTTTTTGGGACGCTGAAGGAATTATTATGGTGGACTATTTGGAGAAGGGAGCCACTATTACGGGCTTCTACTACGCAGAACAAATAAGAAGATTGCGGGAGGCTATCAAGGAGAAAAGGCGCAGCAAACTGCGGGCTGGAGTGCTGTTTCACCAAGATAACGCGTCGGCTCACAAAGCTGCAGTTGCCATGGCAACCATTCAAGAAGCGGGCTTTGAACTGGTGGAACACCCCCCCCCCCCCCTATTCGCCAGATCTAGCCCCCAGTGACTTCTTTCTCTTTCCTCGCCTCAAGGAACACCTCCGGGGCAAGAAATTTGACGACAATAGCGACGTGATAACCGCTGTTGGGGATTTTTTTAAGGGTCAAGATCAAGAATTTTTTTCGAAGGGAATTCTAAGTTTAGAAAATGTATAGACTTGTTAGGAGACTATGTAGAAAAATATATATATTTTTTTTAATATATTCATTGTGTTTATTATTGATTATCATTACTTTTGGATCGCCCCTCGTAACTGTCATTTTAAGTTTATTTCATTACATTTACAAAGATGCACGCTCACTATCATGATCTCGCCCCGGGGAAACGCGTTGCAATCAATAACAGCCGAGATCGTGGCTTCTACTTTGTCAGTAATGATGTCATTGAGGCTATGTGCACACGCTGCAGATTTGGTGCAGAACTGTTCTGCACACAGTGGCAAAAAGCGACAAAACCGGATGCAGTTTTGGTGCGGTTTTGACTTTGTTTTTTTTTTGGGGCCATCAAGAACATCAATGAATTGAAGTCAATGGGTGAAAAAAACGCTGCTAAACCTGATCAATAATTGGCATGCTGCATCAAAATCTGCACCAAAACCACACGGAAAAAAAAAGCACCGTGTGCACAGCAAGTGTAAGATCCCATAGACTTTGCAGCTTCAGGAGAGGCATGCAGATTTTGATGCATATATGGAAAAAAACTGCGACAAGAGTGTGCACAGGGCCTGATACTCGGAGTTGTGATGTCTTTGCTCATTTGCTTCATTTTTGTTGAAGAAAACTTTCTGAATAAATGAGTGTTTTGTGTTTTTTTGTTTGTTTTTTTTTCCTCCAGAGCTGATTGTTTACAGCCTAATGTTATTGTCAGAACGACAAATCATGGCAGGAAATTGTGAACCCCCCCAACTCTTAAAAAGCAAAGATGAAAAGTCTTCCAATAAACCGCAGGATGCTTTACTCTGCTGGAAAAATAATACAGACAAGGTTAAAGCTCCAAAGCAGATAGTAAAAATAACCCACTGCGGAGAGAGCGAGCTACCAAAAAAACGCATTAACCCCTGCAGTCACAGGGGTTCACTTACTTATGCAAGTCCCCCTGTACACCAAGCTGCATTTTCTCTGTCTACTGCGTTTCTGACCCAGCTTTCTAGTGTTCACCATTTGTCAGCCTCATTGTTGATTGTTTGACGCTTATGTTCAGTGAATATCTGAGTGACTGAACCTGTGTCGCGCCCAGGGATATGGGGCACTCGGTCCCGAGCAGTTTGTATCTTGGGAATGTCACTGTGGTGGCCGTTGCCCAGTTCTGTGCCCTGGGCTCTTTTTGTAATGGGGGTGTATTTACAGGGCATTTAGGTTAGTGTTCATACGTGACACCACTTGCGGTGTTGCGGCTATATAGAGGGACCCGCCGCTGCAGAACTCCACTACTGGGGCTCGTGGTAATTGCAGCCTGGGTCGTAGGCCCTCTGCAAGTAGGGCCGGGACCCAGAGGATGGGTGATGTGACGGGCGTCGAAAGAAGGTATTCCACACAGAAGTTTCATGCAGCTAGTTATTACTGTTGGTTGGTGGTAACTGGTTACCCAAGGCCGGTTGGTTTCACCTCCAGGTCCCCTTCGTCCCAGTGCCGGTGTAGTAATCTGGTACCTTCTTCCACTGCACCTGTCTCTGGTAAATGGGTCCCCGTGGCGTAGAGCAACTGTGAGTCCCTGTTCGGTGTTTTTTCCACTTCTGTCCGCCTGACGGTAGCGTGAACCCTGTGGGGTTGGAGTCTCTGGTCCTGTCCCCGGTTCTCCCTTTGCTACTGAGTCTTCGTATTTTTAGGGTCAGTGAGGTCCTTGATTGTCCCCTCGCTGTGCAGGTGTTAACAGGTCGACTTGAAGCTCTTTCCTGTCCTAGGGTCCTGTACCGCATCGGTGCGTAGTTCCGGGAGTACTCCACCGGCAACTACTCTCCTGGGTACCAGGTTACTGTGAACCCCGCGTCAGAACGTCTCCTCACGTCCACCTTCACTCCTCTCTTACTGACTACTTTCTCCTGACTGTCCATAGTCTGCCCCTCCCACCTGGTCAACTAGTGGACTGGACTGGCTCCACCTCTAGGCGGCCATCCATTGGTCCCACCCTAGCTTTGCACCATTGTATGGGGGATTGTTGGGGAAAACTGGGATTACCTGGGGTTTGTGTATGTTACCGGCACTGGTCTCCCGGGGCCCTAGGGGGTAGACCTCGCATCCTTGTGGGGATGCAGAACCTGGTAGCACCCTGATGGGTTCCGGGGCGCTACACTTCTACACCACTACTCTCGTTGGAGCAGAGAAATTTTGGGTTGTGGAGGTGACCCCTTATCCCAGGGCTTACTGGACTCCTTGGGGCGACCCATTCTGCTCTCATTGCTTATGAATGGAGATTGTTTGGATGCTCGACTTTATGCATTTATATCACTAGGAGTGACGAAAGTTATCAAACCCAATAATAAGGAAGGACCGTGCACCTCCGTATAGAGTGCATTTACACTGGGCTTCATTTTCAAATTGACTTTTTCCTGATTATCGCACCTTGTAAACAGCTCATCTATCCCCCATCGAATGAGCAATAATTATTTTTAAGCTTGTTCAGAAATCATTGTTCTCAGCAGTGCATCATGTAAGCGAGAGGTGTAATGATACTCTGTGCACAGAACGATCCTGGAGATGATCAGTGCACATGGAAGTGCGGTCAGCCATTGTAAACAGCCGCTTATACGTACAATGTCAATCTGCAGTCGTTTAATGGTGGAGACTGGAAATGTCCCACATGAGTCGACCACCTGAGATTGGGACCTTTTCTTATTCTATGCATACGATTGCAAATTGTCTCTTCAGGGAGGAGGGAGAGAAACTCTAGCGCCACCTATTGGAAGTAGCAATCCTAAAAGGCAAAGTGACTGTCCAACGAGCCTTGTCATATGACGTAGGTTTATGCCAAATTAGAACTTCAATTTGCAGACACGGTGTTTCGGGGTGATTGCCCCTCATCAGTGCAAAGTATGAGATCTGATCTGGCTGTATGAGAAGCTATAATGGGGTCTAAGGGGAAAACTTTTCTCCTTGCGGAGACTGGCAAACCAATCTGGCTGCCAATAAGGCATCTTATAGCTGCAGTGCTCCTCTGGGAAATATACAATTTGTCTCATCAGTGAGGAAGCTTCTCACACAGCCAGATCAGGTCTCATACTTTGCACTGACGAGGGGCAATCACCCCGAAACACCATGTCTGGAAATTGAGGTTCTGATCTGGTATAAATCCCAAGTTCTATGACAAGGCTTGTTGGAGAGTCACTTTTGACTTCTAGAGGTGGCACTAGAGTTCGACTCCTTCCTCCCTGAACAGACAATTTCCCAGAGGAGCATTGCAGCTATAAGACTCCTCATTGGCAGCCATATTATTATTAGTCTTTTTCAAAAGACTTATTAGAATTAAGGGAAGCAAATCTCCAATCGAAGCCGTAAACGGAGTAAAGCCTCCATTTTATTCAGACAGTTATGTAATCGATGTTCCTTCCACTTATTGGAAAGCTTCTGGTCACAACATTCATTCCTTTTAGGCTTCAATTTTGTCCTCATCCCTTCACAATTTGCAGTGAACCTCTGTGAAATAACCAGGGCCCAATCCTATGACATTCCCTGTAAAATATTCCATTTTCCACGGCCTCACTGCTATGGTTCCAGACCATTAAAGTTGACACCAGGAACTGCCTCTGTCGAGTGAAATGTTTGACTCATCGGATAATGCATCAGTGACTGTAGCCAAAGCAGTGATACACAAAGCGAATGTGTCCGGCACGCTTTGCGAGGAAACGCTGTTTGTAGGACGTCCTTACACTCATTAACTGTCTCTGCCTGTGAGGCGGCGCGGTGACAGCCCGTGGGTGTCACATAGGGAACAAGCACTGAGTCCTGGGCGGTTGCCTGTGCCGCGTCTCACTCCACCACTGCCCAACAGGAGCAACGCAGGGGGAATCGTAAACTTGCCAAATCTTATTACAGCCTTTAACTAGTGCATTTTTTTCCATCACTAATTGATTACCGAAAGAGAACTTATCAAATAAAAAACAACAATCTGCATTACAAATTGGAACTGATTCTCACTAATGATCGTTACTCTACAGCAGCAGTGCCCAACCTGCGGGGAAAGAGCCAGCGTGACCCGTGAGGCCGTTCTCTGCCATCTCTGCACTTACATATCTGCTACTTCCCTTCTGTTCACTACTAAAGATTAAATGCAGATTTCGCTATCATAACTGGGACATAACTTGTCTGCTACAGTAGAGATCACGGTGCGTGCATGTTTACATCTTAGGCTAGGTTCACACTTCCGTCAATTTGTATCAGTCACAATCCGCAGCTCTGGTAAACAACGGAATCCGTTTGGTGGATTCTGTTGTTTCCCATAGACTTATATGAGCGGCGGATTGTGACTGATGCTCTTGCGTTGCATTCTCCGCCCGATTGATTAGTCGTGGAACGACTGATCGTCGGGCGGCAGAAACGCAGCTTGTAACGTTTTTTGAGCAGCGCAATCCGTATGTTTTCACTGCACATGCTCATCGGCGGCCAAACGATCAGCTGATCACCCGGCCACCGGCTATTGTGAACGATCAGCTGATCTCTCAAATAAGCCGGCGGACGGCTTCTGTGAGCGATCAGCTGATCTCCCGGCGGCCGGCTTCTGTGAGCGATCAGCTGATCTCCCGGCGGCCGGCTAATGAAAGCGGTCAGCTGATCTCCCAGCGGCCGGCTAATGAGAACGATCAGATGATCTCCCGGCCGCCGGCTAATGAGAGCGATCAGCTGATCTCCCTGCGGCCGGCTAATGAGAGCGATCAGCTGATCTCCCGGCGGCCGACTAATGAGAGCGATCAGCTGATCTCCCGGCGGCCGGCTAATGAGAACGATCAGATGATCTCCCGGCCGCCGGCTAATGAGAGCGATCAGATGATCTCCCGGCCGCCGACTTTTGAGAGCGATCAGCTCATCTCCCGGCCGCCGGCTAATGAGAGCGATCAGCTGATCTCCGGCCGCCGGCTAATGAGAGCAATCAGCTAATCGTTCACAATAGCCGGCCGCCGGACGGAATCCGCTTTCTCATCCAATACTTGTCATGCGTTGTACAATGCATCAGTCACAAGCATCAAGCAACGCATGTGACTGATGCAAAACAATGGAAATTTAAACCTAGCCATAACCCTGAAGTGCAGAATGAGCCGTGAACTCTCATCCTCCAAAAAAGTAAAAGGGAGCAAATACTTCTCAGCTGTTTATGACAAATACTGTCGGGTGACACACAATGCCCCTTCAGGTTTTTATGCAATCTTACAATGGTCCAAAAAGCATTGTGCATCTCTGCTCTGGGGGTTGATGCAAAGTTATTATAATACCCGGCTCATGTAAGGTTAAGACCTCGCTGTTTATGCATCAAAACATTACTACTTCTTACAAGAATGCTTACAGGCACAAATAGAGGTACGTCTAATCCAATCACACCCCCTCTAGTGATTGCTGCAGCCAATTATTGGCACTACGGGTCCGACAAAAACGCAACTTTTCCAGCTCAATGACGTCAATGACGTCCTTTAGAAATCTAATTGAGCCGAGATCTCAATCCATGCATGTAACATCACCTTCGCTGTTATATTGAGGACCGCCAGAACATCTACACTCATGCCACCCCTGGCAAGCAAGACACCGGCGCACAATGTTAAACAGAAGGGCGGTCACTCGTAGTGACCTGTTTCAGACACCAGAGGTAGGCGGAGGGACTGGGGACGGAGCCAAAGACCCTACACACAGTCCTAGCCCGTGCACCTAAATCTTATTACCCAAAATCTGCAAACCGGATTTAAGAACAACCACAAAGCGGATTTCTTCACTAAAGGTATCGAGTTAATCTGTATAACAGCGCCTCTTCCTAAATCGTGCTGATAGGTTCTCTTAAAATGTATGAAGAAAATAGCTAACCAAAGTTGAAAAATTCCAATTTTTACTTAATAGCTCGGACAGTGAATACGAAATACATTTCTTAGCAGGAGGCGGCAAACAGCACAAGGAGAAGTTCCTCAAGAGCGTGCGCTCCTCCGAGAAGCATGGGGGAGGGCATTTATAATTAAAACCGTTAATTAGCAAAACATTCTGTAAATGTCTTAACTGTGCAACAGAGGAAGTATTACTGTATTAATGATGTTTATATTACCTGCTACTGATTTTGTGATTTACATTCTTTCTAAATGATTAAAGGGGTTGTCCGACATTAGCTTAACAAAAATGTTTGAGTTTATCTGTGCTGTATTGTCATATAAATCACACCTACATTGTTATTTTTTGTTTTCTAACTTTTGTTCCTCTTGAATTATACCTTTATTCTCTGCAGCTTCTTGTTTACATTCAGCTCTAGCAAACTGACCACTTCCTGTGCAAAACCTCCCAGTCACAGCTGTCACCACCCACCCCAGTGTCCAGCCCCACCCCAGTGTCCAGCCGCACCCTCTGCCCGCCCCCTGCACACATTCCCTGTCAGTATATTCTTCCCCAGCACCTGACCTGGTATCACTACAGCATTGCAAATAACAGCCCCACATCGGACTCTGCACCGTACACGCACACACATGGCTCTGAACCGTACACGCACACACATGGCTCTGCACCGTACACGCACACACATGGCTCTGCACCGTACACGCACACACATGGCTCTGCACCGTACACGCACACACATGGCTCTGCACCGTAAACGCACACACATGGCTCTGCACCGTACACGCACACACATGGCTCTGCACCGTAAACGCACACACATGGCTCTGCACACGCACACATATGGCTCTGTACCTCACACGCACACATATGGCTCTGCACCGTACACGCACACACATGGCTCTGCACCGTACACGCACACACATGGCTCTGCACCGTACACGCACACACATGGCTCTGCACCGTACACGCACACACATGGCTCTGCACCGTAAACGCACACACATGGCTCTGCACCGTAAACGCACACACATGGCTCTGCACCGTAAACGCACACACATGGCTCTGCACACGCACACATATGGCTCTGTACCGCACACATATGGCTCTGTACCGCACACGTACACATATGGCTCTGTACCGCACACGCACACACATGGCTCTGCACCGTACACGCACACACATGGCTCTGCACCGTAAACGCACACACATGGCTCTGCACACGCACACATATGGCTCTGTACCGCACACGCACACACATGGCTCTGCACCGTACACGCACACACATGGCTCTGCACCGTACACGCACACACATGGCTCTGCACCGTACACGCACACACATGGCTCTGCACCGTAAACGTACAGACATGGCTCTGCACCGTACACGCACACACATGGCTCTGCACCGTACACGCACACACATGGCTCTGCACCGTAAACACACACACACATGGCTCTGCACACGCACACATATGGCTCTGTACCGCACACGCACACACATGGCTCTGCACCGTACACGCACACACATGGCTCTGCACCGTACACGCACACACATGGCTCTGCACCGTACACGCACACACATGGCTCTGCACCGTAAACGCACACACATGGCTCTGCACCATACACGCACACACATGACTCTGCACCGCACACGCACACACATGGCTCTGCACCGTACACGCACACACATGGCTCTGCACCGTACACGCACACACATGGCTCTGCACCGTACACGCACACACATGGCTCTGCACCGTAAACGCACACACATGGCTCTGCACACGCACACATGGCTCTGCACCGCACACGCACACACATGGCTCTGCACCGTACACGCACACACATGGCTCTGCACCGTACACGCACACACATGGCTCTGCACCGTAAACGCACACACATGGCTCTGCACACGCACACATATGGCTCTGTACCACACACGCACACACATGGCTCTGCACCGTAAACGCACACACATGGCTCTGCACCGTACACGCACACACATGGCTCTGCACCGTAAACGCACACACATGGCTCTGCACACGCAAACATATGGCTCTGCACCGCACACGCACACACATGGCTCTGCACCGTACACGCACACACATGGCTCTGCACCGTACACGCACACACATGGCTCTGCACCGTACACGCACACACATGGCTCTGCACCGTACACGCACACACATGGCTCTGCACCGTAAACGCACACACATGGCTCTGCACCGTACACGCACACACATGGCTCTGCACACGCACACACATGGCTCTGCACCGTACACGCACACACATGGCTCTGCACCGTAAACGCACACACATGGCTCTGCACCGTACACGCACACACATGGCTCTGCACCGTAAACGCACACACATGGCTCTGCACACGCACACATATGGCTCTGCACCACACACGCACACACATGGCTCTGCACCGTACACGCACACACATGGCTCTGCACCGTACACGCACACACATGGCTCTGCACCGTAAACGCACACACATGGCTCTGCACCGTACACGCACACACATGGCTCTGCACCGTACACTCACACACATGGCTCTGAACACGCACACACATGGCTCTGCACCGTACACGCACACACATGGCTCTGCACCGTACACGCACACACATGGCTCTGCACCGTACACGCACACACATGGCTCTGCACCGTACACGCACACACATGGCTCTGCACCGTACACGCACACACATGGCTCTGCACACGCACACATATGGCTCTGCCAGCCCCCCCATCCCCATCCCCATAGGGAACACATGTGGAGTACATACTCACCTGTCCTCGGTCCCCGCCGCTCCTGCACGTTCGTGCGCTGTCTGTGCTCTGTTCAGCACAGTAGTGACGTCACCGCTGTGCTGCAGATTGCACAGACAGCCGGAGGGACAGTGATGAGCAGCAGCGCTGCGCTGCTTCTCATCAGCACTTTCAAATGTACTGGCATCGGTGATCTGTGATGCCGGTACATTTGAATGTGCGATCCTGGGCAGGGGGCCCGGTGCTGGAGCTGACACCACGGCAGCTGCCGCCAGGCCCCGCCCCCAGGTCACGGACCCCCACAGCAGTGCAGGGGGAGGTTACTGGAGGTGCGGGGGAATGTGTGGGAGGGTGCAGGGAAGGGGGCGGTGACTCCTCGCACTGTAGACACCCAGCAGGGAGGTGACATGCTGCTCCACATTTGCATGTCAACATGGCCCTGCCCATGTAGACGTGCAAAGACCGGAAGCAGCAAAATCGCGGCAGGAGCGGTCACATGACCGCTCTGAGCCGGGGGAGAGGGGCTGACAGCGGGGCAGGTAAGTGGTCTCTATCTACTTACCTGCCCCAATGTAGCCCAATAGGGAAATAAAAAAAAAAGTCAAAGAAGCCGGATAACCCCTTTAAATACTCTAAACAGGAATAATGGAACTTTCATCTACTGCAATCCTTTCTTGCCATTGAGCTGCAGTCGTCTGCTCAGGACTATCGCTCTGCAATTAATGTCTGCTAACTGTCTGTGTCTTTCCTCTCAATCATGTCCGGAGGTTTGTAATTGTGGAAACTTCGGTTAAGGAATAAATAACCATTAACTTGGAACTAATCTATCAGCGCCATTCGTCCAATCAATTCTGAGCTTCAAAGGCTTATTTTGGACATTCTACGTCTGAGAAAAGCTGTATTAATATGTAGCAGTAGGGTCTGGTTTCCAGACATGAGATCTGAATTCTGTCTTGTCCCACTAAAAAAAAGGAAAAACATCCATTTGTAGAGTTTGCCACGCCACGGAATCCGGGTCCAGAGACAATACTAGAGGAGGGGAAAACGCAGTGATATCATTTTCCGAGAAAGAGCTGGCGACGGTCCTGCCAGTTTTGAGACCACCCATGTGAGGGAGCTGCACTTCCAATGTTAGGGGAGCTGCTTTGTATAAGCAGTTTATGTGGGGTAAAATTAGAAAGATGTATTTTTTTCAAGCGTCTGGTCCTGATATTCTTTCTATAGGGGGCAGTATTGTAATTCCTTTTTATACTTTGGGTTCATCAACTTTAAAGGGGTTTTTATTCAAGATAATATAAATACATGTAAAATAATATGTATTAATCCTTTTACTTCCCCCATTTCCAGTGATGTGCTTGTGTATACCATGTGATCCCCACCTTTTGGACAAACGAGTTAGTCTGTGCTGCGCTCACTTCCTGTCGGTTGCTCGTTTGGTCCAAAGGCGGGGAGAAGGAAGCCAGCGCTGATTGGACAAGATTGGCGCAACCCCACCTGACCCCCGGAACGGAGAACCCGGACACCGTTGGAAGCACGCTAGGACAAGGGCTGACTATAGGCTGTATTATTTTACCTGAGGGAAACGTGTGGAAGCAGAAAGGATTGTCCTAGTAGTGTACAACCCCTTTAATTTGCTTACAATGGTGTTGTTTCAAAAGCTTTTTTTTTAAGGGGATTTTACACGCAGCGATATCGCTAGCAATATCGCTGGTGAAAGCACCCGCCCCCGTCGTTTGTGCGTCACGGGCAAATCGCTGCCTGTGGTGCACAAAATCGTTAGGAGCCGTCACATGGACTTACCTGCCTAGCGACGTCGCTGTTGCCCGCGAACCGCCTCCTTTCTAAGGGGGCGGTTCGTGCGGCGTCACTAAGCGGCCGCCCAATAGAAGTGGAGGGACGGAGATGAGCGGGACATACCGTATTTTTCAGACCATAAGACGCACTTTTTTCCCCCCAAATGTTGGGGGAAAGTGCGGGGTGCGTCTAATGGCCAGAATGTAGGGCATGGCTGCGGGGAATTGAGGGTGCTGCGAAGGAGCGCATCATCGGGGGCACGAGCAGGCTGCAGCAGCGCCTGCCGTGACTACGTGGGCCCGCTCATTACATATGCACGCCCATCCTCCCGCCCATCTCTCAGCGCTGAAGCCGGCACTGACAGATGGGCGGGGACGCGAGCATAATTAACAACCGGCCGTGATCACCCCTGGCAACTACAGCCTGGAGTGATCATGTGCGGTTGTATTCACTGCCCCCCGCACATCATCATCAGCGCAGGGCGCAGTGAATCAATGTACTCACCGTTTCCCTGCAGCACTGCGATGTCCTCCAGTCTGCCGGCCGCGGCTGTATGGAAACTAGCAGGGCTCACAGCGATGACGTCATCGCTGTGCGCACGTGTGTCCACATAGCCGCGCCGCCAGACTGGAGGACATCGTGATGCTGCAGGGAACGTGGCCGGCTCAACACTGCGCTGCCGGCTCAGACAGGAGGAGGAGAGACGCTGCGTGGAATGAGGAAAGGTGAGTATAAACGTTTATTTATTTTTTTGTGTGCCACAGGATGGGGGTATATGAGCAGGATGATGGGGGTATATGAGCAGGATGATGGGGGTATATGAGCAGGATGATGGGGGTATATGAGCAGGATGATGGGGGTATATGAGCAGGATGATGGGGGTATATGAGCAGGATGATGGGGGTATATGAGCAGGATGATGGGGGTATATGAGCAGGATGATGGGGGTATATGAGCAGGATGATGGGGGTATATGAGCAGGATGATGGGGGTAATTGAGCAGGATGATGGGGGTATATGAGCAGGATGATAGGGGTATATGAGCAGGATGATGGGGGTATATGAGCAGGATAATGGGGGTAAATGAGCAGGATGATGGGGGTATATGAGCAGGATGATGGGGGTATATGAGCAGGATGATGGGGGTATATAGCAGGATGATGGCGTATATAGCAGGATGGGAGCACATACCAGGATGGCAGTATATAGCAAGATGGGGCTATACCAGGATGAGGGACATAAATATATACACAAGGCCGGAAGATCATTACCAGGATGGGGTACCTTAGTAGAGAATTTGGGGACATTACCCCCATAACAGTGTCAGCAGCAGATCCTCGCCCCATAACAGTGTGTCATAACCACATTTTTTGCTTAAAGTTTTATTTTCCTATTTTCCTTCTCTAAAACCAGGGTGCGTCTTATGTTTCGGTGCGTCTTATAGTCCGAAAAATACGGTAACACCCTGCCCATCTCCTTCTTTCCGCATTGCCGGCGGCCGCAGGTAAGCTGCAGTTCGTCATTCCCGAGGTGTCACACGCAGCGATGTGTGCTGCCTCAGGAACGACGAACAACCTGCGTGCTCAACAATCAACAATTATTTAAAATGGAACGACGTGTCAACGATGGACAATAAGGTGAGTATTTTCCATCGTTAATGGTCGTTCCTTGCTGTCACACGCAACGACGTCGCTAACGATGCCGGATGTGCGTCATGGAATCCGTGACCCCGGCGATATATCATTAGATCTGTCGTTGCGTGTAACGGGGCTTTTAGTCCCATTCAGAGACCTGGGATGAACTGGACGTGCCCGTGTATGAAGGGATCAATAGAAGTAGCTGCATGTATCAGTCAGCCCCAGCTTTATATCCAAGTGGCAATTATGTTGACATATATTTTTCACCATTTATATCTCATTTCTCCTCATTTTAGGATAATTTCTCCGTGGTATATTTTCTGTCCACATAGTTGTTAAAATCAAGAATATTTTTATCCGAAGAAAGAATCTGATAGTTACACTAGATCTTCACAGGACATCAGGATTTGATGCCTGTTGCGTCCCATGAATGGGAACAACCTGTTGTATATATTTCTTGCATTGCATATTTTTCCTCTTATCAGGAAATTCCATATTGTTACTAGGTAGATTTAGACTGTATGAAGTTTGCCCTATGTTCCTCCCTTAGTTGGCTTCTGTATAGAATGCTCCTCCCTTTCTTCCTCAGTTTAGTCTAGAGAGGAACCATTGCTGGAAACACATGTCTACAACCCTGTACAGATTATTCCTTTTCACCTGCCTTTACTTTGTATTTAATACAAGATTCTAGAAGAAAACTACAGCGTTTCTCCTGGTCTTTCTACAAGTCATCGTTTGGCTGAGTTAAAACTATCTGTTGATGCTTTGAAGTGTGAGTACAATCATACAGTTATCTAAGGGACTGATAATTAGAGCGGTTGGGATTCACAGCTTCTAGGAAGAGACAGAATAATGCCTACTGGATTTGAGCGCTGTGAACCACATTTACCTGCCGGCGTCTCCAACTCCTCTTTTGATTAGCCGGCCCGGCACGCTGTTATTGTTGCCACGTTGGCTGATCTGATGAGGGAACAGGAAAGCCATCCGGTAGTAAGAGGTTTGCAGTGCTCGGATATGGTCGGTCGGCGGAGCAGGGTCCTGTGGATCGGTCCACTAGGCTTTACTAATTATGCACTGACTAGTGCACTCAATAATGGCCTTAATTATTTATTTTATTATTTATGTTCCCAAAATATTAAACTGACTGCATAATACTGTATTTCCCAATACATTTTACAAGATTAGACAATGGAGAAACCCTGAGAAATCTGTTACTCCATGTGAAGAGGCTGAGAATGAAGTCATCGCGTCTCCCTTACCTGATGATGTACGGTCCAGGTCTCCACGAGGAACCGGGCGCTTAACGACGATGTCTAGAACAAAAGGAAAAACCTGTTAAAATCGAGTGAGAAAATTTCTCGTCTCCCTGCAGAGTTTCTCGCCTATAGTGAGGCTTATTATAGCTAAAAATAGATGTGGAGATTAGAGATGAGGAGCTGACGGGCCAGATCACTCAGTTTTGTTTGGCTCACGAACATGAAATAAACTGCTCGTAAAATGATGCACAGTGCTGCATCTTCAAAGGCAAACTCTGGAAAGTAAATAGATCTGAACTTTCAGCCTTTTGCTTTGTAATCCAGCAGAGACCAACGCCGTCCAACATATGTGGAGGCAGATTGACCTTAATTATGAGCCGGTGTTGTACTATGCTCAGAGTCGCACCGATTCCTGACTCGTGGGTCACTGATCAGCTGACAGAATATTCTACAAAGGTGCATCCCAACTTTGCTGAATCCGTTTCTCCATTGAAGTCTGATGCAAAGCTGATCCGCAAAACTATTTGTAAAACATTAATTCATCTATTTCTTTATCTTTTGTAATATAACTACCGTATTTTTCGGATTATGAGATGCACTTTTCCTCCCAAAAACTTGGGAGGAAAGTGAGGGGTGCGTCTTATAGTCTGAATGTAGCTTACCGGGGTGGTAGAGAGGGGTTGCAAGAGGTGGGGTGAATGCTGTGGCAGCTGCGTGGGGGTCTGCGGCAGCTGGTTCGGGGTCTTCAGCGGCTGTGTAAAGTCTGCGGAAGCTGTGCTGGGGCGGCTGTGTGGGGTCTCCGGTGGCTGGAGCGGCTGTACGGGGTCTCCGGCAGCTGGTGCTGGGACAGCTGTGCGGTGTCTTCGGCAGCTGGTGCGGGGGAAGCTGTGCGGGGTCTCTGGCGGCTAGTGCTGGGGCGGCTGTGTGGGGTTTCCGGCAGCTGGTGTGGCTGTGCAGGGTCTCCGGCAGCTGGTGCTGGGACAGTTGTGTGGTGTCTCTGGCAGCTGGTGCGGGGAAAGCTGTGCGGGGTCTCCGGCGGTTGGACTAGCGCTGCAGGGTGGGCGGTGAATACTTCAATCAATGGCGCCCGGAGTCGGCGCATGCGCAGATGGAGCTCTCGGCTCAAGCTGTCATCTGCTCATGCGCCACCTCCGGCCCATTGATCTCCCAGCAACAGACTTAGGAAAATGGTGCCAGGATGTGGTGCTTGCGCAGATGAGATATCGGCTTGCCATTGAGCCTAGAGCTCAATCTGTGCTGACTCCAGGTACCATTTCTTTCAAGCCCTCGCAGTCTGAGCCCCAGCACAGCTGCACCAGCACAGCTGCACCAGCACAGCTGCCCAAGCCGCCGCAGCCCGAGCCACAGCCCCAGCATAGCCTATAGTTTTTGGGACAACCACCGCCACTTATACGACGACAGGTTTGGTCAGGGGTCACCATTTTCCCCTTCCCTTTCCTATCGCTGGCCCTTGCCCCCCCCGATCACCCTAGATAGATTCCGCAGCTATGCGCCAAGCAGGATACCTACCTGAACCTGAACTGGGCCCTAGGCAAGGCACGGATGGGATGAGCTCTAGTCACCCCCACTAAGCTCTAAAGAAGACACAGGGAATACAAACAGGGGGAAGTAAACAAATTACTTATCTCCAAGAAGACTCAGGGAGAAGAACAGCAACATTGTTTCTTCAGAAGACTACAAGCTGACTGCTTGCATCCAAGGGCTGTATAGGAATAGAACTCTATCACCAGCAAACCCCAAGGGAAAATGAGTATTTAAGGACACAAGAGGAAGTGATGATGATTAGCAGCTAAAAGGTGAGATATCCGCAGATTACTAAAATGAAAGGGATTAACCCCAAGCAGAGAAGATACATATGATATAATTTACACCACAGCAGGAAGAATAGAAGGTCAGGGAGATGTTTGTGCAGCCAAATGCTGCGACCTTCTACAACCCGAGACCACAGCACTGTGTCAACCATGACTCACCCATGACACTTGCTTTCTCAGGACTCTTATAGGCACCTGACTGGTAAAAGAAAACTGTCAGGGCTAAAATGCTAAGCGACCTTGTAATGTAACCGATCCATCACATCCCATGAGGTTTATACAAAGCTTCAGTAACACCTGTCACTTCAAGTCAGACACTGATTTACTAATAGAAGATGGATCTACGATATCCAAATATCTTCATCGCATATTACTGTATCCCAACAGATTTCACCCGTCAAGTGGTTCATCAGAGGGTAAAAATGGCCAGTAGCCGAGCACTGACGATTAGGCTGTATCTCCTCACTAGTCTCATGAGTCTTTCCAGCTTCCCTAGCGGAGATGTTGGAAGAGGTAAAGATTGAGACAGTGGAGATTTATCTCCAAATCCTTGTGTTTCAGGGGCGATAGGGCGAGTGCTCGTGGATGGGAAGTCAGAAGAGATGGCGGCCTGCCGGACAAATGTTCTTTTTTTTTTTTTTTTAAATTTTTGTTCAATAATTTCCTTCATATCACTTTTTTGTAACCACTCGTGGATCAGTCGAATTTAGAATTTGCACAATTGAATTGTAACCTTACAAGTTAAGGCCCCGTTACACATAGCGATGTCGTTAGCGAGATCGCTGAAACGTCACAGGTTTTGTGACGCAACAGCGACCTCGCTAGCGATCTCGCTACATGTGACACATAGCAGCAACCGCCCCCTTGCTGTGATATCGCCAATCGTACGTGAACGTCCTGGTTCATTTTTTGATGGTTGGTGTCCCGCTGGGCAGCATGCATCGCTGTGTTTGACGCTAGAACAACGAGCAACCTCGTTGGCGACTCGCTTGGGTGGAAACACTACACCTCTAGTAGTAGAAGTACCGAGCATGGTAGTGCCCGCTCATCACTAGTTACGAGTACCAAGTACCCGAGCATGGTAGTGCTCACTCATCACTAGTTACGAGTACCGAGAACCCGAGCATGGTAGTGCTCACTCATCACTAGTTACGAGTACCGAGTACCCGAGCATGGTAGTGCCCATTCATCACTAGATAGGAGTACTGAGCACCTGAGCAGTAAGGGGGTGCCTGGCTATCCCTAATACTTCTGAAGGTGGAGATGTCTGAGCCACCTTCCTGGCCCTGCTCCTGACCAGCCCTGATCTTATACCCCCCTCCCACCTACCCTGGGGAGGGAGGGGTTGGCAGTACAGGAGTGTGATAAAATCAACAGAGATAGGCAGACAGGTGAAATTAACATTCCATCTATAGATATAAAACAATAGAGGTTAGGGTGAAAATAAGAGCTGGGGGGAAACAAGGGAATTCCACCACAGCTGCTATCACCAGCGGGACTAGGACATAAGAGCACTCAGACCGACATCGCAGTAAGCTATAGTCAGCATGGGAAGACAGATTCCACCATCTTAAAAAGACAGGGAGCCAATGTGATAGGTTTCCAACAACATGTGATCCCATGCTAGCCTGACCATTAAGGAGCACACAGCTGGTCAACACCTAAGCCTGCCTGTGTAACTCAGAAAAACCATAGTGTGGAGTGTCAGAATCTGTGGTGTGCACAGCATCTGATGCCGCAATGGCAAAAAAGTGAGTGTGACAGATTAAAATCGCAAATGCCTATAAGGCTCTGTGCGCACTAGTGCTTTTTACCTGCGGATTTGCCGCGGAAATTTCTTGAGAAATATCTGCAATCTTTGTGCAGACATTTCCCAGCAAATTCTATGAGAAAAAAAAATATTTGTGCGCACTGTGCGGATTTTTCTCAAGAAATTTCCTTGAGAAGAATTTCTCGAGAAAATTTCTTGAGAAAATGAGCATGTCCATTATTTCCGCAGGTACTCTGTGGATTTCGGCAGTACAGCCTGCAAAATCCGCAGGGAACCACCCGCGGGAAAATCGCGGCAATTTCGCGGCTATTCCGCGTCTAATCCGCAGCAAATCCGCATGCGGATTTGGTGCAGATTTTTTCCGCAGGTCCGGAAATCTTTCACTCCCAGAAGTTTCTCAAGAAATTTTCTTGAGAAACTTCACATTTCTAGTGCGCACATAGCCTAAGGGCGGCTTTGCACGTTGCGACATTGCACGTGCGATGTCGATGGGGTCAAATCGAAAGTGACGCACATCTGGCGTCGCAGTCGATATCGCAACGTGTAAAACCTTTTTGATACGATGAACGAGCGCAAAAGCGTCATTATCGTATCATCGCTGCAGCCTCCGACATTTCCATAATGACGGTGCAGCGACAGGTGCGATGCTGTTCCTCGCGCCTGCGGCAGCACACATCGCTGTGTATGAAGCCGCAGGAGCGAGGAACTTCACCTTACCTGCCGCCGGCTGCAATGAGAAGGACGGAGGTGGGCGGGATGTTTACATCCTGCTCATCTCCGCCCCTCCACTTCAATTAGCCGCCTGCCGTGTGACGTCGCTGTGACGCCGCACGACCCGCCCCCTTAGGAAGGAGGCGGGTCGCCGGCCAGAGGGACGTCGCACGGCAGGTATGTGCGTGTGAAACTGCCGTGGCGATAATAATCGCTACGGCAGCTTTCACTAGATATTGCACGTGCGACGGGGGCGGGACTATCGCTGCAGCATCGGTAACACATTGTTACCGATGTCGCAGCTTGCAAAGCCCGCCTAAGGCTTCTCAGTTTTTATTTTTGATATTTAATGCTTGTTATGAGTGATGAGCGAGCACTACCATGCTCAGGTGCTAGGTACTAATAATGAGCAGATGGACACTCGCTGGGCATGACTCAAGTACCAAGTATAATGTAAATCAATGGGAAACTGCAGAATTTTGCTAGGGAATCTTCCAGAATATAGCTTGAATCCCCCATTGACTTCCCTTATACTCATGAGACTCGTCGCGCCCATCCTAGTATTAACTGTTGGTTAGAAGTACCGAGCACCCGAGCATGGTAGTGCCCGCTCATCACTAGTTACGAATACCCGAGCATGGTAGTGCTCGCTCATCACTAGATACGAGTACTGAGCACCCGAGCATGGTAGTGCCCACTCATCACTAGTTACCAGTACAGAGCACTCGAGCATGGTAGTGCCCACTCATCACTAGTTATGAGTACAGAGCACCCGAGCATGGTAGTGTCCGCTCATCACTAGTTATTAGTACTGAGCACCTGAGCATGGTAGTGCTCGCTCATCACTAGTAACTAGTACTGAGCACCAGAGCATAGTAGTGCCCGCTCATCACTAGTAACCAGTACTGAGCACCCGAGCATGGTAGTGCCTGCTCATCACTAGTTACCAGTACTGAGCACCCGAGCATGGTAGTGCCCGCTCATCACTAGTTACCAGTACTGACCACCCGAGCATGGTAGTGCCTGCTCATCACTAGTTACCAGTACTGACCACCCGAGCATGGTAGTGCTCGCTCATCACTAGTTACCAGTACTGACCACCCCGAGCATGGTAGTGCCCACTCATCACTAGTCACTAGTACTGACCACCCGAGCATGGTAGTGCCTGCTCATCACTAGTTACCAGTACTGAGCACCCGAGCATGGTAGTGCTCACTCATCACTAGTTACCAGTACTGAGCACCCGAGCATGGTAGTGCTCACTCATCACTAGTTACCAGTACTGAGCACCTGAGCATGGTAGTGCCCGCTCATCACTAGTTACCAGTACTGAGCACCTGAGCATGGTAGTGTCCGCTCATCACTAGTTACCAGTACTGAGCACCTGAGCATGGTAGTGCCCGCTCATCACTAGTTACCAGTACTGAGCACCTGAGCATGGTAGTGTCCGCTCATCACTAGTTACCAGTACTGAGCACCCGAGCATGGTAGTGCCCGCTCATCACTAGTTACGAGTAACGAGCACCCGAGCATGGTAGTGCCCGCTCATCACTAGTTACGAGTAACGAGCACCCGAGCATGGTAGTGCCCACTCATCACTAGTTACCAGTACTGAGGACCCGAGCATGGTAGTGCGCGCTCATCACTAGTTACCAGTACTGAGCACCCGAGCATGGTAGTGCGCGCTCATCACTAGTTACCAGTACTGAGCACCCGAGCATGGTAGTGCCCGCTCATCACTAGTTACGAGTACTGAGCACCCGAGCATGGTAGTGCCCGCTCATCACTAGTTACCAGTACTGAGCACCCGAGCATGGTAGTGCCCGCTCATCACTAGTTACGAGTACTGAGCACCCGAGCATGGTAGTGCCCGCTCATCACTAGTTACCAGTACTGAGCACCCCAGCATGGTAGTGCCCACTCATCACTAGTTACGAGTACTGAGCACCCGAGCATGGTAGTGCCCGCTCATCACTAGTTACCAGTACTGAGCACCCGAGCATGGTAGTGCCCACTCATCACTAGTTACCAGTACTGAGCACCTGAGCATGGTAGTGCTCGCTCATCACTAGTTACCAGTACTGAGCACCCGAGCATGGTAGTGCCCGCTCATCACTAGTTACCAGTACTGAGCACCCGAGCACGGTAGTGCCCGCTCATCACTAGTTACCAGTACTGAGCACCTGAGCATGGTAGTGCCCGCTCATCACTAGTTACCAGTACTGAGCACCCGAGCATGGTAGTGCCCGCTCATCACTAGTTACCAGTACTGAGCACCTGAGCATGGTAGTGCCCGCTCATCACTAGTTACCAGTACTGAGCATCCGAGCATGGTAGTGCTCGCTCATCACTAGTTACCAGTACTGAGCACCCGAGCATGGTAGTGCCCGCTCATCACTAGTAACCAGTACTGAGCACCCGAGCATGGTAGTGCCCGCTCATCACTAGTTACCAGTACAGAGCACCCGAGCATGGTAGTGCCCGCTCATCACTAGTTACGAGTACAGAGCACCCGAGCATGGTAGTACCCGCTCATCACCAGTTACGAGTACTGAGCACCCGAGCATGGTAGTGCCCGCTCATCACTAGTTACGAGTACAGAGCACCCGAGCATGGTAGTACCCGCTCATCACCAGTTACGAGTACTGAGCACCCGAGCATGGTAGTGCCTGCTCATCACTAGTTGAAGACAACAGAGGTGCACTCCTGGAGATGAAACTTCAGAATATCTCAAAGGGTTGTATTAATGGTTGAAAATCTTGATATTTGCCCTAATATAGGACATGTATTGCTTCTGTCCAAAAATATATTGTTATTTAGCAGGCCTCTTTATCTAATACAATTTCATGAAGTGCAGAGCACAGCACAATGTATGATCGCTCATCATTTGTAGATCTTTACCATTGACCGGCACAAAATACATTTATGATGTCTGCCAAGTGGTGATGAACGGAAACTGGCTTCCAGACAATCCTTTCTCCCTGCAAGCGGCACAGCTAATAATAATGACTACTTAGCAATGAACATACATTTTATAGGCACAGTCTGTTCCTCAATAGTTATGTTATGTCTGAGCCAAGAGGTGATAGAGTTACTGCCGCTCTTGTATAAGGTTGGACGTCGTCAGTGAGTCATTCTGAGATTCTAGCGTACACTACTCACTTTATAACCATGTGTATATGCTGTTATATACTATCCTCATCCCCCGTCCTCCATACATCACCGGTCTTCACTGCGGAGTATAGAAGCGCAGGAGTCTCTGCCCGCAGGACTTCACTTTACTCAAGTCGGAAGATCAGTTTCCATCAAATTATCAGCGCACTTTACATTTCTGCTACTGCTTTCCTAGTTTCCACTCATGATGAATGGGTGTATTTTTTTTTTTTTTTATCTTGAGGAATCTGGCCAAGATCACATTGCTGATTAAGCTTTCCTGGTAGTAATACATAGCCGGCCAGTGTTTGACGAACAGATGCAATCCCGTAAGAAATGGAAGTGAGCAGGCATGAAATGAAGTTATTAAATCATTCCTTCATCTTATGTTATCGTTACAAATTCATTGTCACATCTAGGATCTAGTTCCTAGGATTTTCTTCTGCTAAGTTGGCCATACACCTTCTAATGTCCATTACCCCGACAGTTATTGCTTCTGACTTGACTTCAATTCAGTTGAGTCTTGTAGAGGCTTATCTGCCTTAAAAAACTAGGATTGGGCATATTGAAATTCATCATGTCCAATCCTGCTGTTGCCCCGAGTCGGTGGATGAATCTGATTGGAAATATTGGATCCAGTTGGATGAAGACACGGTAGGTGGGCCGCGCTGCTGCAGGAAATGGATTCTTCATCAGTGATAACAAGGTTTTTTATTCGCTTCGCAGTTCAACGCCTTAGGCTAGTTTCTCACTTGTGTTGAACGACATCCGTTGCATTGCGTTGTGTGACGGATGCAACGGATGTGTTGCATATAGTGGCACAACGGATGCAACGGATCATACAAAACAATGGAATCTGCTTTTTTTTTTCTTTACAGTTTTACCAGCGGCAGACTATTGTGAACGATCAGCTGATCACCTGGCCGCCAGGTGATCAGCTGATCGCTCACAGCAGCCAGCCGCTGGGTGATCAGCTGATCGCTCACAGCAGCCGGCCGCCATGTGATCAGCTGATCGCTCACAGCAGCCGATTGCCGGGTGATCAGCTGATCGCTCACAGCAGCCGGTTGCCGGGTGATCAGCTGATCGCTCACAGCAGCCGGTTGCCGGGTGATCAGCTGATCGCTCACAGCCGCCGGGGGGTGATCAGCTGATCGCTCACAGCAGCCGGCTGCCGAGTGATCAGCTGATCGCTCACAGCAGCCGGCCGCCGGATGATCAGTTGATTGTTCGGCTGCCGAGAATGTGGGCGGAGTGCAGGGTTGGTGGAGCTGAGCAGGGCCATGGCGCTGAGGACGTCAGTGCCGTGGGGACTGCATGGCTGAGAACAGGTGAGTGTGTGTGTGTGTGTACATGTGGAGTGGAGTGCGGGAGGGGGCGGAGCCGAGCGGGGAAGTGTCGGGCTCCCTGCACACGTAGCCAGGGTAAATATCGGGTAACTAAGCAAAGCACTTTGCTTAGTTACCCGATATTTACCTTGGTTACCAGCGTACACTGCTTAGCGCTGGCTCCTTGCACACGTAGCCAGGGTAAATATCGGGTTACTAAGCAAAGCGCTTTGCTTAGTAACCCGATTGGCTCCCTGCACACGTAACCAAGGTACACGAGAGAGCATGCGCAGCGAAATCCTAAGGATTCCGCTGCTCAAAAAACGTTACATGCTGCGTTCTTTCTGCCCGGCGGAAGCAACGCAGCGTCGGCCAGCGGAAGCAACACAGGTCCATTAGTCGCAATCTGTCGTCCATACAAGTCTATGGGAAGCAGCGGAATCCGTTAACGGATTCCGCTGTTTTCCAAAACGGCGGATTGCGACTGAAGGAAAACAACGCAAGTGTGAAACTAGCCTAAATCAAGTGAAAGAACGAAAATAAAATTAGTTTAAAAAAAGTATAACGATTAAAACACGTTATGAATCAAAATCTTTCTTATTATCATTGTTTACTATACCCTTTCCTGCGGCAGCGCAGCCGCCCATGGCAAGTGACTGACTCTCAGCCCCACCATGTCTATTGTTTCAGCTGACGGGCTGCAGTGCATCTGTCGGCCTCTGATTGAGCCCTATTACTTGCAGTCATATATCTTTCAATTCATTAATGATTCAAGAAAAGATATTCTCAAGTGTTTCATAAAAAATGAAAATTTAGACAAATGCTAAACTATTATCAGGATACAGTGTGGATTACAAAGTAATCCACATGTGTCCGCAGCCGGCACCGCTGTGTATTATTTTGTGTTGTAAAGTCACGGTCTTTAGGATCCATAAATCACCGAGATGGAGGGGAACAGTAGGTTCCTTCACCCTCTGTTAATATTTTGTCAGGCGTCACTTGCTTATCCAGGTTATAAAGTAGGAATGAAGGAAATGATACATTTTAGGGACCTCACACATGGCCCTTACTCTCTCCAGGGGGCCACACATTATTCGTTATTTCAGAAGAGATCAGAACATTTCAGCTGCGGGGCCCTGGGCCTACAGTGAGATAATACGAGTGTCTGCTTACTGGGTGAATCATCATCTGCCGTGGAGAATGGCTGTTCTTACAGTCTTTAGACTGACTGCTGTCTGGCATTGTATACCCCGATCAGCCGATATGTACCAGTACTGCGCTGACAACCTGCCGACTGCGGTGAAATAACAAAACCACTACCGCAATCAGCCATCAAGGAAGGCAGCACTTGTCATGGACGTCTCTCTGCTGTAAGAGATTCTGGGTCTGAGCCTTACTTTACCTGGTGAGACTTGGCTATTTACAGGTGGTTTTCTTTCATTTGGCTTAGAAAGGGTTAATGTCAAATTGCTTTGCAGCAGACTCGGACTCCTGATCGGGTGTTTTTGGTTTAGACTACTCCCAGTCCATTTATATACCCTCTGCTACAAGCACAGGGTGCCGGTTATTCTTGACTCATTCGGATTCAGGTCTTGGAGGTGGATGGAGCTGCTGAAACCCTGTCTTGGAGTTGCTGGTGTGGCTGCAGTCCTGTTGTTGACTGCAGCAGTTTGTTGTGGTTTCCCCTGTCTGTCTTCCTTTCTGTGTGTTGTTTCTGTGCAGTGGTGGGACTAGCGTCTTTCACCTGCCCACACCCTAGTCAGGAACTATTGTGGGTCATCTCAGGGCTTAAGGTTCCAGCTCGGCGACAGGTGAGGAACCTAGGGACTGGCTAGGAGTACTTGGTTCAGCGGCAGGTAAGTGAGAAGGTGCCGATTTTCCCTCTCACTAGCGTCAGGGCCCACCGTTAAAGTGTTTCCAATGTACCCCTTGTTTGTTGTTGTATTTCCCCTTTTTAGTTCTGTTTTTGGCCTCACGGTGGACCTCCGCTAGTCCAAGTGTGACAGCACTAAACCAAAACAGACTACTATATTTCTTTCAAAATCTGCTATTAGGGGATGATCCCATTTAACCCTCAGTGCAGGTCTGATACCTAAATGAGCTTCCACCTAGCTGCTGTCATATCACTGTTGAACATTGGCGTACACTGCAATTTTTCCTGTTAACACATGACTTTTTTTGCCATTTTGTTTTGCAAGTTCGCTCTTACAAGTGCTATGTAGAAGTAGTTTCCCTATAAGACAATGTCTAACCTTTCCAGGAATAACTGCCCAGTCAGAAACTCATCTATGGACTGTTGTTTCGGGCTGCTTGCCCCTCATCAGTGTAAAGCACAGTTTAGTTTTTGAGATGGATGCCCTTGACCAGCAACACTACTCAACATTGATGAGGGTCAAGCACCCAAAACAATGATCTGTAGATACCTTATCCTATGTTGCTCCTGTTCTCTGGAAGCCCCAGTAATATGAGCGGAGCGGCACTCTTGTACGTTAGGACTCACCCTGTGAAATCCAGCAGATCACTTTATACCGCATGGTATTTAGTGTGAAATTAGCCTTCTGTCTCCTCTGCGGCTCATCAGCTCTAACCATGTGCATGTCACACGCTTCCATATCTCTCATCATCCTCCGCTACAGAGTAAGCCAACGGATGAGCCGCACACACACAGAAATGTGCAGGACCGCAGAGCCACACTTGTCACAGAAACAAATTAATTCCAAAGGACGTAATTAGCAAAAAGAGGCACACATGTGATGAACTGTGGTGAGAAGGAAATCAAATCGGAAGTCGGGCTTGTTTGTTTGTTAATGAGGTTTCCCTAACCAACACTTCATCTGGAGCCCTCACATGAACCCTGGGTGTGGTGTCAGCTCTAATATTGATCATTACATGTATTTTCTGCATTTCAAGCATTTTCTAAAGCCTCAGGCGGAATAGAGGGGTATCAAGCAGGACAAGGCTGATAGAAGAAACCCAATCGTATTTGTGGCGCCCTGGACTAGCCAGGTCGTCACAGGTACTACAACATACACCCCCACCCCGAGTCAGACACATCAGCCAGACACAAAATCCTTGTTGCCTCCCTCCAGAGGCTGATGTCCACACAGGTGGGATGGAGCCAGGCAGTTGGCCCCACCCACTGAGGAGTTCACAGTCCTGGAGGCGGGAAAAGGAAGTCAGATCAGTTAGGGAGGTAGAAGTGAAAGGAGTGAAGTAGGAGTGTGAGGAGTAAACTGACCGTGTCCGGGTGTGTGGCCCGGACACCAAGAGCAAGGTTGGCAGACGGTGGTGGCCGTCTGCAGGAGAGGCGAATCAACGCGGAACCGTAGGACCCTGGACGGGCGGTGGCCCGCCGGTACCGAACCGGGGAGCGTAGTAAAGCCAGCACACACAGGCAGGGCCTGCGGACCCCGACCAGGCTTGGAGTCGCCATTAGAGGTCAAATCCGTCAATGACCGGAACCCCAGGGGTTTCCTAACAGCCAAGACCCGATTTTGAAGGCAACCGTCCGACCAGCAAAAGGAAATACAGCTACCGCCACAGCTAGAGTTCCAAGGGCCAGAGCCTGCGGGCAAAAGGGCTCCCCCGGCACATATACACGCTGGGGAGCGGGTTACCGGTGGGAATCCATCGGGACTGAACATACACAAAGGTGCAGGGAAAGGCAGCCACCACCAACCGTCCGGGGGAAGTCACAGCAGCCGGCTGCGGGACCCGTCCATCCAGCTGTTTGGTTTACCAGAGACTTTGCGTACATTTGTGGCTGAGTGAGTACAACCGTGCCGTCCGGCACCGCGCTGCGCAGTCCAGGCGACCCTGCACCTTGCCAACCCTGCCTCCCCGTCACCTCACCGGGCCCTGGGACCACCAACCCCTACCCACGGAGAGGGGAAAACAACATCCCCGCTGCTCCCTACCATCGCTCCCGGGATCCCCGTCACCAGCAGCGGTGGTGCCCAACTTCACCACAACCCATGGGTGGCGTCACGGACCAAATCCCCAAACCAAACTACCCCCTTTCACTCACGGGCGAGGAGCGCCACTCGAGTCTCCGGATCTGGCCCACCGCTCGAGCCACCGAGCAGCCATCGCAGCAGCGCCGGACCCGAGCATTAGTGAGCGCAGCGGCGTCCTTCCCCGCCCGCGACATATCACTTCTGTGCCTAATTATGAAGTGTTCTTGAAATGTTGCCAAGAAAACCAGTGAAAAGATGGTGGAGTTGATCAGGTTGTTGTTTGTGGTGTTTGGATTGTTGGTCCGCTCCTCTTCAATGTCTGTGTGAAGTTACTGGATATTGGCAGGAACTTAATCCAGAGCATCCCAAACATGCTCAGTGTGTGACCTGTCCGGTGAGTATGCCGCCCATGCAAGAGCTGGGAGGTTTTCAGCTTCCAGGAATTGTGTACAGATCCTACAACATGGGGCCGTGCATTATCAGCTGCAACGTGATGTGATGGTCGTAGATGAGGCACAACAATGGCCTCAGGATCTCGCCCTGACCCTAACCCTCTGTGCACTCAAAATGGTACCAATAAAATGCACCTGTGTTCATTGTCCATAGCCTACCCCTGCCTGTTCCTTAAGCTACCGCCATCATGGGCCATTCCATTCACAACATTGACATCAGCAAACCGCTCGCCAACACAATGCTGTACACATTCTGCCATCTGCCCTTTACGGGAAAATCCAGGATTCATCCATGAAGAGAACCCCTCTTCAATGTGCCAGACGCCATGGAATGTGAGCATTTGCCCTCTCAAGTCGGTTATGACGACAACCTGCAGTCAGGTGGAGACCCCGATGAGGACGACGACCTGCAAGTCAGGTGGAGACCCCGATGAGGACGACGAGCAGCAGTCAGGTGGAGACCCCCGATGAGGACGACGAGCAGCAGTCAGGTGGGGACCCCCGATGAGGACGACGGGCAGCAGTCAGGTGGAGACCCCCGATGAGGACGACGACCTGCAGTCAGGTGGAGACCCCGATGAGGATGACGACCTGCAAGTCAGGTGGAAACCCCGATGAGGACGACGAGCAGCAGTCAGGTGGAGACCCTCGATGAGGACGACGAGCAGCAGTCAGGTGGAGACCCCGATGAGGACGATGAGCAGCAGTTAGGTGGAGACCCCAATGAGGACTATGAGCAGCAGTCAGGTGGAGACCCCGATGAGGACGATGAGCAGAAGTCAGGTGGAGACCCTCGATGAGGACGACGAGCAGCAGTCAGGTGGAGACCCTCGATGAGGACGACGAGCAGAAGTCAGGTGGAGACCCTCGATGAGGACGACGAGCAGCAGTCAGGTGGAGACCCCGATGAGGACGATGAGCAGAAGTCAGGTGGAGACCCCGATGAGGACTATGAGCAGCAGTCAGGTGGAGACCCCGATGAGGAGGACGAGCTGCAGTCAGGTGGAGACCCCGATGAGGACGACGAGCTACAGTCAGGTGGAAACCCCGATGAGGACGATGAGCAGAAGTCAGGCTGGGGACCCTCGATGAGGACGACGAGCAGCAGATGAGCTTCCTTCAGATGGTTTCTGACAGTTTGTGCAGTAATTCTATGGCTATGCACTGATTGTAAAAGCAGCTGTCCTGAAGTCTGGTCTTGGAGGTGAAGATGCTGGATGTGGAGGTCCTGAGCTGGTGTGGTTACACGTGGTCTGCTGTTAGATGTGCTGCCGAGTTCTCTGAAACATCTTTAAAGAGATGGCTTATAGTAGATAAATCATCATTCAATTCACAGGCAAGTTCACGCTCCCCCAGAACCTGCAACTTCTGTGGCAATGTGCTGTGTGATAATATTGCACATTTTAGAGTGGCCTTTTATTGTGGCCAGCCTAAGGCACACCTGTGCAATGATCATGCTGACCAGCCTAAGGCACACCTGTGCAATGATCATGCTGACCAGCCTAAGGCACACCTGTGCAATAATCATGCTGTCAGCATATGAATATGCCACACCTGTGAAGTGGATGGATTATCTAGTTAAAGGAGAAGATCTCACTAATACAGATTTAGACAAATTTGTGAGCAATAATTTGAGAGAAAAAGGCCTTTTGTGTACATGCAAAGAGTCTTTGCGTTCAGCTCATGAAATATGGGAGCAAAAACTAAAGTGTTGCCTTTATATTTTTGTTCAGTGTGCAATGACACAGAAAGGTGCATTATAGAAAATCAAAACTTAAGTATCAGATATGTGTAAATCTCCACAGGTACAGCTACATCATGCAACTCTCCAAAGTAACCTGTGACGTTTGCAGCCAGTACAGGGTAAAGGGCCGATCGCAATATTTGGCAAATTGCAGAGAGTTCACACAGAGTTAAAAAAAAAAAAGTTTTAAACTGCAAATGTCTATTATAATACTGGCGTTTAGTAGTATGAAAAGAAATGTATCAGGCCCAGATGTTTCCACTCAATGCATGACGTTAAAAAAACTTTCCATTTAGCGTAGATCCCTATATCAGGGCTGATTGGAGCTGTAAAACTGTGATCCGTCTGGAGAAGATCCTCATTCAGTTTCCAGGTAGATGAGTCATGATGGAGCGATAAATCAGAGATGGGGACTTTCTTGTGCTTTGCCTTCTGTACCGGCCTTTTTCATGGTTTTCTTTATTCGTCCCCTTCTCTCGCTGACTTCTTGGAGGGTCATCATCCTGCCCCGTCTTTACTCGGATTCTGTTACTGTTATCAGGTGTGAATCTTCTCCTTCACAATTTATTCACCTTAAAGAGATATTTCGGTCCACTGGATAATGTTTGTCTATCGATTGTCAGAACTCGTATCACCTATTCTTTACTGGCTCTCTGCAGCCAGAAGTTGAATGGAGTGATTGGTTGTTCATGCTCACCGCCGCAACATTCGAGGTTTATACAACTGACAAAAGTATCCAAATGGAATGAAAAGGCAATGACCAGACACAAGCATAACCAGTCACTCGGCAGAACAGTGGAGGTCCAGGTTGTGAGACCCCCACAGATCACTGAAAAGACCACTTAGAAGTTTGCAGTGTTCCACTACCTTAGTGTGGAGAACGGATTCAGCAGAAAGTCATTGACTTTGTACTGAATCCTTAGGCTAGGTTCACATTTCCGTTGTTTTGCATCAGTCACATGCGTTGCTTGACGCTTGAGACTGATGCGTTGTACAACGGATGACAAGTATTGGATGAGAAAGCAGATTCCGTCCAGCGGCCGGCTATTGTGAACGATCAGCTGATCGCTCTCAATAGCCGGCGGCCGGGAGATCAGCTGATCGCTCTCAATAGCCGGCGGCCGGGAGATCAGCTGATCGCGCTCATAAGCCGGCGGCCGGGAGATCAGCTGATCGTTCTCATTAGCTGGCCGCCGGGAGATCAGCTGATCGTTCACAATAGCCGGTGGCCGGGTGATCAGCTGATCGTTCGGCCACTGATAAGCATGCGCAGTGAAAATATACGGATTGCGCTGCTCAAAAAACATTACAGGCTGCGTTCCTGCCACCCGTCGGTCAGTTGTTCCACGACTGATTAGTCGGGCGGAGGATGCAGCGCAAGGGCATCAGATGCAATCAGCCGCTCATGCAAGTCTATGGGAAACAACGGAATCCGCCAAACTGATTCCGTTGTTTACCCGAGCTGCGGATTGTGACTGATACAAATTGACGGAAGTGTGAACCTAGCCTTAGGGGTACTTTACACGTTGCGACATCGTTACTGATATATCGCCGGGGTCACGTCGTTAGTGACACACATCCGGCGCCGGTAACGATATCACAACGTGTAAATCCGTCAAAAATCGCTGATCTGTGGTAACGTCTTTCATTTTCATAATGTCGTTACGATGTTGTTTGTCGTCCCTGCAGCAGCACACATTGCTGTGTATGAAGCTGCAGGAACGACAAACATCTCCTTACCTGCCGCCGGCTATGCGGAAGGGAGAAGGTGGGCGGGATGTTATGTCCCGCTCATTTCTGCCCCTCTGCTTCTATTGGCCTGCCACTTAGTGACGTTGCGTTGATGTCGCTGTGATGCAGAAAGCACCTCCCCCTTGAAGGAGGGATTGTTCAGCAGTCACCGCGACGTCGCCGACTAAGTATGTGCGTGTGAAGCTGCCGTAGCGATAAAGTTCACTATGGCAGCAATCACCACATATCACATGTGCGACGGGGGCGGGTGCTTTCGCGCTCCACATCGCTAGCCGATGCTAGCGATGTCGCAACGTGTAAAGCCCGCCTTACTCTGTGTGCATGCATGCTCAGTGTCTCTGATCAGAAACCAGCATTGCAAATAGCCCAGGATCCTGACGTTATTTATTAATCGGCCTTAACCTCATCAGCACTGGGTCGTCTTCCTCATTACCAAGTAAATGAAAGGTTGTTCTTGTCTGTCTAAAGCAAGTTTGTTTGGCAGCCAAAATTAACATGGCCTCAAATCTGGCTAATTTATTTATGCTGAGGAACGACAGAGAATTCCATTAGGCCAAAATGTCAGTTCAACAAAACCTGCCAGCAAACCTTACTACTGTTCTGAATAAATATTAATCACCGGCGTAACAGTCTCCTCTTCTTCATCTTGGCCCACCACACATTAGATTTCCGTAGAAACTTAACTGTAGCTGTTGTCTTTTTATTTTTTCCTTTTTTTTCCCTCTTCTTTTTCCTGTAAATACCACAATGTTATTAAGACATTTCCTTTCCTAGCAAGCGACTTATTAGCAGAATATCGGCTGATATATTACAAAATGTCTGCATTGGTGCCTTACAAAATGTTAAGTGGGTGCCGTCATTTCAAACAATACAATCAAATACATTGCCAAGCAAAAGGGTAACAATGTTTTGAAATTTTGACTTTCAGGTTCCATATTTCTCCATCCTCTACACTGTAGAGGATGGAGAGATATGGAACCTGAAAGTCAAGAGTCTACAGCTTTGAGTGTGAGACTGCCTTCATTTTATAGACTATCATGTTTTCTATCTCATATATAAATGTGACTTGCAACTATTTAGCATATGATTAGTTATGTAGATTCTTGTCCTGTCACTGCATTGTTACTGTTTTGCTCTAAATTTGTATTACTTACTTATACTAACTTTATTAGTTAATATTTTATAAATCCACGTTTTAGCTTTCTGCCTGAATCCTTTGGCCTTTCAATCAGATTCAAGCATGTGTTGTCCAAAACCTGATCCCGGGTCTCTTCTACACGTTCCCAGTGTTGGTGTATACTAGTCAGGTCTCTTCTCCACGTTCCCAGTGTTGGTGTATACTGGTCAGGTCTCTTCTCCATGTTCCCAGTGTTGGTGTATACTGGTCAGGTCTCTTCTCCACATTCCCAGTGTTGGTGTATACTGGTCAGGTCTCTTCTCCATGTTCCCAGTGTTGGTGTATACTGGTCAGGTCTCTTCTCCATGTTCCCAGTGTTGGTGTATACTGGTCAGGTCTCTTCTACGTGTTCCCAGTGTTGGTGTATATTGGTCAGGTCTCTTCTCCACATTCCCAGTGTTGGTTTATACTGGTCAGGTCTCTTCTCCATGTTCCCAGTGTTGGTGTACACTGGTCAGGTCTCTTCTCCACATTCCCAGTGTTGGTTTATACTGGTCAGGTCTCTTCTCCACATTCCCAGTGTTGGTTTATACTGGTCAGGTCTCTTCTCCATGTTCCCAGTGTTGGTGTACACTGGTCAGGTCTCTTCTCCACATTCCCAGTGTTGGTTTATACTGGTCAGGTCTCTTCTCCACATTCCCAGTGTTGGTTTATACTGGTCAGGTCTCTTCTACGTGTTCCCAGTGTTGGTGTATACTGGTCAGGTCTCGTCTCCACGTTCCCAGTGTTGGTGTATACTGGTCAGGTCTCTTCTCCATGTTCTCAGTGTTGGTGTATACTGGTCAGGTCTCTTCTTCACGTTCCCAGTGTTGGTGTATACTGGTCAGGTCTCTTCTCCACGTTCCCAGTGTTGGTGTATACTGGTTAGGTCTTTTCTCCATGTTCCCAGTGTTGGTGTATACTGGTCAGGTCTCTTCTCCATGTTCACAGTGTTGGTGTATACTGGTCAGGTCTCTTCTACGTGTTCCCAGTGTTGGTGTATACTGGTCAGGTCTCGTCTCCACGTTCCCAGTGTTGGTGTATACTGGTCAGGTCTCTTCTCCATGTTCTCAGTGTTGGTGTATACTGGTCAGGTCTCTTCTCCACGTTCCCAGTGTTGGTGTACACTGGTCAGGTCTCTTCTCCACGTTCCCAGTGTTGGTGTACACTGGTCAGGTCTCTTCTCCACGTTCCCAGTGTTGGTGTATACTGGTCAGGTCTCTTCTCCACGTTCCCAGTGTTGGTGTATACTGGTTAGGTCTTTTCTCCATGTTCCCAGTGTTGGTGTATACTGGTCAGGTCTCTTCTCCACATTCCCAGTGTTGGTGTATACTGGTTAGGTCTTTTCTCCATGTTCCCAGTGTTGGTGTATACTGGTCAGGTCTCTTCTCCATGTTCACAGTGTTGGTGTATACTGGTCAGGTCTCTTCTCCACGTTCCCAGTGTTGGTGTATACTGGTCAGGTCTCTTCTTTCCATGTTCCCAGTGATGGTGTATACTGATCAGGTCTCTTCTCCACGTTCCCAGTGTTGGTGTATACTGGTCAGGTCTCTTCTCCACGTTCCCAGTGTTGGTGTATACTGGTCAGGTCTCTTCTCCACGTTCCCAGTGTTGGTGTATACTGGTCAGGTCTCTTCTCCACGTTCCCAGTGTTGGTGTATACTGGTCAGGTCTCTTCTCCACGTTCCCAGTGTTGGTGTATACTGGTCAGGTCTCTTCTCCACGTTCCCAGTGTTGGTGTATACTGGTCAGGTCTCTTCTCCACGTTCCCAGTGTTGGTGTATACTGGTTAGGTCTTTTCTCCATGTTCCCAGTCTTGGTGTATACTGGTCAGGTCTCTTCTCCACGTTCCCAGTGTTGGTGTATACTGGTTAGGTCTTTTCTCCATGTTCCCAGTGTTGGTGTATACTGGTCAGGTCTCTTCTCCACATTCCCAGTGTTGGTGTATATTAGTCAGGTCTCTTCTACACGTTCCCAGTGTTGGTGTATACTGGTCAGGTCTCTTCTACACGTTCCCAGTGTTGGTGTATACTGGTCAGGTCTCTTCTTCATGTTCCCAGTGTTGGTGTATACTGGTCAGGTCTCTTCTCCACGTTCCCAGTGTTGGTGTATACTGGTCAGGTCTCTTCTCCATGTTCCCAGTGTTGGTGTATACTGGTCAGGTCTCTTCTCCACGTTCCCAGTGTTGGTGTATACTGGTCAGGTCTCTTCTCCACGTTCCCAGTGTTGGTGTATACTGGTCAGGTCTCTTCTACACGTTCCCAGTGTTGGTGTATACTGGTCAGGTGTCTTCTCCATGTTCCCAGTGTTGGTGTATACTGGTCAGGTCTCTTCTCCACGTTCCCAGTGTTGGTGTATACTGGTCAGGTCTCTTCTCCACGTTCCCAGTGTTGGTGTATACTGGTCAGGTCTCTTCTACACGTTCCCAGTGTTGGTGTATACTGGTCAGGTCTCTTCTCCACATTCCCAGTGTTGGTGTATATTAGTCAGGTCTCTTCTACACGTTCCCAGTGTTGGTGTATACTGGTCAGGTCTCTTCTACACGTTCCCAGTGTTGGTGTATACTGGTCAGGTCTCTTCTCCACATTCCCAGTGTTGGTGTATATTAGTCAGGTCTCTTCTACACGTTCCCAGTGTTGGTGTATACTGGTCAGGTCTCTTCTACACGTTCCCAGTGTTGGTGTATACTGGTCAGGTCTCTTCTCCACGTTCCCAGTGTTGGTGTATACTGGTCAGGTCTCTTCTACACGTTCCCAGTGTTGGTGTATACTGGTCAGGTCTCTTCTACACGTTCCCAGTGTTGGTGTATACTGGTCAGGTCTCTTCTCCACGTTCCCAGTGTTGGTGTATACTGGTCAGGTCTCTTCTCCACATTCCCAGTGTTGGTGTATATTAGTCAGGTCTCTTCTACACGTTCCCAGTGTTGGTGTATACTGGTCAGGTCTCTTCTCCACATTCCCAGTGTTGGTGTATATTAGTCAGGTCTCTTCTACACGTTCCCAGTGTTGGTGTATACTGGTCAGGTCTCTTCTACACGTTCCCAGTGTTGGTGTATACTGGTCAGGTCTCTTCTACACGTTCCCAGTGTTGGTGTATACTGGTTGGATTTCTTGTAGATGTATACAGCTTTTTCTTCACCCAGAAGTGTTGAATAGGGTTAAGGTCGGGGACTGTGGGGACAATCCAGTTCCTCTACCTCATTGTCATTGAACCATTTCTTCCCCAATTTCGGTGTATGCTTCTGATCGTTGTCTTAGTGGAACACTATGTCGTCCTTTTCATACCCATAGTACTTGAGTGTATGAAGTAGCTTGTCTAGTAGGATCCCAACACATACCTCAGCATTGTGGCCACCATCCATCCTGGTCCAAGTATCCAACACCGTCGGCTGTGAAACACCCCCATATTATCAGGCTTCCTCCACCGAACTTGACAGTTCCTTCCATTTCTCCATCCATTAGCCTTTTTTTCACTTGTTTTTTTCCAGACTCATTTCCCCCATCAGAGTCGTCTAATGACTTTAGTCTCATCGCTCCAAATCACCCGTTTCCAATCTTCTACCCTCTACTTTTTTGCAAATTCGAGCCGAAGCTTCTTATGATGATACTGAAGTCGAGGTTTCTTCACCATTTTTCAGGCCACCCTTCCAGACTTGTGTAACAAT
This sequence comes from Anomaloglossus baeobatrachus, assembly GCF_048569485.1. Taxonomy (NCBI): domain Eukaryota; kingdom Metazoa; phylum Chordata; class Amphibia; order Anura; family Aromobatidae; genus Anomaloglossus; species Anomaloglossus baeobatrachus. The sequence continues at coordinate 208,718,419 of NC_134362.1, forward strand.
GTAGTGACACGACAAGAATCTGCATAACTAATCATATACTAAATATCCGCAAGTCAAAATTATGTATAAGATAGTCAAGATTGTCTATAAAATGAAGGTTGTCACACTCTCAAAGATGTAATGCATGGTGAAATATGGCGCCTGAAAGTCACATGTGCAAAACATTGTTACCCTTTTGCTTGTCAGTGTATAAGAAACGTTCTACTTTATCTTGGCAAATAAATCTGCCTTTTTCACCATTTATAAACCACGTGCCCTGCTCATGCATTCACCAGCCATACTGAAAAACAGCTCAAATCCGACTTTGTAAAATCAAGGACTGCGAGCTCACGGAGGGATCACATTATAGCTGCATATTGAAGTCTTAGGAGACTAGGAAAGAGGTGGGAGAGAGGCAGGTTCACCCAGACCACTCGGAAGATATCTGACAAGTGTGTTCTCTGTCCCCAGTGATGTATTCACATCTACACTGCTCAATACTCAGAGCCTTCATGCTTCTGCTTCATTCTAGCAAGTGTTTTATCTCACTCCAGAGCTGTATTCACAGCTCTGCTGCTCAGTATTGCTGCATATTGCCTTCCTTTTTGCCACATGGCACAGGAATTTCTAATGTCTGTGTGTGCTTTGTAGGAGAGACTTCATACCATCTCCACCCACCAGCTCAGAAAGGACTGAAAATTAGACATCGAGCATGTAGAGTGAAAAACTGATCACTGAGTTTAGCAGAATAGATCAATGCTGATAATGATGATGACCAGAGGTCTACAAGAAGGGAGTGTTGTAATCACGTGGAGCACATCTAGGTTTATTTCTGGTGGCTTTAGAGTCTAGAAATGAGCGGCCAATTGATGCTTCAGACTCCTATACTTTCATGCTTTTCTACTCCTGCATTTTTTGCAGGTAAAGTCCATCCTGTACTTCGTAGAGTGGCCTCGTCGTAGGGTTTTGCTTCATATCCCTATGTACTGTCTAAGGCTGAGCTCACACAGGGGTTGATGTTTCAGGATAGCCACATTCACAACTTGTGGATGTGACTAGGTCTGTTTGAGGCTCTGTATTCTTCTCCACATTGCTACATTTCTTCCCCACAAACACCAAAATTCGAGCTGATATATCAAGATAAATGCAGCAAAAACTGTCTTTGATGCATGGCACCATGTTAATGATGTGTTTAACACTTTACAGCTTCTCCAACGAAGGGATATGACCTCATTAAAAAGAAGTGCGGCTTATCCCAAAAGGTCTTGGCTCATAACGTGCAACATTATGTGCCAAAAAAAGGTGCCAAAATAGTGTCACACAATATAGGTACAAAGTACAGTAAGCCGTGTAATAGGAGGGCTAATCTGAGGTTAGACAGATTTATCGCATGATCCACGTGATGGATTGTAACACTGTATGGTCCGAGTTTAGATAAATAACTTCTATTAACTTTCCTTAGTCACAGGCGTCCATTGTGGTCACAAATCGCCAACTGGTCAAAAGTACCTTTGTGTGAACGAGGCCTGACTCCACATTGTCCAGTGCGGACGCTTTTAAGCTTGATTGCCATGAGATTACCAGGTCTGCGCCTATATTCTGAATATTATCTTATTTAGTGGCATCTGATAAGCATTGTAGCATGGAGTGACAGGTTTTCAGTGTGGATATGTATATATAGTAGATGTCCTACGAAAACACCCTGAGGATAGAAAGCGATGTCCTGTGTCATCTCCACTGGAGCCAGCAGAGGGCACTGTAACCATCACACACGTCCAGCCTAACAGCTCTGAGTGCTACTAACCATGTGGAACCAACCGTGGTCATAAAACATCAGAAACCAACTTAAACTGTGAAGAGAATAGATGATTGGCCCCTTTTAACACCCTTTGTGTGATACAGATGTGTCTCCTCTCAGGAATCCTCAACGCTCCTACATTATCATCATTCATTAGATAACTTGTCCTTTGCGATTGATGATTCGCTTTCTATGTGTTTGCTGAAGTCTCCTGTCTACACCGGAGAAAGCAGGTCGCTGACACAGCAGCCTGTACACGGGGAACGTAACCGGCCGCTCCAGGTACAAATTCCCAGGTGAAAAAACAACAATTTTGGCAAAATATTTGGTAAAACGCGTGGTCTGGTTAGAAGGCCGATATGGGCGTCCATGGCCGGCCGATAACTTGTATATTAGCTTTGTTAGTATTCGTTACAGTGCACACAATTAGTGCTCCCAAAAAAGCTGAATTCAATCTCAGATTGATCCACAACATCCAGAATATACTTTTATGACAATACAATTCCTAATTTTTTCTTTAGAATCTGCCGAACCCTTCAAGTCACTTATGAATTTCAGGTCTCGTCTTAAGCATGGCGAGTGTTAAAATGAAATCCTTGCAATCCGAATTTTGGAAGCGTCCTCCTTTCCCCGCCCTCTAATTCATTCTCTGCCAAAGATTACAAATCGGAGACACCGAGCCATACTTTTTATCAGGCCAGCATTACTGTCAATTAAAACCAGAATTCCAGGACCTGCTTCTTGCCATTGTGCAGCTGAAGTCACTTTATCCTATCGTCTGCGTTCACATGGCAGCGAACCGAGCAAAACCTCGCTGCTTAACCTCATTGTGGCTGGTGAAAGTCGGAGCAGCAGAGTTAGGATTAGCAGCCCCTAACATCCCTCAACGTTTGGCTGTCTACTTCTGTCATTCAAGAGCCTCCGAGAGGGGAAATTTCATTCTTGGCAGAATTCACTGCGGTTCCTGATGAGTTTAAACAGCAACGTGAAGTCAGGGCTTGTGCTCGGGTGCCATATCGTCAATTAGACATGTCTTCTTCTGAACTACTCCGAATAAATTAATTTCCTTTCCTCTTATCAATCTGAGCATTATGTCATAGGGTGGTCTACAGCCGAGGATCAAGAAATTAACTTTTGATGGCTTACTGTTGGAATCAATCTGATTGTCTTTGGCTTGTCCATTGGCTAATGCTTGTTAAGTATAATAAA